>NW_027362766.1:9832197-10144033 GCF_046119375.1 Phyllobates terribilis | reverse complement strand
GGTAAGGAAGGAGGAGGAGGAGGTAAAGAAAGGAGGAGGAGGAGGGAAAGGAGGAGGGTAAAGAAAGGAGGAGGAGGTAGAAGGAGGAGGAGGAGGGTAAAGAAAGGAGGAGGAGGAGGAGGAGGAGGGAAAGAAAGGGGAGGAGGAGGAGGAGGGGGGTAAAGAAAGGAGGAGGAGGAGGAGGAGGGTAAAGAAAGGAGGAGGAGGAGGGTAAAGAAAGGAGGAGGAGGAGGAGGGGGTAAAGAAAGAGGAGGGTAAAGAAAAGGAGGAGGAGGGTAAAGAAAGGAGGAGGAGGAGGGTAAAGAAAGGAGGAGGAGGAGGGTAAAGAAAGGAGGAGGAGGAGGGTAAAGAAAGGAGGGGGGAGGGTAAAGAAAGGAGGAGGAGGAGGGTAAAGAAAGGAGGGGAGGAGGGTAAAGAAAGGAGGGGGAGGGTAAAGAAAGGAGGGGAGGGTAAAGAAAGGAGGGGGAGGGTAAAGAAAGGAGGAGGAGGAGGAGGAGGGTAAAGAAAGGAGGAGGAGGAGGAGGAGGGTAAAGAAAGGAGGAGGAGGGTAAAGAAAGGAGGAGGGAGGAGGGTAAAGAAAGGAGGAGGAGGAGGGTAAAGAAGGAGGAGGAGGAGGGTAAAGAAAGGAGGAGGAGGTAAAGAAAGGAGGAGGAGGAGGAGGGTAAAGAAAGGAGGGAGGAGGAGGGAGGGTAAAGAAGGAGGAGGAGGAGGAGGAGGGAAAGAAAGGAGGGGGAGGGTAAAGAAAGGAGGAGGAGGAGGAGGGTTAAGAAAGGAGGAGGAGGAGGAGGGTAAAGAAAGGAGGAGGAGGAGGAGGGTAAAGAAAGGAGGAGGAGGGGAGGGGGTAAAGAAAAGGAGGAGGAGGAGGAGGGTAAAGAAAGGAGGAGGAGGAGGAGGGTAAAGAAAGGAGGAGGAGGAGGAGGGTAAAGAAAGGAGGAGGAGGAGGGAGGGTAAAGAAAGGAGGAGGAGGAGGAGGGTAAAGAAAGGAGGAGGAGGAGGAGGGTAAAGAAAGGAGGAGGAGGAGGGTAAAGAAAGGAGGAGGAGGAGGAGGGTAAAGAAAGGAGGAGGAGGAGGAGGGTAAAGAAAGGAGGAGGAGGAGGAGGGTAAAGAAAGGAGGAGGAGGAGGAGGGTAAAGAAAGGAGGAGGAGGAGGAGGGTAAAGAAAGGAGGAGGAGGAGGGTAAAGAAAGGAGGAGGAGGAGGGTAAAGAAAGGAGGAGGAGGAGGGTAAAGAAAGGAGGAGGAGGGTAAAGAAAGGAGGAGGAGGAGGGTAAGAAAGGAGGAGGAGGAGGGTAAAGAAAGGAGGAGGAGGAGGGTAAAGAAAGGAGGAGGGGAGGTAAAGAAAGGAGGAGGAGGAGGGTAAAGAAAGGAGGAGGAGGAGGGTAAAGAAAGGAGGAGGAGGAGGAGAGGAGGGTAAAGAAAGGAGGAGGAGGAGGGTAAAGAAAGGAGGAGGAGGAGGGTAAAGAAAGGAGGAGGAGGAGGGAAAGAAAGGAGGAGGAGGGAGGGTAAAGAAAGGAGGAGGAGGAGGGTAAAGAAAGGAGGAGGGAGGGAGGGTAAAGAAAGGAGGAGGGTAAAGAAAGGAGGAGGAGGGTAAAGAAAGGAGGAGGAGGGTAAAGAAAGGAGGAGGAGGGTAAAGAAAGGAGGAGGAGGGTAAAGAAAGGAGGAGGGTACAGCAACAGAAGAGGAAGATTCTTTACCTGAAACTCTGTGGATCCGCCGCTGATCTGATTGACATTTGGGAGGGAGCCTCCATAGTAAGACCCCCGCATGTGGCCAATCCTCAGCTTCTGAACCTGCAGCTGACAAACACATGACATGTGATCTATGCCACCCCCTCACACCAGTCAGTCCCACGGCTTACACCCGTCACATCCCCCCTCCCTAAGGCCCTGTGCCCACGATCAGGAGCCGCTGTGGATTTGACGCTGTGTGTTTATGCAGCGTCCAGATGTTACAGCAGTGGATGGATTTCTAGACATCCCAGGTCCACTATGTGTCTCTGTGCACCCGCAGACACAGACATCTTATCACACCCGCAGCATGTCAATGTCTCCTGTGGGTCCCCCTCTCGCCAGTCTGACGCCCGTCCATCCCTCTCTCTCCTCTCACCCGTCTGAGGCCAGTCCATCCCTCTCTCTCCTCTCGCCCGTCTGAGGCCCGTCCATCCCTCTCTCTCCTCTCGCCCGTCTGACGCCCGTCCCCCTCTCTCTCCTCTCGCCCGTCTGAGGCCCGTCCATCCCTCTCTCTCCTCTCGCCCGTCTGACGCCCGTCCCCCCTCTCTCTCCCTCTCGCCCGTCAGACGCCCGTCCCCCTCTCTCTCCTCTCGCCCGTCAGACGCCCGTCCCTCTCTCTCCTCTCGCCCGTCAGACGCCCGTCCCTCTCTCTCCTCTCGCCCGTCAGACGCCCGTCCCTCTCTCTCCTCTCGCCCGTCAGACGCCCGTCCCTCTCTCTCCTCTCGCCCGTCAGACGCCCGTCCCTCTCTCTCCTCTCGCCCGTCAGACGCCCGTCCCTCTCTCTCCTCTCGCCCGTCAGACGCCCGTCCCTCTCTCTCCTCTCGCCCGTCAGACGCCCGTCCCTCTCTCTCCTCTCGCCGTCAGACGCCCGTCCCTCTCTCTCCTCTCGCCCGTCAGACGCCCGTCCCTCTCTCTCCTCTCGCCCGTCAGACGCCCGTCCCTCTCTCTCCTCTCGCCCGTCAGACGCCCGTCCCTCTCTCTCCTCTCGCCCGTCAGACGCCCGTCCCTCTCTCTCCTCTCGCCCGTCAGACGCCCGTCCCTCTCTCTCCTCTCGCCCGTCAGACGCCCGTCCCTCTCTCTCCTCTCGCCCGTCAGACGCCCGTCCCTCTCTCTCCTCTCGCCCGTCAGACGCCCGTCCCTCTCTCTCCTCTCGCCCGTCAGACGCCCGTCCCTCTCTCTCCTCTCGCCCGTCAGACGCCCGTCCCTCTCTCTCCTCTCGCCCGTCAGACGCCCGTCCCTCTCTCTCCTCTCGCCCGTCAGACGCCCGTCCCTCTCTCTCCTCTCGCCCGTCAGACGCCCGTCCCTCTCTCTCCTCTCGCCCGTCAGACGCCCGTCCCTCTCTCTCCTCTCGCCCGTCAGACGCCCGTCCCTCTCTCTCCTCTCGCCCGTCAGACGCCCGTCCCTCTCTCTCCTCTCGCCCGTCAGACGCCCGTCCCTCTCTCTCCTCTCGCCCGTCAGACGCCCGTCCCTCTCTCTCCTCTCGCCCGTCAGACGCCCGTCCCTCTCTCTCCTCTCGCCCGTCAGACGCCCGTCCCTCTCTCTCCTCTCGCCCGTCAGACGCCCGTCCCTCTCTCTCCTCTCGCCCGTCAGACGCCCGTCCCTCTCTCTCCTCTCGCCCGTCAGACGCCCGTCCCTCTCTCTCCTCTCGCCCGTCAGACGCCCGTCCCTCTCTCTCCTCTCGCCCGTCAGACGCCCGTCCCTCTCTCTCCTCTCGCCCGTCAGACGCCCGTCCCTCTCTCTCCTCTCGCCCGTCAGACGCCCGTCCCTCTCTCTCCTCTCGCCCGTCAGACGCCCGTCCCTCTCTCTCCTCTCGCCCGTCAGACGCCCGTCCCTCTCTCTCCTCTCGCCCGTCAGACGCCCGTCCCTCTCTCTCCTCTCGCCCGTCAGACGCCCGTCCCTCTCTCTCCTCTCGCCCGTCAGACGCCCGTCCCTCTCTCTCCTCTCGCCCGTCAGACGCCCGTCCCTCTCTCTCCTCTCGCCCGTCAGACGCCCGTCCCTCTCTCTCCTCTCGCCCGTCAGACGCCCGTCCCTCTCTCTCCTGACGCCAGTCCCTCTCTCTCCTCTCGCCCGTCAGACGCCAGTCCCTCTCTCTCCTCTCGCCCGTCAGACGCCAGTCCCTCTCTCTCCTCTCGCCCGTCAGACGCCAGTCCCTCTCTCTCCTCTCGCCCGTCAGACGCCAGTCCCTCTCTCTCCTCTCGCCCGTCAGACGCCAGTCCCTCTCTCTCCTCTCGCCCGTCAGACGCCAGTCCCTCTCTCTCCTCTCGCCCGTCAGACGCCAGTCCCTCTCTCTCCTCTCGCCCGTCAGACGCCAGTCCCTCTCTCTCCTCTCGCCCGTCAGACGCCAGTCCCTCTCTCTCCTCTCGCCCGTCAGACGCCAGTCCCTCTCTCTCCTCTCGCCCGTCAGACGCCAGTCCCTCTCTCTCCTCTCGCCCGTCAGACGCCAGTCCCTCTCTCTCCTCTCGCCCGTCAGACGCCAGTCCCTCTCTCTCCTCTCGCCCGTCAGACGCCAGTCCCTCTCTCTCCTCTCGCCCGTCAGACGCCAGTCCCTCTCTCTCCTCTCGCCCGTCAGACGCCAGTCCCTCTCTCTCCTCTCGCCCGTCAGACGCCAGTCCCTCTCTCTCCTCTCGCCCGTCAGACGCCAGTCCCTCTCTCTCCTCTCGCCCGTCAGACGCCAGTCCCCTCTCTCTCCTCTCGCCCGTCAGACGCCAGTCCCTCTCTCTCCTCTCGCCCGTCAGACGCCAGTCCCTCTCTCTCCTCTCGCCCGTCAGACGCCAGTCCCTCTCTCTCCTCTCGCCCGTCAGACGCCAGTCCCTCTCTCTCCTCTCGCCCGTCAGACGCCAGTCCCTCTCTCTCCTCTCGCCCGTCAGACGCCAGTCCCTCTCTCTCCTCTCGCCCGTCTGAGGCCCGTCCATCCCTCTCTCTCCTCTCGCCCGTCAGACGCCAGTCCATCCCTCTCTCTCCTCTCGCCCGTCTGAGGCCCGTCCATTCCTCTCTCTCCTCTCGCCCGTCTGAGGCCCGTCCATCCCTCTCTCTCCTCTCGCCCGTCTGAGGCCCGTCCATCCCTCTCTCTCCTCTCGCCCGTCTGAGGCCCATCCATCCCTCTCTCTCCTCTCGCCCGTCTGAGGCCCATCCATCCCTCTCTCTCCTCTCGCCCGTCTGAGGCCCGTCCATCCCTCTCTCTCCTCTCGCCCGTCTGAGGCCCGTCCATCCCTCTCTCTCCTCTCGCCCGTCTGACGCCCGTCCCCCTCTCTCTCCTCTCGCCCGTCCCCCTCTCTCTCCTCTCGCCCGTCCCCCCCTCTCTCCTCTCGCCCGTCCCCCCCTCTCTCCTCTCGCCCGTCCCCCTCTCTCTCCTCTCGCCCGTCCCCCTCTCTCTCCTCTCGCCCGTCCCTCTCTCTCCTCTCGCCCGTCAGACGCCCGTCCCTCTCTCTCCTCTCGCCCGTCAGACGCCAGTCCCTCTCTCTCCTCTCGCCCGTCAGACGCCCCTCCCTCTCTCTCTCCTCTCGCCCGTCAGACGCCCCTCCCTCTCTCTCTCCTCTCGCCCGTCAGACGCCCCTCCCTCTCTCTCTCCTCTCGCCCGTCAGACGCCCCTCCCTCTCTCTCTCCTCTCGCCCGTCAGACGCCCCTCCCTCTCTCTCTCCTCTCGCCCGTCAGACGCCCCTCCCTCTCTCTCTCCTCTCGCCCGTCAGACGCCCCTCCCTCTCTCTCTCCTCTCGCCCGTCAGACGCCCCTCCCTCTCTCTCTCCTCTCGCCCGTCAGACGCCCCTCCCTCTCTCTCCTCTCGCCCGTCTGACGCCCGTCCCCCTCTCTCTCCTCTCGCCCGTCTGACGCCCGTCCCCCTCTCTCCTCTCGCCCGTCCCCCTCTCTCTCCTCTCGCCCGTCCCCCTCTCTCTCTTCTCGCCCGTCAGACGCCCGTCCCTCTCTCTCCTCTCGCCCGTCAGACGCCCGTCCCTCTCTCTCCTCTCGCCCGTCAGACGCCCGTCCCTCTCTCTCCTCTCGCCCGTCAGACGCCCGTCCCTCTCTCTCCTCTCGCCCGTCAGACGCCCGTCCCTCTCTCTCCTCTCGCCCGTCAGACGCCCGTCCCTCTCTCTCCTCTCGCCCGTCAGACGCCCGTCCCTCTCTCTCCTCTCGCCCGTCAGACGCCCGTCCCTCTCTCTCCTCTCGCCCGTCAGACGCCCGTCCCTCTCTCTCCTCTCGCCCGTCAGACGCCCGTCCCTCTCTCTCCTCTCGCCCGTCAGACGACCGTCCCTCTCTCTCCTCTCGCCCGTCAGACGCCCGTCCCTCTCTCTCCTCTCGCCCGTCAGACGCCCGTCCCTCTCTCTCCTCTCGCCCGTCCCTCTCTCTCCTCTCGCCCGTCAGACGCCCGTCCCTCTCTCTCCTCTCGACCGTCAGACGCCCGTCCCTCTCTCTCCTCTCGACCGTCAGACGCCAGTCCCTCTCTCTCCTCTCGCCCGTCAGACGCCAGTCCATCCCTCTCCTCTCGCCCGTCAGACGCCAGTCCATCCCTCTCTCTCCTCTCGCCCGTCAGACGCCAGTCCATCCCTCTCCTCTCGCCCGTCTGAGGCCCGTCCATCCCTCTCTCTCCTCTCGCCCGTCTGAGGCCCGTCCATCCCTCTCTCTCCTCTCGCCCGTCTGAGGCCCGTCCATCCCTCTCCTCTCGCCCGTCAGACGCCCCTCCCTCTCTCTCTCCTCTCGCCCGTCAGACGCCCCTCCCTCTCTCTCTCCTCTCGCCCGTCAGACGCCCCTCCCTCTCTCTCTCCTCTCGCCCGTCAGACGCCCCTCCCTCTCTCTCTCCTCTCGCCCGTCAGACGCCCCTCCCTCTCTCTCTCCTCTCGCCCGTCAGACGCCCCTCCCTCTCTCTCTCCTCTCGCCCGTCAGACGCCCCTCCCTCTCTCTCTCCTCTCGCCCGTCAGACGCCCCTCCCTCTCTCTCTCCTCTCGCCCGTCAGACGCCCCTCCCTCTCTCTCTCCTCTCGCCCGTCAGACGCCCCTCCCTCTCTCTCTCCTCTCGCCCGTCTGACGCCCGTCCCCCTCTCTCTCCTCTCGCCCGTCTGACGCCCGTCCCCCTCTCTCTCCTCTCGCCCGTCCCTCTCTCTCCTCTCGCCCGTCCCCCTCTCTCTCCTCTCGCCCGTCTGACGCCCGTCCCTCTCTCTCCTCTCGCCCGTCCCTCTCTCTCCTCTCGCCCGTCATACGCCAGTCCCTCTCTCTCCTCTCGCCCGTCAGACGCCAGTCCCTCTCTCTCCTCTCGCCCGTCAGACGCCAGTCCCTCTCTCTCCTCTCGCCCGTCAGACGCCAGTCCCTCTCTCTCCTCTCGCCCGTCAGACGCCAGTCCATCCCTCTCCTCTCGCCCGTCTGAGGCCCATCCATCCCTCTCTCTCTCCTCTCGCCCGTCTGAGGCCCGTCCCCCTCTCTCTCCTCTCGCCCGTCTGAGGCCCGTCCCCCTCTCTCTCCTCTCGCCCGTCAGACGCCAGTCCCTCTCTCTCCTCTCGCCCGTCTGACGCCAGTCCCTCTCTCTCCTCTCGCCCGTCTGACGCCAGTCCCTCTCTCTCCTCTCGCCCGTCTGACGCCAGTCCCTCTCTCTCCTCTCGCCCGTCTGACGCCAGTCCCTCTCTCTCCTCTCGCCCGTCTGACGCCAGTCCCTCTCTCTCCTCTCGCCCGTCTGACGCCAGTCTCTCTCTCCTCTCGCCCATCAGACGCCAGTCCCTCTCTCCTCTCGCCCATCAGACGCCAGTCTTTCTCTCTCCTCTCGCCCGTCTGAGGCCAGTCCCTCTCTCTCCTCTCGCCCGTCTGACGCCAGTCCCTCTCTCTCCTCTCGCCCGTCTGACGCCAGTCTCTCTCTCCTCTCGCCCATCAGACGCCAGTCCCTCTCTCCTCTCGCCCATCAGACGCCAGTCTTTCTCTCTCCTCTCACCCGTCTGAGGCCAGTCCCTCTCTCCCGTCCCTCTCTCTCCTCTCACCCATCAGACGCCAGTCTTTCTCTCTCCTCTCCTCTCACCCGTCTGAGGCCAGTCCCTCTCTCTCCTCTCGCCCGTCTCTGTCTCTCCTCTCTGACAGCAGTCAGTTATCGCGATATGTGGAGGGTCGTACCCGGGTGGAGCCGATGTCCATCATGACCTCCTCGAAGGCCGCCGTCTCCTCCGCTTGTCTCTGACGCTGCAGTGCGATCTTCTCGCTGAACTTGCGCGGGTTGGAGGCCGAGCCCGGCCCGCTGGACCCCGGAGCAGCCATTTTTCCAGCCCTTCCGTAGGCGCCGATGGGATATAGGGGGAGTGAAGCCGCGGTGCCGGGCACGCCGGGAACCGTAGTCCTGTTCCGCCCTAACTCCGCTCTACAGGCGGCATCGGAAGCGACGGCGGACTACAAACCCCGCTCACCACTACGGGGCGCGGGCGGCGCCGGACCGCTGCATGCCGGGAAATAAAGTTCAAGGCGGCGTCAATATAGTAATTGCAACCGTGTCCAAAACTACATCTCCCAGCCTCCTGTGCGCAGTCAATCCGCTGTAACCATTAAAGGGAACCTGTCACATCCTAGCGACTATCTACACTGCCCCCATAGCGTGTGCAGTGATGCCGTGTGCAGTGAGCGTCACTAACAAGCTGTTTTCATTAAAATTGTTGGTAGAATAAGGATTCTATAACCTTTGATAGGACAAAGTCTATCTGCTCCTATTCAGCCATAGGGGTGCAATCCTCACATTCAGCCATAGGGGTGCAATCCTCACATTCAGCCATAGGGGTGCAATCCTCACATTCAGCCATAGGGGTGCAATCCTCACATTCAGCCATAGGGGTGCAATCCTCACATTCAGCCGTGGGGGTGCGACCCCCTATGGCCGGATGCCGAGATCGCAGCCCTATGGCCGCATGCCGGGATCGCAGCCCTATGGCCGCATGCCGGGATCGCAGCCCTATGGCCGCATGCCGGGATCGCAGCCCTATGGCCGCATGCCGGGATCGCAGCCCTATGGCCGCATGCCGGGATCGCAGCCCTATGGCCGCATGCCGGGATCGCAGCCCTATGGCCGCATGCCGGGATCGCAGCCCTATGGCCGCATGCCGGGATCGCAGCCCTATGGCCGCATGCCGGGATCGCAGCCCTATGGCCGCATGCCGGGATCGCACCCCTATGGCTGAATGTCGGGATCGCACCCCTATGGCCGAATGTCGGGATCGCACCCCCACGGCTGAATGTGAGGATTGCACCCCTATGGCTGAATAGGAGCAGATAGACTTTGTCCTATCAAAGGTTATAGAATAATTATTCTACCAACAATTTTAATGAAAACAGCTTGTTAGTGACGCTCACTGCACACGGCAAAAACAGCTTGTTAGTGACGCTCACTGCACACGGCATCACTGCACACGCTATGGGGGCAGTGTAGATAGTCGCTAGGATGTGACAGGTTCCCTTTAACAGTCCGCTAAATCCTCAAGTTTTGTTATGACACAAAATAACGTGAGCAACTGTCTTAGCCCCGGCCCCACTATCAGTATCTGGTCAGTATTTCTCTCAGGAGTGGGTGATAAATACAGAATTGGTGACTTGTTTCTATTATACCTTTTCTCTGATTGTTCTTTACCTGGTTTTGGTTCCCACTCCTGAGAAAAAACACTGACCAAATACTGACCACCATGAAGTCCAGCATAAAGCGCAGTGGTCAGCAGGATTGTGCTCAGTAACTACATACACTGTCAGGAGGGTGACATTACACTGATTAATATGATACCTTGGTTGATGAAATCCATCCTGCGGTTCTTGTGTAATCTATACTCAGTTTGGAGATAATGATATGCTCGTGCTCCGGGGCGGCCTGTGGGGAGCGCTCTATCTGGTGCTCCGGGGCGGCCTGTGGGGAGCGCTCTATCTGGTGCTCCGGGGCGGCCTGTGGGGAGCGCTCTATCTGGTGCTCCGGGGCGGCCTGTGGGGAGCGCTCTATCTGGTGCTCCGGGGCGGCCTGTGGGGAGCGCTCTATCTGGTGCTCTGCTTACATATTCATCTGTATGCTCTTATGACAGCTCACTGATCAGTCACTGACCGGCCTCCTATTACGTCGCCCCGCACTGCTAGATGCATTATATAACATAGGAGGCCGATCAGTGAGCTGTCATAAGAGCATACAGATGAATATGTAAGCAGAGCACCAGATAGAGCGCCCCCCACAGGCCGCCCCGGAGCACAAGATAGAGCGCCCGTCCCAAAGCACGAGCATATCATTATCTCCAGACTGAAAGTAAAGATTACACAAGAACCACAGGACGGATTTCATCAACCAAGGTGTCATATTAATCAGTGTAATGTCACCCACAATCCTGCTATATAATCACCTCACACACGCTGCGACCTGATAATACCTCCCCGCTATATAATCACCTCACACACGCTGCGACCTGATAATACCTCCCTGCTATATAATCACCTCACACACGCTGCGACCTGATAATACCTCCCTGCTATATAATCACCTCACACACGCTGCAGCCTGATAATACCTCCCCGCTATATAATCACCTCACACACGCTGCGACCTGATAATACCTCCCCGCTATATAATCACCTCACACACGCTGCGACCTGATAATACCTCCCCGCTATATAATCACCTCACACACGCTGCAGCCTGATAATACCTCCCCGCTATATAATCACCTCACACACGCTGCGACCTGATAATACCTCCCCGCTATATAATCACCTCACACACGCTGCAGCCTGATAATACCTCCCCGCTATATAATCACCTCACACACGCTGCAGCCTGATAATACCTCCCCGCTATATAATCACCTCACACACGCTGCAGCCTGATAATACCTCCCCGCTATATAATCACCTCACACACGCTGCAGCCTGATAATACCTCCCCGCTATATAATCACCTCACACACGCTGCAGCCTGATAATACCTCCCCGCTATATAATCACCTCACACACGCTGCAGCCTGATAATACCTCCCCGCTATATAATCACCTCACACACGCTGCAGCCTGATAATACCTCCCCGCTATATAATCACCTCACACACGCTGCAGCCTGATAATACCTCCCCGCTATATAATCACCTCACACACGCTGCAGCCTGATAATACCTCCCCGCTATATAATCACCTCACACACGCTGCGACCTGATAATACCTCCCCGCTATATAATCACCTCACACACGCTGCAGCCTGATAATACCTCCCCGCTATATAATCACCTCACACACGCTGCAGCCTGATAATACCTCCCCGCTATATAATCACCTCACACACGCTGCAGCCTGATAATACCTCCCCGCTATATAATCACCTCACACACGCTGCAGCCTGATAATACCTCCCCGCTATATAATCACCTCACACACGGCGCGACCTGATAATACCTCCCCGCTATATAATCACCTCACACACGCTGCAGCCTGATAATACCTCCCCGCTATATAATCACCTCACACACGCTGCGACCTGATAATACCTCCCCGCTATATAATCACCTCACACACGCTGCAGCCTGATAATACCTCCCCGCTATATAATCACCTCACACACGCTGCGACCTGATAATACCTCCCCGCTATATAATCACCTCACACACGCTGCGACCTGATAATACCTCCCCGCTATATAATCACCTCACACACGCTGCAGCCTGATAATACCTCCCCGCTATATAATCACCTCACACACGCTGCGACCTGATAATACCTCCCCGCTATATAATCACCTCACACACGCTGCAGCCTGATAATACCTCCCCGCTATATAATCACCTCACACACGCTGCGACCTGATAATACCTCCCCGCTATATAATCACCTCACACACGCTGCAGCCTGATAATACCTCCCCGCTATATAATCACCTCACACACGCTGCAGCCTGATAATACCTCCCCGCTATATAATCACCTCACACACGCTGCGACCTGATAATACCTCCCTGCTATATAATCACCTCACACACGCTGCAGCCTGATAATACCTCCCCGCTATATAATCACCTCACACACGCTGCAGCCTGATAATACCTCCCCGCTATATAATCACCTCACACACGCTGCAGCCTGATAATACCTCCCCGCTATATAATCACCTCACACACGCTGCAGCCTGATAATACCTCCCCGCTATATAATCACCTCACACACGCTGCAGCCTGATAATACCTCCCCGCTATATAATCACCTCACACACGGTGCAGCCTGATAATACCTCCCCGCTATATAATCACCTCACACACGCTGCAGCCTGATAATACCTCCCCGCTATATAATCACCTCACACACGGTGCAGCCTGATAATACCTCCCCGCTATATAATCACCTCACACACGGCGCGACCTGATAATACCTCCCCGCTATATAATCACCTCACACACGCTGCAGCCTGATAATACCTCCCCGCTATATAATCACCTCACACACGCTGCAGCCTGATAATACCTCCCCGCTATATAATCACCTCACACACGCTGCAGCCTGATAATACCTCCCCGCTATATAATCACCTCACACACGGCGCGACCTGATAATACCTCCCCGCTATATAATCACCTCACACACGCTGCGACCTGATAATACCTCCCCGCTATATAATCACCTCACACACGCTGCAGCCTGATAATACCTCCCCGCTATATAATCACCTCACACACGCTGCGACCTGATAATACCTCCCCGCTATATAATCACCTCACACACGCTGCGACCTGATAATACCTCCCCGCTATATAATCACCTCACACACGCTGCAGCCTGATAATACCTCCCCGCTATATAATCACCTCACACACGCTGCGACCTGATAATACCTCCCCGCTATATAATCACCTCACACACGCTGCAGCCTGATAATACCTCCCCGCTATATAATCACCTCACACACGCTGCGACCTGATAATACCTCCCCGCTATATAATCACCTCACACACGCTGCGACCTGATAATACCTCCCCGCTATATAATCACCTCACACACGCTGCAGCCTGATAATACCTCCCCGCTATATAATCACCTCACACACGCTGCAGCCTGATAATACCTCCCCGCTATATAATCACCTCACACACGCTGCAGCCTGATAATACCTCCCCGCTATATAATCACCTCACACACGCTGCAGCCTGATAATACCTCCCCGCTATATAATCACCTCACACACGCTGCAGCCTGATAATACCTCCCCGCTATATAATCACCTCACACACGCTGCAGCCTGATAATACCTCCCCGCTATATAATCACCTCACACACGCTGCAGCCTGATAATACCTCCCCGCTATATAATCACCTCACACACGGCGCGACCTGATAATACCTCCCCGCTATATAATCACCTCACACACGCTGCGACCTGATAATACCTCCTCGCTATATAATCACCTCACACACGCTGCAGCCTGATAATACCTCCCCGCTATATAATCACCTCACACACGCTGCAGCCTGATAATACCTCCCCGCTATATAATCACCTCACACACGCTGCAGCCTGATAATACCTCCCCGCTATATAATCACCTCACACACGCTGCAGCCTGATAATACCTCCCCGCTATATAATCACCTCACACACGCTGCGACCTGATAATACCTCCCCGCTATATAATCACCTCACACACGCTGCGACCTGATAATACCTCCCCGCTATATAATCACCTCACACACGCTGCAGCCTGATAATACCTCCCCGCTATATAATCACCTCACACACGCTGCGACCTGATAATACCTCCCCGCTATATAATCACCTCACACACGCTGCAGCCTGATAATACCTCCCCGCTATATAATCACCTCACACACGCTGCGACCTGATAATACCTCCCCGCTATATAATCACCTCACACACGCTGCGACCTGATAATACCTCCCCGCTATATAATCACCTCACACACGCTGCAGCCTGATAATACCTCCCCGCTATATAATCACCTCACACACGCTGCGACCTGATAATACCTCCCCGCTATATAATCACCTCACACACGCTGCAGCCTGATAATACCTCCCCGCTATATAATCACCTCACACACGCTGCGACCTGATAATACCTCCCCGCTATATAATCACCTCACACACGCTGCAGCCTGATAATACCTCCCCGCTATATAATCACCTCACACACGCTGCGACCTGATAATACCTCCCCGCTATATAATCACCTCACACACGCTGCGACCTGATAATACCTCCCCGCTATATAATCACCTCACACACGCTGCAGCCTGATAATACCTCCCCGCTATATAATCACCTCACACACGCTGCAGCCTGATAATACCTCCCCGCTATATAATCACCTCACACACGCTGCAGCCTGATAATACCTCCCCGCTATATAATCACCTCACACACGCTGCGACCTGATAATACCTCCCCGCTATATAATCACCTCACACACGCTGCGACCTGATAATACCTCCCCGCTATATAATCACCTCACACACGCTGCGGCCTGATAATACCTCCCCGCTATATAATCACCTCACACACGCTGCGACCTGATAATACCTCCCCGCTATATAATCACCTCACACACGCTGCAGCCTGATAATACCTCCCCGCTATATAATCACCTCACACACGCTGCGACCTGATAATACCTCCCCGCTATATAATCACCTCACACACGCTGCAGCCTGATAATACCTCCCCGCTATATAATCACCTCACACACGCTGCGACCTGATAATACCTCCCCGCTATATAATCACCTCACACACGCTGCAGCCTGATAATACCTCCCCGCTATATAATCACCTCACACACGCTGCGACCTGATAATACCTCCCCGCTATATAATCACCTCACACACGCTGCAGCCTGATAATACCTCCCCGCTATATAATCACCTCACACACGCTGCAGCCTGATAATACCTCCCCGCTATATAATCACCTCACACACGCTGCAGCCTGATAATACCTCCCCGCTATATAATCACCTCACACACGCTGCAGCCTGATAATACCTCCCCGCTATATAATCACCTCACACACGCTGCAGCCTGATAATACCTCCCCGCTATATAATCACCTCACACACGCTGCGACCTGATAATACCTCCCCGCTATATAATCACCTCACACACGCTGCGACCTGATAATACCTCCCCGCTATATAATCACCTCACACACGCTGCAGCCTGATAATACCTCCCCGCTATATAATCACCTCACACACGCTGCGACCTGATAATACCTCCCCGCTATATAATCACCTCACACACGCTGCGACCTGATAATACCTCCCTGCTATATAATCACCTCACACACGCTGCAGCCTGATAATACCTCCCCGCTATATAATCACCTCACACACGCTGCGACCTGATAATACCTCCCCGCTATATAATCACCTCACACACGCTGCAGCCTGATAATACCTCCCCGCTATATAATCACCTCACACACGCTGCAGCCTGATAATACCTCCCCGCTATATAATCACCTCACACACGCTGCGACCTGATAATACCTCCCCGCTATATAATCACCTCACACACGCTGCAGCCTGATAATACCTCCCCGCTATATAATCACCTCACACACGCTGCAGCCTGATAATACCTCCCCGCTGTATAATCACCTCACACACGCTGCAGCCTGATAATACCTCCCCGCTATATAATCACCTCACACACGCTGCAGCCTGATAATACCTCCCCGCTATATAATCACCTCACACACGCTGCAGCCTGATAATACCTCCCCGCTATATAATCACCTCACACACGCTGCAGCCTGATAATACCTCCCCGCTATATAATCACCTCACACACGCTGCAGCCTGATAATACCTCCCCGCTATATAATCACCTCACACACGCTGCAGCCTGATAATACCTCCCCGCTATATAATCACCTCATACACGCTGCAGCCTGATAATACCTCCCCGCTATATAATCACCTCACACACGCTGCAGCCTGATAATACCTCCCCGCTATATAATCACCTCACACACGGTGCAGCCTGATAATACCTCCCCGCTATATAATCACCTCACACACGCTGCAGCCTGATAATACCTCCCCGCTATATAATCACCTCACACACGGTGCAGCCTGATAATACCTCCCCGCTATATAATCACCTCACACACGCTGCGACCTGATAATACCTCCCCGCTATATAATCACCTCACACACGCTGCAGCCTGATAATACCTCCCCGCTATATAATCACCTCACACACGCTGCAGCCTGATAATACCTCCCCGCTATATAATCACCTCACACACGGCGCGACCTGATAATACCTCCCCCTTAATAGTGTAAATTATATTTATTTGAAGCACACGCGGCCGAGTACAAAACATCCAGGCAATAAAAAACCCACAAATCTCCGGTATGAAACCGACGCCACCAAAACATGTAGAAAATAATCACTACTCCATTATTACCGGCCCAAAAATCCCACACCCTGCCGCACCGTCTGAGCACGCGAGGCCGGGACGCAAAATACCGCCATTAAGAGGCAGAAGGCGGGGCTTACATGCAAATAAGGTGGAGCTAATTAGTGGGTGCAGAAGGCGGGGCTACGAGTGCAGCGGAAGGCGGGGCTACGAGTGCAGCGGAAGGCGGGGCTACGAGTGCAGCGGAAGGCGGGGCTACGAGTGCAGCGGAAGGCGGGGCTACGAGTGCAGCGGAAGGCGGGGCTACGAGTGCAGCGGAAGGCGGGGCTTAGCAGTGTTCATGGCAGTCCACTGGCAAGTGACGCTGGGTGCGGAGAACAGACAGTTGCAGGCAGCTCAGTGCGGCTGCAGATACTTGGGGGCTTCTTCCCCTTTATCAGTTATTTTTAAAGCCAGTTTTGTGCAAAAATAGAATAAATCTTCACTATGAGCAGTTTTTCAGTATGAAAAGGCCACCAGGTGGCGACAGCGCAGGACACAAGAGTCACTTTGAAATACTCTAGTAATAGGAAGCAGGAGCCCTCAATACGTCCTCTATGGCCCCCGAATATCCGTGCTCATCATATCAAAGGGGGCGGTATAGTCACTGCTCTGTATATAGGGGGCGGTATAGTCACTGCTGGTACAGTCATGTTCTGTATATAGGGGCGGTATAGTCACTGCTGGTACTACAGTCATGCTCTGTATATAGGGGCAGTATAGTCACTGCTGGTACAGTCATGTTCTGTATATAGGGGGCGGTATAGCCACTGCTGGTACTACAGTCATGCTCAGTATATAGGGGCGGTATAGTCACTGCTGGTACAGTCACATTCTGTATATAGGGGCAGTATAGTCACTGCTAGTACAGTCACGTTCTGTATATAGGGGCGGTATGGCTACTGCTGATACAGTCATGTTCTGAATATAGGGGCGGTATAGTCACTGCTGGTACAGTCATGTTCTGTATATAGGGTCAGTATAGTAACTGCTGGTACAGTCATGTTCTGTATATAGGGGCAGTGTAGTAACTGCTGGTACAGTCATGTTCTGTATATAGGGGGCGGTATAGTCACTGCTGGTACTACAGTCATGCTCTGTATATAGGGGCGGTATAGTCACTGCTGGTAGTCATGTTCTGTATATAGGGGGCGGTATAGTCACTGCTGGTACTACAGTCATGCTCTGTATATAGGGGGCGGTATAGTCACTGCTGGCACTACAGTCATGCTCTGTATATAGGGGCAGTGTAGTAACTGCTGGTACAGTCACGTTCTGTATATAGGGGGCGGTATAGTCACTGCTGGTACAGTCACGTTCTGTATATAGGGGCGGTATAGTCACTGCTGGTTCAGTCACGTTCTGTATATAGGGGCGGTATAGCCACTGCTGGTACAGTCACGTTCTGTATATAGGGGCGGTATAGTCACTGCTGGTACAGTCACGTTCTGTATATAGGGGCGGTATAGTCACTGCTGGTACAGTCACGTTCTGTATATAGGAGCGGTATAGTCACTGCTTGTACAGTCACGTTCTGTATATAGGGGCGGTATAGTCACTGCTGGTACAGTCACGTTCTGTATATAGGGGCGGTATAGCCACTGCTGGTACAGTCACGTTCTGTATATAGGGGCGGTATAGTCACTGCTTGTACAGTCATGTTCTGTATATAGGGGCGGTATAGTCACTGCTGGTACAGTCACGTTCTGCATATAGGGGCGGTATAGCCACTGCTGGTACAGTCACGTTCTGTATATAGGGGCGGTATAGTCACTGCTTGTACAGTCATGTTCTGTATATAGGGGCGGTATAGTCACTGCTGGTACAGTCATGTTCTGTATATAGAGGGCGGTATAGTCACTGCTGGTACAGTCATGTTCTGTATATAGGGGGCGGTATAGTCACTGCTGGTACTACAGTCATGTTCTGTATATAGGGGCGGTATAGTCACTGCTGGTACTACAGTCATGTTCTGTATATAGGGGCGGTATAGTCACTGCTGGTACTACAGTCATGTTCTGTATATAGGGGCGGTATAGTCACTGCTGGTACTACAGTCATGTCCTGTATATAGGGGGTGGTATAGTCACCGCTGGTACAGTTATGTTCTGTATATAGGGGGCGGTATAATCACTGCTGGTACTACAGTCATGTTCTGAATATAGGGGCGGTATAGTCACTGCTGGTACTACAGGCATGTTCTGTATATAGGGGCGGTATAGTCACTGCTGGTACTACAGTCATGTTCTGTATATAGGGGCGGTATAGTCACTGCTGGTACAGTCATGTTCTGTATATAGGGGGCGGTGTAGTCACTGCTGGTACAGTCATGTTCTGTATATAGGGGGCGGTATAGTCACTGCTGGTACAGTCATGTTCTGTATATAGGGGCAGTATAGTCACTGCTGGTACTACAGTTATGTCCTGTATATAGGGGCAGTACAGTCACCGCTGGTACAGTCATGTTCTGCATATAGCGGGCGGTATTGTCACCGCTGGTACAGTCATGTTCTGCATATAGGGGGCGGTATAGTCACCGCCGGCGCCGTCACATAGGGGCCGTACTACAATAAGGCAGCACTGGCGGGATCATCTCTCTGCAGCAGGTCAAGGACCCCCGGGGTGGGGGTATTACCCATACGAGCCATTCTCAGAGCCCTCAGATCTTGATGAACAGGATGGCGGTGATAACGGAGAAGCCGCACAGGATGGCGATGACCCTGACGATGCGCTGGTCGCCGGCGGTCAGCTCGTGGGGCAGAATCTCCAGGAAGGTGATGTACAGGAAGGTCCCTGTGGCGATTCCCTCCAGGACGCTGCAGCTCAGCTGTTGTATGGGGTCTGCGCTCTCCGTCAGCACAATGCCAAGTCCGATGCCCAGAGGAGTCATGAAGGCGAAGAGGAGGAGGCAGGAGAGGACGAGCCGCGGGCGGAGACGGCCCTGCGCCAGCCTCAGCGTCAGGCTAGAGGAGATGAGGCACTTGTGTAGGAGCAGCGCCAGGCAGGTCTCCAGCACCTTCCCGCTCTCCGGCAGGAGCCCCACGGCCAGACCCTCCAACAGCGAGTGTAAGGAGAGAGACAGCACCAGAACCGCGGCCCGGACCGCCGAGTGGGCACTCACATCCACGTGGACATGTGGCTGGTCCGTGTGCAGGGTCCAGGCGTCAGCGCCCAGGAGGGAGCGCGTCTCCTCAGACCGGCCCGATGGCTCCTTGTAACTCAGCACAATCTGCTCCAATACCAGCACCAGGAAGAAGCCCATGGCCAGGACGAACTCCTGCAGGGGGAACTGGAGCTGGGCAAGCACAGGGAGCAAGAGGTTAAAGCAGGAAGGGTCATAGGACTAGTGTGGCTTGGCCCAGGGGCGGCATCTGCCATACTCACAGTTATATTCAGTCTCATGAGGGCATCGTTCATCCCGGACAGGTAGTCGGGCAGCAGATCTAACAGGCAGGTGGCCAGGAAGACTCCCCCTGAGAAACAGCTGATCAGAGCCAGCGCCCTGCGCCGATCGCCTGCAGCGGGGAGAAAGTGCGGACATTACAGCGACTTCAGCGCAGCCGACAGCGACTACAAGGTGGTCAGCAGAACTTACCCAATAGGTCGGGGGCTGCCTGCCGTCTGAAGAGGAAGAGGGGGGCAAGGCCACTGATGAGGGTCAGGAGGAGTAAAGTCACCAGAGATCCCAGCTTCATCTCCAAACCGGCCACCGAGAGCGAGGCGTCCTCCCGACCCAGGCTCCACACCGCACTGGCGGGGTTCACCTCCATGGTGGGAGGAAGGACGTACCGATCACTACAGGACAGCAGATGCCATGCTAGGGATTATTAACTGATCCAGGCAGAACACAGACCCAGAGGTCCGCACCGACCGCGGGGAGCACACCGGAGGGGAAAAAAGGCAGCACGCCGGAGGGGAAAAAAGGCAGCACGCCGGAGGGGAAAAAAGGCAGCACGCCGGAGGGGAAGCGGGCGCCGACTACGGAGGGCGATGGGGTAAAGGACGTCGACTACGGAGGGCGGTGGGGTAAGGGACGCCGACTGCGGAGGGCGGTGGGGTAAGGGACGCCGACTGCGGAGGACGGTGGGGTAAGGGACGCCGACTGCGGAGGACGGTGGGGTAAGGGACGCCGACTGCGGAGGACGGTGGGGTAAAGGGACGCCGACTGCGGAGGACGGTGGGGTAAAGGGACGCCGACTGCGGAGGACGGTGGGGTAAAGGGACGCCGACTGCGGAGGACGGTGGGGTAAAGGGACGCCGACTGCGGAGGACGGTGGGGTAAAGGGACGCCGACTGCGGAGGACGGTGGGGTAAAGGGACGCCGACTGCGGAGGGCGGTGGGGTAAAGGGACGCCGACTGCGGAGGGCGGTGGGGTAAAGGGACGCCGACTACGGAGGGCGGTGGGGTAAAGGGACGCCGACTACGGAGGGCGGTGGGGTAAAGGGACGCCGACTGCGGAGGGCGGTGGGGTAAAGGGACGCCGACTGCGGAGGACGGTGGGGTAAAGGGACGCCGACTGCGGAGGACGGTGGGGTAAAGGGACGCCGACTGCGGAGGGCGGTGGGGTAAAGGGACGCCGACTGCGGAGGGCGGTGGGGTAAAGGGACGCCGACTGCGGAGGGCGGTGGGGTAAAGGGACGCCGACTGCGGAGGGCGGTGGGGTAAAGGGACGCCGACTGCGGAGGGCGGTGGGGTAAAGGGACGCCGACTGCGGAGGGCGGTGGGGTAAAGGGACGCCGACTGCGGAGGGCGGTGGGGTAAAGGGACGCCGACTACGGAGGGCGGTGGGGTAAAGGGACGCCGACTACGGAGGGCGGTGGGGTAAAGGGACGCCGACTACGGAGGGCGGTGGGGTAAAGGGGCGCCGACTACGGAGGGCGGTGGGGTAAGGGGCGCCGACTACGGAGGGCGGTGGGGTAAGGGGCGCCGACTACGGAGGGCGGTGGGGTAAGGGGCGCCGACTACGGAGGGCGGTGGGGTAAGGGAAGCCGACTACGGAGGGCGGTGGGGTAAGGGAAGCCGACTACGGAGGGCGGTGGGGTAAGGGAAGCCGACTACGGAGGGCGGTGGGGTAAGGGACGTTGACTACGGAGGGCGGTGGGGTAAGGGACGTTGACTACGGAGGGCGGTGGGGTAAGGGACGTTGACTACGGAGGGCGGTGGGGTAAGGGGCGCCGACTACGGAGGGCGGTGGGGTAAGGGGCGCCGACTACGGAGGGCGGTGGGGTAAGGGGCGCCGACTACGGAGGGCGGTGGGGTAAGGGGCGCCGACTACGGAGGGCGGTGGGGTAAGGGGCGCCGACTACGGAGGGCGGTGGGGTAAGGGGCGCCGACTACGGAGGGCGGTGGGGTAAGGGGCGCCGACTACGGAGGGCGGTGGGGTAAGGGGCGCCGACTACGGAGGGCGGTGGGGTAAGGGGCGCCGACTACGGAGGGCGGTGGGGTAAGGGGCGCCGACTACGGAGGGCGGTGGGGTAAGGGGCGCCGACTACGGAGGGCGGTGGGGTAAGGGGCGCCGACTACGGAGGGCGGTGGGGTAAGGGAAGCCGACTACGGAGGGCGGTGGGGTAAGGGACGCCGACTACGGAGGGCGGTGGGGTAAGGGACGCCGACTGCGGAGGGCGGTGGGGTAAGGGACGTTGACTGCGGAGGGCGGTGGGGTAAGGGACGTTGACTACGGAGGGCGGTGGGGTAAGGGACGTTGACTACGGAGGGCGGTGGGGTAAGGGACGTTGACTACGGAGGGCGGTGGGGTAAGGGACGTTGACTACGGAGGGCGGTGGGGTAAGGGGCGCCGACTACGGAGGGCGGTGGGGTAAGGGGCGCCGACTACGGAGGGCGGTGGGGTAAGGGGCGCCGACTACGGAGGGCGGTGGGGTAAGGGAAGCCGACTACGGAGGGCGGTGGGGTAAGGGAAGCCGACTACGGAGGGAGGTGGGGTAAGGGAAGCCGACTACGGAGGGCGGTGGGGTAAGGGAAGCCGACTACGGAGGGCGGTGGGGTAAGGGAAGCCGACTACGGAGGGCGGTGGGGTAAGGGAAGCCGACTACGGAGGGCGGTGGGGTAAGGGACGTTGACTACGGAGGGCGGTGGGGTAAGGGACGTTGACTACGGAGGGCGGTGGGGTAAGGGACGTTGACTACGGAGGGCGGTGGGGTAAGGGACGTTGACTACGGAGGGCGGTGGGGTAAGGGACGCCGACTTCAAGGGGAAAAACCGATTGGGAAGAGAGAGAGAAATAGGCTGAGAGCGCTCCCTGGCAGTGGGGGAGGTGTGAGAGGAGCCGAATGTAAGTTCTTTCTCACCCTCACGTTCGGGGTCCTGTTCCGTCCCGTTTTCCCAGCACGCCACACAGCGCATGCTCTGACGCCATCTTGCTGCACCCGGAAGTCACCGCCCCCTCAGCACCGCTGGCTTCAGTAGCGCAGAGCACCGGCCGTGATGTCCGCAGCTCTGGAGGGTGAGTAGATAATACTGAAGTAGCGGCGCTGGCCGCCCCCCGGGAGCTGCTCGGTAGCGGGAGGGTACTGGCCGGCTGTCAGGAGTGGCTGTACACGTTTCTTCCGTTATTTTAGTTTCTGGGGCGAGTCGGGTATAGTGACGGTGCAGCGAGTGGATGATGGAGCGTTGGAGCGGCCTTACCACCGGGCAAAAGGTTGCCGTGACGATGGGAGTATCAGCCGGAGCGGTCCTTCTGTACACGTGCTACACCCGGTACCGGACAGGTGAGGAGCTGGAGACCTCGGCCCCCTGTCGCCTCCGGCCCCCTGTCGCCTCCGGCCCCCTGTCGCCTCCAGCCCTCTGCTCACTCGTCTATGTTGTCTCCAGCCCCTGAGCACACAGGACGAGCTGCAGGCCTCCAGCCCCTGAGCACACAGGATGAGCTGCAGGCCTCCAGCCCCCTGTCACCTCCGGCCCCCCACTCACTCATCTGTTGTCTCCAGCCACTGAGCACACACCGGAGGAGCTGCAGGTCTCTGTCACCTCCGGCCCCCTCTGCTCACTCGTCTGTGTTGTCTCCAGCCCCTGAGCACACAGGACGAGCTGCAGGCCTCCGGCCCCCTGTCGCCTCTGGCCCCCCACTCACTCGTCTGTTGTCTCCAGCCACTGAGCACACACCGGAGGAGCTGCAGGTCTCTGTCGCCTCCGGCCCCCCTCTGCTTACTCGTTTGTGTTGTCTCCAGCCCCTGAGCACACACCTGACGGGCTGCAGGCCTCCGGCCCCTGAGCACACAGGACGAGCTGCAGGCCTCCGGCCCCTGAGCACACAGGACGAGCTGCAGGCCACCGGCCCCCTGTCGCCTCCGGCCCCTGAGCACACAGGACGAGCTGCAGGCCTCCAGCCCCCTGTCGCCTCCGGCCCCCCACTCACTCGTCTGTTGTCTCCAGCCACTGAGCACACACCGGAGGAGCTGCAGGTCTCTGTCGCTTCCGGCCCCCTCTGCTCACTCTTTGTGTTGTCTCCAGCCCCTGAACACACAGGACGAGCTGCAGGCCTCCGGCCCCCTGTCGCCTCTGGCCCCCCACTCACTCGTCTGTTGTCTCCAGCCCCTGAGCAGACACCGGACGAGCTGCAGGTTACCGTTCCTCTGTTGGCCGCGGAGCTCGTCGTTGATCAGGATGGCGCTGTCTCTGACAAGGTGAGTCCCAGCTGTCGGATCTGCCCATTTGCCAGGTGACGCCATGTTTTCCCATATAATGGTTCCTCTTCTCAGGTGATGAGACACAGGCTCGCTCAGGTTGAAGCGTCTGCGGTGCCGGACAGTGGAAAACACGGGCTGACTGTTATGGGCAGCCCCGCACAGCTGAACGAGATCCTGCAGGACGCTGCTGCGCTGAAGGTTGAGCTGCATTTCCCGGCCAGGTCTATGGGCCGCATCATAGGTAACACGAGGAGCCGATAATGGCGGCCATGTGTAACACAGGGCTTCGGTCAGGCCTGATTTGAGAATTCAGAGGCTTGGGGGCGCTGGGCATGCAGCTCCCTGCAGTCGGTCTTCTGTCGTCTGCAGGACAAGGTGGTGAGCGGATCCGGGAAATAACCAGAATTTCTGGTGCCAAAATCTACTGTGAGCGGCGGACAGAGAACAGCCAGGCTGCCCCGGGTACCCAACGGATCACCCTCACCGGAACTAGGGAGCAAGTGGAGGCAGCCAAGGTGCGATGGCTGAGAGGAGGAGTGAAGTAAGTCTGTGTCACCCCATCATAACCCTCTGCCCCTCCTGTCAGACCCTCCTCCAGAAAGCATCAGAGGAGGACGCCGCTGTCCAGCGCAGAGCCGCAGAGTCTTCCACCTTCCGCTCACGCCGGAAAGAGATCATCGCTGTGAAGAAGAAAGACAGGCAGCACCCCCAAGAGGAAGAGAAGGATGGGCAGCCGTCTCCCAGGGAAGGTCCCCAGACCATGGGCTCTGTAGAGGACCAATCACCGGCCCCAGAAAATATGGCCGACTTCCCCTCCAACATCTGCAAGTTTGAGGGTATCTGCATCTTACTGTAGCATCACATGACCCCTGCTAGCACTCCTGATTGGTTGTGGGAGGGGCGGTGATATCTACAAATTCTCCTTCTATGGAAGTTGTGTGTGATGTCGTGTGTGCCCCGGAGATCGCTCTTCATTTTGTGTTCTTCCAGTCCCGAGCCCGGACTTCAGTTTCCGTGCGGATGAGTATGTGGACGTCTACGTGTCAGCCACGGAGAAACCCGAACACTTCTGGATCCAAATCCTGGGATCCCGCTCCTCACAGCTGGACAAACTGACCACAGAGATGAGTGACCACTACCGGGGGAGGAAGAGGGTGTGTCCTGACAACTCTAGCCACTCCCCCCTCCCCGCCGCCCAGATTTCTATTGGCTGCAGTTCCTGTATGGGGGGGTTCTATTTGATGCACTGATTAGTCACCCTTCCATTATGATGTCACCACCTTGATTAGTTGCTCCTCCCCCTTATGATGTCACTGCTTTGTCAGGGGGCAGTGCCGGAGATCCAGGTGGGTGACATTGTGGCTGCTCCCTTCCACGTTGATGAGTTCTGGTACCGGGCGGAGGTGCTGGGCTTCCTGAAAAACGGAAACGTGGATTTATACTACGTGGACTACGGCGACAACTGGGACACGGCGAGAGAGGAGCTGCATCCGCTGCGGTGAGTGACTGCTCCCCGCCTTCCCGGTGTGATGACCAGGTCCAGCCGCCGTCCTGTGTAACCGTGAACTTGTCCTCTTCCAGGAGTGACTTTCTGAGTCTCCCGTTCCAGGCCGTTGAATGCCGCCTCTCTGGTGTCGCTCCCCGCGGTGAGTTGTCCTGCAGATCAGTGACAACCAAGATGGCCGCCATTACATCTAAAGAAAGCAGATGTGCTGAACCGTGCCTACCCGAATGTCTGCAGTACTCCGAGCCAGTGACCACTTCTAGGAGCTGTGGCCATGTTGGTTGTCCGTGCAGTACACACTTGTCTTCTGGGGGCCGCTTCCTTATTGCGATCTCTTGTCCCGACAGGGGGGACGTGGTCGGATCAGGCGCTAGACGCTTTTGACGCCTTGTCGCACTGCGCTGAATGGAAGCCGCTGCTCGCCAAAATTTCCAGTTTTCCATCTCCCGGGGTGTCTTGCTGCTTCCAGATAAAACTGTATGACCCTTCCAGTGACCCCGTGAGTCCAGACATTCGCTCCAGCCACATCCAAAGCAGCGTGCATAGTCCTCTCAGGATGTAAAGCAGTCGTTAACATCCTGGAAGATGAAATCTCCCACATGGCAGCTTCGGCTGTGAGTGGAGTGTGATGTGTGACTGACTGCATTACAGCACATCACAACCAGTTATACATCTGCTGTTATATCAGATCTGTACTTCACTCACAGCCAGAGCTGCAGTTACAATTTAAGCTATTACATCAGACATGACTGCAGCTCTGGCTGTGAGTGAAGGATAGAAGGGATGTAATGCAGGATGGGTAGCGTGACCCTCTAGTCCTTGTCCATTTTCTTGCAGATGCTGGACATCGGTCTGGAGCTGATCCGCCAGGGCCATGCCATTGAGTGCCAGGTGAGCCCCACCAAGGGCGATGAAGAGGACTCTCTGGTGGCTCGACTCCTGGTGGGTAACATCCTGACCGCTGGAGATAGTGGTCAATATTCTCTGCTCACTGTGTGCTGCCCCCTACAGGAAGAAGTCACTGGTCTGTCTGCGGGCTCCGACACTGGCAGTTTCTCTAGCCGTCCGGAAGAGGGTTGCCTGGCATCTGGTAAGTGTTGTCTTGTCGGATGATGTTTGGGTTCAGTTTATAGAGGGTCTGTCTGAGCCGTTGTCACTTCCTTTTTGTGGTGGTGCACCCCTCCACCTCTTGATGACAACCTATTAGCAATAGATCAGTGGCTGCTGTGGTGATAAATGTGGCCACCATCTTGGTTAACGCTCAGATACCTACATCCCAGATGGATCTATTGAGGTTATCCGAGCAGATGTGTTTCACAGCCCCGAGCGCCAGCAGAGCAGCGTTTCCACCCCCACGTTCTGCCCGGAGTCTGTGGATGAAGTGGACAGCATGGAGCAGACCATCGCAAAAATGCACATAGATGACAGTGACCACCCTGTGACTTCCAGCCCGTCCACCGCCTCTTCAGACAAATCTTCAGATTCCTCAGGGGAGGCGACTGGCTCTTCCTCCACCTGCACATCCTCAGAGGGGCTGAGCTTTGTGTCCTCCTCCGCGGAGGACAGCAGCATCAACTCCCCGCGTGGCTGTTTCTATTACCTGACTGATGAGCGGTCCACCAGCTCCATGATCACCAGCTCCTCCGGAGAAATAATAACTATCAGCTCCGACAGTGAGGACGACACTGTCCAGACGGGTGTGAAACAGGCGACGAGGGATTCCGGTAAAATCCACTGAGTGATGGTGGTGGGAAAACGAAGACAAACACTTGGCCTGGGGGATGCGCCGCTGCTACATAGTTTATGGTGTAATTCACACTTCACCCCTTTTATATTATTTTGGGCTCACTCCATCTTGCACTCTGGGTCTTGATCTCACTCACTCCCTTCCTTCTTTTTTATCACTCTGTGTCCCGCTCTCTTTTTTAATTTATTGTACTGAGTCCTGATCGCTTTCTCATTTACTCCCTTCTTTTTTGCATTCTGCGCCCAAATCTCTGCACTTGGACCCTCTTGCTCACTCCCTATTTTACTCAGGCCTGGCCACTCCCAACATACTTCTTTTGACGCTTTGGCCCCCTCTTGCTCGCCCCCTCCGACTTTCTGGCCTGTTGGCTCTGTCAGGATTATCACAGCCTGGGAAGGTCACGCAGGACCACCCGCTGTGATCTCTTGAGCAAACAGCTCTCTGCTGCCCCCTATCATTCAGACAATTACACAATTGGCCGACGATTAACGTAAGAGGTTGCAGGCTGTTTGCATTAACAGGCCAGTTATTGGAAAACTAATAGTGAGCTTATGGTACATAGACTAAAAAAAGATAATTAGCTCATATCACCTGATACTCACAGGAATCCCAGGCTCACGGATTAGTGTCCAGCATACACTTGCAAGGGTATATAAAGAAGGTAAAATCCAGTGCCACATGCGATAAATCCTTTTATTCCAAAATTAAAAATCACAACATGTCCCTAGGAGGGGAACAACTGGACGCGTTTCGAGGACACAGCCCCTTATTCGTCAGTATACAAATGAATTAAAAAACAACACATTTATAATAAAAACTGTGACCACCCCTAAACATGTGTGATAGATTAGTATACAAATTAGGATATTAACTCCTACTTAGACAAGATTTGCGTGCAACGAATTCTCATAGAATATTCAGATATAAACTTAGGAGAAAAAAAAAAATTTGGTCCGGATTTTAGACACAGCTAACTGTGAACAACC
Organism: Phyllobates terribilis; assembly: GCF_046119375.1. Lineage (NCBI taxonomy): Eukaryota > Metazoa > Chordata > Amphibia > Anura > Dendrobatidae > Phyllobates > Phyllobates terribilis. Next base: position 10,116,052 of record NW_027362766.1, on the reverse strand, counting down.
AACATCTTTTGCAACATTGAGTGATGATTTACCTTCTTTTAGGAGTTTGATAATCCTCTCCTTTGTTTCAATTGACATCTCTCCTGTTGGAGCCATGATTCATGTCAGTCCACTTGGTGCAACAGCTCTCCAAGGTGTGATCACTCCTTTTTAGATGCAGGCTAACGAGCAGATCTAATTTGATGCAATTGTAAGTTTTGGAAATGAAAATTTACAGGGTGGTTCCATAATTTTTTTTCCCTCTGCTTGGTCTGAAAAAAAATTACCCTTACTGAGTACCACATTTTTAATCTTGATTTCTTTTAGTGTTTCTTAAAGCCCTAAAGTTGCCATTTGAAATGACTTTAGTTTTGTGCCATGTCTGTGATCTGCTTTTTTTCAACAACAATGAACATCCTCCGAGCCCGGTGGTTCCATAATTTTTGCCAGGGGTTGTATTAGGTCCGTATTCAATTGACACGATTCTACTCATCGCTCAGCAACTTGAAACTATGCTTTGCATTCGTCACGTCATCATGTTTCCGAAAATATGATTTTCCTATATATTGGATTGGCGCATTTCATGCAAACCTCCCTTTTTACTATTCTACTAAGCCCACAAAAGAGAATCCTAGATCTTTATGTTCCTATAATGCTTATCTCGGTCATAAATCTGATCCACATTCCTAAAGCACACACATCACATCTGTTTAGCCATTGGAGTATCTATGGTTGCCTAATTCCAAAAGGAGGGAGGCAGCTGCACAGAGGAGAGTGCAAGTTCTTCTCTCTCATCTCTGTAAGCATTTTACTTTACTCCATGACAGGCTCCCTCTCGCTCGCTCCTTCCGTCCTTCTTCTGGTGCTTTGGCGCTCTCTCTCACTCTCCTTCCATCCTGCTCTCGCTTGCTGCTTCCTTCTGATGCTTTGGTTCCCTCACTCTCGCTCACTCCGCTGGTCCTGATGCTTTGGCTCCCTCTCGCTCACTCACTTTGTCCCCCTTCTGACGCTTTGGCTCTCGCGCGCGCTCCATCCATCATTCTTCTAATGCTTTGGCTCCCTCTCGCTTTGCTCCCTTCGTCCTTCTTCTGACTCTTTAGCTCTCGCGCGCTCCATCCATCATTCTTCTGATGCTTTGGCTCCCTCTCGCTTGCTCCCTTTGTCCTTCTTCTAATGCTTTGGCTCCCTCTCGCTTGCTCCCTTTGTCCTTCTTCTAATGCTTTGGCTCCCTCTCGCTTGCTCCCTTTGTCCTTCTGATGCTTTGGCTCCCTCTCACTCCTTCCATTCTTCTGACGCTTTTGGCTCCCTCTCGCTCACTCACTAAGTCCCCCTTCTGACGCTTTGGCTCTCGCGCTCTCCATCCATCATTCTTCTAATGCTTTGGCTCCCTCTCGCTTTGCTCCCTTCGTCCTTCTTCTGACTCTTTAGCTCTCGCGCGCTCCATCCATCATTCTTCTAATGCTTTGGCTCCCTCTCGCTTGCTCCCTTTGTCCTTCTTCTAATGCTTTGGCTCCCTCTCGCTTGCTCCCTTTGTCCTTCTTCTAATGCTTTGGCTCCCTCTCGCTTGCTCTCTTCGTCCTTCTTCTGATGCTTTGGCTCCCTTTCGCTCTATCCCTCCATTCTTCTCGTGTTTTGTCTTCTTACTTGCTCCCTTTTAATCTCTGGGCACCAATCAGTCCCTCTCATTTACTCTTGCCCTTTTTCCGTAGACACGCTCCTGAGCTCCAGCAATGATGTAATAGTGATCGAGGACGAGTCCTGAGCAGCGCCCCCTCTGGCTGCAGTTTGCATTGTTGCACGTTCCGGTTCGCCATGTTTACAAGTTGTGTAATATATATTGTTTCTGTTAATAAAGGTTTTGTTAATTTATCGCCTGATTCCTCCCTCTGTGACATCTATTCAGCTCTACATTACTGCTTTTCTTTATTGGGGGCTTTTATCCCCTGGTTTACGGCCGCTCTGTCCAGTGTGTAGACCAGGAAAACGATATCTGTGCAGGTTGGGAACCACCGATGCTGATAGGGTCATGCAATGTCCAACACTACGTAGCTGAGACAAGAAGACTGCGACACTAGTCGCATGCAGCAGCTAACTCCTCTGCGGTGTACTCCTCCGACCAGCCCACTTACCGCTTTCCTTCGGTTCATGGTTGACCCCCACCAAAACCCAAAAATGCATGCATCTCCACAAACTCCAATAAGGCTACCAGGCTGCAATTGAGAAGAAAAATCTGCAGAATTGGGGGAAGAATTTTGATTGCTAATGTCAAGGATCACAGCCTGGGATGTCATGCAGATCTTTTTGTCACAAACAGGTCTCCACTTCCCCCTATTGTCCAGAAAATTACGCGATTGACTGATGATTAATGGAGGAGGCTGCAGCTTGTTTCCACTAATAGGCCGGTTATTGGGGAAACGTAACAGTGAGCGTGTGGTATATACAACTCCCGATTCCAACGCATGGATTATACAGTATATACACTGCTCAAAAAAATAAAAGGAACGCTAAAATATCATTTCCTAGATATCACTGAATGAAATATTCCATTGCAAATCTATATTCATTATATAATGCATTGAGAACAATAAAACCATAAATATGATCAATGTAAATCAATATCCCATGGAGGTCTGGATTTGGAATGATACTCAAAATCAAAGTGTAAAATCAAATTACAGGCTTATCCATGTCAGTGGAAATACCTCAAGACGAGGAAATGATGCTCAGTATTGTGTGTGGCCTCCATGTGCCTTTTATGACCTCCCTACAATGCCCGAGCATGCTCCTGATGAGGCGGCGGGTGATCTCCCAGACCTGGACTAAAACATCAATTAACTCCTGGACAGTCTGTGCTGCAACGTGGCGTTGGTGGATGGGACAAGAAATTATTTCCCAGATGTGCTCAATCGGATTCAGGTCTGGGGAACGGACGGGCCAGTCCATAGCTTCAATGTCTTCATCTTGCAGGAACTGCTGACACACTCCAGCCACATGAGGTCTGGCATTGTCCTGCATTAGGAGGAGCCCACGGCCAACCCCACCAGCATATGGTCTCACAAGGGGTCTGAGGATCTCACCTCGGTACCTAATGGCAGTCAGGCTACCTCTGGCGAGCACATGGAGGGCTGTGCGGCCCTCCAAAGAAATGCCTCCCCACACCATTACTGACCCACTGTCAAACCGGTCATGCTGGAAGATGGTCCAGGCAGCAGAACGTTCTCCACAGTGTCTTCAGACTCTGTCACGTGCTCAGTGTGAACATGTTCTCATCAGTGAAGAGCACAGGGCACCAATGTCAAATCTGCCAATCGCCATGCATGGTGTTGGGCTGTAAACACAACACCCACTTGTGGAGGTCGGGCCCTCATTCCACCCTCTTGGAGTCAGTTTCTGACAGAGCAGACACATGGATGTTAGTGGACTGCTGGAGGTCACTGTGCAGGGCTCTGGCACTGTTCCTCCTTGCACAAAGGAGCAGTCCTGCTGCTGGGTTGTTGCCCTCCTACGGCCCCCTCCATGTCTCCTGGTATCTGCTCCATGCTCTGTACACTGTGCTGACAGACACAGCTACCCTTCTTGCAACAGCTCGCATTGATGTGCCATCCTGGATGAGCTGCACTACCTGAGCAACTTCTGTGGGTTGTACTGTAGACACCGCCTCATGCTACTGTACCTCTAGGGGTGAGAGCAATGACAAAATGAAAAAGTGACCAAAACAGCCACCAAAAAGGATGAGAACAGAGAAATTTTCTGTGGTCATCACCTACAGAACCGCTCCTTTATTTCCGATTATTTCTACCTGTTCCACTTGTACAACAGCAGGAGAAATTGATTCACGGTCAGTGTTGCTTCATAACTGGACAGTTTGATTTCACAGAAGTGTGATCGACTTAGTTACATTGTGTTGTTTAAGTGTTCCCTTTATTTTTTCGAGCAGTGTATATACCCCGGTACAGTCACTGCTGTTACGGATCCTGGTGGTGGAACCTCTGTGCTGTGATACATGGAGGGACGTAACTAAGTGCCTACCCGGACCGACCCTGGCCACAAGGCGGCTTAGTCGACTCCGTGAACCAGGTGCCACTCTGGGACCAACCTTGTGTGAGAGCAGCCGACTGATGGCCGAAGCCGACAGGTAGTTGATGCGGATAGGCTGGCAGGGCTTATAGGCTGGCGGGCACACAAACAACAACCTTGCACAGACACCTCCATTTTGGAGGAGGTGCCTTATATAAGGGCAGTCCTCCGGCCATTGGCCGGGGACTCTTTAGGACGGTGTACAGTGAACAGGGAACTGCGCGTGGTGCGCGCACCCCGGGCAGATGCAGCAGGGGAGCCGGAGGATGCCGGACTGAGACCACGGCGGTGAGGGGATCGGCGTCTCTGCCTCCTGCCGGGACCCTACAGTACCCCCCCCCCCCTTTATGCTCCATCTTTAGGCCCGCAAGAAATTTCTCTAGAAGACGAGGAGCATGAATGTTCTCCCTGTGCTCCCAAGACCTCACCTCAGGACCAAACCCCTTCCAATCCACAAGAAAGAAAGTCTTTCCTCCTACCTTCTTGATGGCCAAAATATTCTCTACCTCAAAGACTTCCTCAGCGGAGACTGGAGCTGGAGTGGTACCTGGATCGTCAGAGAAAGGATTAAGGATAACAGGCTTGAGGAGAGACACATGAAAGGAATTGGAAATCTGTAAGGAGGCCGGGAGTTTCAGCCTGTACGCCACTGGATTCATTTGGTTCATAATCTTGAAAGGACCGATGAACCGCAGGCCCAACTTGTATGATGGTATCTTGAGACGGACATATTTGGACAAAAGCCAGACCTTGTCTCCTGGACTAAATAGAGGCAGAACCAGACGTCTTATCCACATGCTTCTTCATCCGCTCGGAGGACTGAAGAAGCGCAGATCTAGTGTCTTCCCAAATCACCGAAAAGTTACTGACGAGAGACTCCGCGGCAGGATTGTCCACTGAAGAAGAGACGGGAAACGGAATTTGGGGTGTCGACCGTAAGCTACAAAAAAACGGAGACTTAGCAGAGGACTCACTCACATGGTTGTTATAAGAAAACTCGGCCCAAGGAAGAAGTTCTACCCAATCGCTATGGTGAGCGTTGCCAAAGTGCCGAAGAAAACTTGTAAGGATCTGATTAATACGTTCCACCTGACCATTGGACTGAGGATGATAGGCTGAAAAAAAGTCCAAAGTGACATCCAGCAGCTTGCACGTGGCTCTCCAGAAGCGAGAAGTAAACTGAACTCCTCTGTCTGAGACAATGTGGAGGGGTAAGCCGTGGAGACGGAAGATGTGATGGATGAAGTCCTTAGCCAGCACAGGTGCGGACGGTAGACCAGGCAAAGGAATGAAGTGAGCCATCTTGGAGAAGCGGTCAGCGACCACCCATATGACGGTAGAACCGGCAGATACCGGGAGGTCAGTGATGAAATCCATAGCAATGTGTTGCCAAGGAGCAGAAGGCACGGGGAGAGGAAGAAGATGACCAGCTGGGAGGTGCCTAGGTATCTTGTTACGGGCACAGGAGGAACAAGCCGCGACAAAATCCGCAACATCCTTGCGCAGGGTGGGCCACCAATAATGTCGGGCAATGAGCAGAAGCGTCTTCCTCTGGCCGACATGACCAGCCAGTTTGGACGAATGACCCCAGAGTAAGACCCTCTTCCGATCCATAGCCTCTACAAAGGTCTTACCAGGAGGTAGATGAGACAGGTCAAGCGGGCAACAGTCATTATTCTGGAGGGGTCAATGATGTGTAGAGGCTCCTCCTCTTGGTTGGTAGACAGAAAAGAGCGGGATAGAGCGTCAGCTTTAATATTTTTGTCTGCCGGGCGGTAATAGAGAGTGAAGCTGAAACAAGCAAAGAACAAAGACCATCTGGCCTGATGCGGATTTAGTCTTTGGGCGGGCTGCAAGTAAGCAAGGTTTTTATGGTCAGTGTAGATGACCACTGAGTGGAGAGCACCCTCAAGCAAGTAGCGCCACTCCTCCAGCGCTAATTTGATGGCCAGCAGTTCTCGATCTCCTATGGAGTAATTGCGCTTGGATGGAGAAAAGAGTTTGGAGAAGAAGCCGCAGGTCACCATTCATCCGGACGAGGATTTCTGGGTGAGCACTGCTCCGGCCCCAGAGGAAGAGGCATCAACCTCCAGGAAGAACTGTTTATTGCAATCTGGACGATGTAGCACTGGAGCGGAGGAGAAGGCTTGTTTAAGAGAGACAAAGGCACTTTCCGCCTCAGAAGTCCATTCCCTGGGATTTGCTCCTTAACGGGTGAGAGCAGAGATGGGAGCAGTCCGGGAGGAGAAATGAGGAATGAAGAGGCGGTAATAGTTAGCTAATCCCATAAATTGCTGAATAGCCTTCAACCCCTCCGGTCGGGGCCACTTTAAGACGGCAGACACCTTCTCGGGATTCATCCGCAGTCCGGTCTCAGAGATGATATACCCCAAAAATGGTAGGGAGGTCTGCTCAAAGAGGCATTTCTCGTACTTGGCATACAGGCGATTCCTCTGAAGCCTCAGCAGTACCTGACAAACATCCCTCCGGTGAGAGGGCAGATCAGGGGAGAACACCAAGATGTCGTCCAGGTACACCACCACGCAGGAATACAGGAGATCTCGGAAGATGTCATTCACTAACTCCTGGAAGACGGCTGGAGCATTACAGAGATCAAAGGGCATCACGTGGTACTCGTAGTGACCATCCCAAGTGTTGAATGCCGTCTTCCACTCATCTCCCTGGTGAATCCGGACCAGATTGTATGCCCCACGAAGATCGAGCTTAGTGAAGATCTTCGCGCCTTTTAGGCAGTCAAACAGCTCCGAGATGAGAGGCAGGGGGTACTTATTTTAGATGGTGATCTGGTTTAGGCCCCTATAGTGATACATTGACGAAGAGAGCCATCTTTCTTTTTGACGAAGAAGAATCCTGCTACAGCCGGAGAGGTGGATTTCTGTATAAATTCCCTAGCAAGATTCTCTTCTATGTACTCAGAGATAGCACGGTTCTCGGCCAGCGACAAGGGGTAGATTCGCCCTCGAGGAGGTGAGGCACCAGGTATTAGGTTGATGGGGCAATCATACGGCCTATGAGGTGGTAGTGTCTCTGCCTCCTGTTTATCAAAGACGTCCACATATGACCAGTAGGGTGCCGGCAGGCCAGGTAGGTTAGCTGGAGTAGACAGAGGTCGAGCAGGACGAACCGGAACCAGACAGAACTTATGACATTCCTGACCCCAACGGAGCACCTCACCCGAGCTCCAATTCAGGACGGGCTCATGTCTCTGTAACCAAAGCAGGCCAAGCAAAAGGGGATGAGAGAGACCGGACAGTACGTAAAAGGAGATCTTCTCCGAGTGCAGCATTCCCACCTGAAGAGTTACAGGCTCAGTGACAAACAAGATGGTCTCAGAGAAAAGCTTTCCATCCACAGAGGAAACCGCTAAAGGATCAGCCGGACATATGGTAGGAATCTGATATCGCTCCACAACGGCCTGCTGAATGAGGTTCCCAGCGGCTCCGGAATCCAGATCTCGAAGAAGCGGGTCTCACCACAGGTAACCGAAACGGACAGAGTCAAGGGCGTAGAGGAGGAACTTTTGCCTAGGAGGAACTCTCCGAGCAGTCCTAGACACTGGAGTTTCCCGGTCTCACCAGACTGGAGCGGATAAGATGCTCTGTGCTGCCACAGTAGAAGCAACTCCCCTCGGCGCGGCGGACCTCCTGGCGAGACTTGACCATCTTAACTTGGTCTATTTGCATAGACTCTGGAGAAGACACCGGAGGAGATGTTGTTTGCGAGGCTGGTTTTTGAAAGGTTGGTGCAAGTCGCAGGGGTCTTCTCTCACGGGTTGCCTCCTTAGAACCCTCCTGAAAACGGATGTCGATCCGTGTAGCTAATGACACCAGATCGTCCAGAGAGGGAGGTATGTCACGACCAGCTAACTCATACTTGATCCGACCGGAAAGGCCCTCCCAAAAGGTGGACACCAGAGACTCATTGTTCCAGGCAAGTTCAGATGCGAGGGTGCGGAAACGCACAGCATACTGTCCCACAGAGAGACTCCCTTGGCGGAGTAGGAGAAGAGAGGAGGCAGTTGAAGATTTTCGTCCAGGCTCATCGAACACCTTCCAGAAAGCCGCGAGGAATGCCTGGAGGTCAGACACCAGAGGATCCCCTGTCTCCCACAGAGGGTTAACCCACGCCAACGCCTCTCCGGTGAGGTGAGACATGATGAATGCCACCTTGGCCCGGGCGGAGGTGAACTAGTGTGCCAAGAGCTCAGAGTGCAGCGTGCACGGATTTATGAAGCCCCGACATAAAGAATGGTCGCCACCAAAACATGGAGGCACAGAAAGCCGGGGTCCTAAGCCAGATGCCATAGCGCCACTGGGTTGGGGTGCCGCTTGGTTAGAGGCGGACACAGTCGGGGTGGACAGCGCGTCCCGGCGGGAGTTGACTGTCCGCAGATAGGACAGGATAGTATCCTGTTGGGATCTCTGGCGAGAGCCCTCTTGGTACAGGTCTGAGAGTAAAGGAGCCTGGTAGCCAACAGATTCCATGGCCTGTGCAAACTGTTACGGATCCGGGTGGTGGATACAAGGAGGGACCAGCGAGGCGTAACTAAGTGCCTTCACGGACCGACCCTGGCCACACCGTGGCTTAGTCGACTCCATGAACCAAGGAGGGACCAGGAAGGTGAACCAGGTGCCACTCTGGGACCGATCTTGTGTGAGAGCAGGCGACTCCCGCGGGACTGATGGCCGAGGCCGACAGGCACAGCAGATGAGCATGGCTGGTAGACAGGCAGGTGATGTGGGTAGACAAGCTTGCGGGCACGGCCGATAAGCAGGAAGGTGGGCACGGCAGATAGACAGGCAGGCACGGCTGATAGGCAGGTGGGCATGGCAGATAGGCTAGCTGGAACGGCTGATAGTCAGGCTGGCGGGCATGGCTGAAAGACAGGCTGGCGGGCATTGGAACCTGCGGACTGAGGAGCGTGTTAGCACACAAACAACAATCTTGCACAGGCACCTCCATTTTTGAGGAGGTGCCTTATATAAGGGCAGTCCTCCAGCCATTGGCCGTGGACTCTTTAGGACGGCGCACGCGGCCCCTTTACGAGGGAGGAAGCGCACGAGCGAGTGCCCTAAGTACGGTGCCCGGGAAACTGCGCGCGGTGCGCGCACCCCGGGAGGTCACAGCAGGGGAGCCAGAGGACGCCGGACCAGGACCGCGGCGGTGAGGGGATCAGCGTCTCTGCCCGACAGGAGGCAGAGACGCCGACGGTACATCGCTTATCGGCCTTTTGGCTGAGATCAAGTGTAGTAACTTTTCTTATCAGTTTAATACCTGATACGTCCACTATACGTCCACCTATTTTCACACATTCTCCTCTCCCAGCTAATGTCCCACGCGCCTCACGACCGGGAAGGGTGGTGGGTAAAGAGGGTAACTAATTATTGAACAAACAAGCATCAGTCCCCTTGCTTCCCAGTCTGTAGGCTCCCTACAGACTGAAGCTGGCTGCTGCAGCACAGCTAGATAAAAGCCTGGAGCCCATTATGACACGTGCAAAGTCTGTTCCATTCTTGCATTATTCCATTGTCCCATTGTTAGGGGGCAATGGAACAATGGGAGAATGGAATAATGCAAGAATGGAACAGACATTGCACATGTCATAATGGGCTCCTGGCCTTTATCTGGCAGTGCTGCAGCAGCCAGCTTCAGTCTGTAGGGAGCCTACAAACAGGGAAGCAGGGGGGACCACTGCTCGTTTGTTAATTAGTTATCCTCTCTACCCTTCCCTTCCCCTCTTTTGAGGCGCATGGAACATTAAGGAGAAGGAAGAATGTGTGAAAATATGTGGACTTATGCAGATTAAAAATGTGTGGGGTGCATCTGCAACAAGCAGTATAGTTGTGGGTTTTAAGGTGTCTATTGATGAACAACATGTCTTCCTAATGGAAGTCTTTGTCCATATCCCTACAATGGGTGCCTTCTTGGGGCCAAGGTTCAGCCATAGGCCAAAACCAATTCAGGTAATCACTTCTCGGCCTTTTGGCTAAGATCAAGTGTACTATCTTTTCTTATTAGTTGAATACCTGATACTTCCCTTATACGTCTACCTATTGTAGCATCGGCGTCTCTGCCCTCTGCCACGCAGAGACGCCGTCCCTCTCACCACCGCGCTCCCTGCTCGGCGTCCTCCTGCGCTCCTCTTCCTGATTCTGCTGCCGGGCACTGTGCTTAGGGCGCCCACTCCCTTCCTCTTAAAGGGGCCGCACGCGCCGCCCTAAGGAGTCCCTGGCCAATTGCTGGAGGTCCTCCCATATTTAAGGCACCTCCTCCAAAATGGAGGTGCCCGAGCAATGGTTGATGCACAGTGTACTTACCTCTGCTTCAGCCCTCAGATTCCTCTGCTAGCCTGACTTCTAGTCCTGCCCGCCAGCCTGACTATCAGTCCAGTCCGCCAGCCTGACTACTCTCCAGCCCGACAGTCTGTCTTCCATTCAATTCCGCCAGTCTGTCTATGGGCTTCGCCCGCCTGCTTACCTGGGAGCACCTGCCTGTTACCTGTCAGCCTACCTGGAGCCTCCTGCCTGTCACTTGCCGTGGCCACCTGTCTGCCTACCGGAGGCTCCTGCCCGTCATTTGCTGTGACCACCTGACAGCCTACCTAGAGGCTCCCGCCTATCACTTGCTGTGACCACCTGTCTGCCTACCCGGAGGCTCCTGCCCGTCACTTGCCGTGACCACCTGACAGCCTACCTAGAGGCTCCCGCCTGTCACTTGCCGTGACCACCTGTCTGCCTACCCGGAGGCTCCTGCCCGTCACTTGCCGTGACCACCTGACAGCCTACCTAGAGGCTCCCGCCTTTCGCCTGCTGTCTCTGCCAGTTCATCTACCCAGATCTCTCGTCAGCCTGCCTGCTGTGCCCATTTGCAGTATCTGTCAGTCTCAGCCTTCTGACTCCGCCATCAAATTGGCGCTGGAGGAGTGGCGTTACCTGCTTGAAGGGGCTCTATACCCAGTGATCATCTATACTGATCACAAAAATCTTGCATATCTCCAGAATGCCCAAAGACTCAATCCGCATCAGGCCCGGTGGTCTTTGTTCTTCGCTCGCTTCGACTTTATCCTACATTTCCGCCCGGCGGACAAGAATGTTAAAGCTGACGCATTGTCCCGATCCTTCCTGTGCTCCGATCTAGAGGAGGAGCCTACGCACATCATCGACCCCTCCAAAGTAATGAGTATGTCCCCCTTAGATCTGACTCGTCTCCCACCCGGTAAGACGTTTGTTGCAGTTCCAGATCGGGAGAAGATTCTTCACTGGGGTCATTCATCTAAATTAGCCGGCCATGCCGGTCAGAAGAAGACTTTCCTGCTCATTACCCGGCATTACTGGTGGCCCACCCTGCGCAAGGATGTAGTAGACTTCGTCTCGGCCTGTTCGTCTTGTGCCCGCAACAAAGTTCCCAGACATCTTCCAGCCAGTTACCTCCTGCCTCTTCCCGTACCGGCTGCCCCTTGGCAACACATTGCTTTGGAGTTTATTACAGATCTCCCTGTTTCTGCCGGCTGTACAGTCATTTGGGTGGTCGCCGACCGCTTTTCTAAAATGGCCCACTTCATCCCTCTGCCTGGTCTCCCGTCTGCATCAGAGCTGGCTAAGGACTTCTTCCTTCACATTTTCCGTCTCCATGGGCTACCCCTCCACATTGTGTCGGATCGAGGGGTTCAGTTCACCTCACGCTTCTGGAGAGCTACCTATAAGCTGCTGGATGTCACCCTGGATTTCTCCTCCGCTTACCATCCACAATCCAATGGCCAAGTGGAGCGTATCAACCAGATCCTTACCAGCTACCTCCGGCACTTTGTTAATGCTCACCATACCGATTGGGTGGACCTCCTACCATGGGCCGAATTCTCCTACAACAACCATGAGAGCGAATCGACTTCCAAGTCTCCGTTCTTTGTAGTCTATGGTCAACATCCCCGGATTCCTTTTCCCGTCTCCGCTTCTGTGGACAACCCTGCCGCGGAGTCTCTGTTCAGTGAATTTTCCATTTTTTGGGAATTTGGGAGAATAATAGGTCCGTACTTCTTCAGTCCTCCGAGCGGATGAAGAGATATACTGACAAGAGACGTCTGAATCCGCCTCAATTCTGTCCGGGAGACAAGGTTTGGCCCTCCTCCAAACATGTTCGGCTCAAAATACCCTCCTACAAGTTGGGTCCTCGGTTCATCGGTCCATTTGAAGTCCTCAAACAAATCAACCCAGTGGCCTACAAGTTAAAACTCCTGGCCACCTTACGGATTCCCAACTCCTTCCACGTATCTCTCCTCAAACCAGTTGTGTTTAATTCTTTTTCCAACAATCCAGGTACTCCCCCTGCTCCGGTTTCCGCTGAGGACGTTTTTGAGGTAGAGAACATTCTGGCCACCAAGAGGGTAAGAGGATAAACCCTTTTACTGGTGGATTGGAAGGGGTTTGGCCCAGAGGAGAGAACTTGGGAACCCAGGGAGAACATTCATTCCCCGCTTCTTCTTGAAAAATTTCTTTCTGGCCTAGAAAAGAGGGGGCGTAAGGGTGGGGGGTACTGTAGCATCGGCGTCTCTGCCCTCTGCCAGGCAGAGAAGCCGTCCCCCTCACCGCCGCGCTCCCTGCCCAGCGTCCTCCTGTGCTCCTCTTCCTGCTTCTGCTGCCGGCGCGTGTTGCTTCCCGGGCACTGTGCTTAGGGCGCGCGCGCGCTCCCTTCCTCTTAAAGGTGCCGCGCGCGCCGCCCTAAGGAGTCCCCGGCCAATTGCCGGAGGTCCTCCCATATTTAAGGCACCTCCTCCAAAATGGAGGTGCCCGAGCAATAGTTGATGCACAGTGTACTTACCTCTGCTTCAACGCTCAGATTCCGCTGCTTGCCTGACTTCTAGTCCTGCCCGCCAGCCTGACTATCAGTCCAGTCCGCCAGCCTGACTACTCTCCAGCCCGACAGTCGGTCCTCCGTTCAATTCCGCCAGTCTGTCTATGGGCTTTGCCCGCCTGCTTACCTGGGAGCACCTGCCTGTTACCTGTCAGCCTACCTGGAGGCTCCCGCCTGTCACTTGCCGTGACCACCTGTCTGCCTACCGGAGGCTTCTGCCTGTCATTTGCCGTGACCACCTGACAGCCTACCTAGAGGCTCCCGCCTTTCGCCTGCTGTCTCTGCCAGTTCATCTACCTGGATCTCTCGTCAGCCTGCCTGCTGTGCCCATCTGCAGTATCGGTCAGTCTCAGCCATCTGACCCGTGGGAGTCACCTGCTCTCTTACAAGGTCATTCCCAGAGTAGCACCTGGTCCCTCTGCTCGGTCCCTCCCTGGTCACGGAGTCGTTAGCCGCCGTACGACCTAGGTCGGTCCGAGTGGATACTTAGCTATGCCCCTCTGGGTCCCTCCTTGCACCGCAGCACAGAGGTTCCACCACCCGGATCCGTAACACCTATTATCACACATTCTCCTCTCCCCCCTAATGTCTCATGCGTCTCAAGACCGGGAAGGGTGGGGGTTAGAGAGGGTGACTAATTATTGAACAAACAAGCAGCGGTCCCCCCTGCTTCCCAGTATGTAGGCTCCCTACAGACTGAAGCTGGCTGCTGCAGCACAGCTAGATAAAAGCCAGAAGCCCATTATGACACGTGCAATGTTTGTTCCATTCTTTCATTCTTGCATTTTTCCATTGTCCCATTGTTAGAGGGCAATGGAACACTGGGACAATGGAATAATGCAAGAATGAAAGAATGGCACAGACATTGTACATGTCATAATGGGCTCCTGGCTTTTATCTGGCAGTGCTGCAGCAGCCAGCTTTAGTCTGTAGGGAGCCTTAAGACTGGGAAGCAGGGGGGACTGCTGCTCGTTTGCTCATTAATTAGTTATCCTCTCCCTCCCCCCCCCGGTCTTGAAGTGCGCGGGAAATGGAGGGGAGGGAATGTGTGAAAATAGGTGGACTAATGAAGATTAAAAACACGTGGGGTGCATCTGCAACAAGCAGTATAGTTGTGGGTTTTAAGGTGTCTATTGATGAACAAGATGTCTTCCTAAGGGGAGTCTTTGTCCCTATCCCTACATTGGGTGCCTTCTTGGGGCCAGGGTGCAGCCATAGGCCAAAACCAATTCAGGTAATCGCTTCTCGGGCTTTTGGCTAAAATCAAATGTATTATCTTTTCTTATCAGTTTAATACCTGATACGTCCCCTATTCGTCCCCCTATTTTCACACATTCTCCTCTCCCCCTAATGTCCCACGCACCTCAAGACCGGGAAGAGTGGGGGGTATAGAGGGTAACTAATTATTGAACAAATGAGCAGCGGTCCCCCCTGATTCCCAGTCTGTAGGCTCCCTACAGACTGAAGCTGGCTGCTGCAGCACAGATAGATAAAAGCCAGGAGCCCATTATGACACGTGCAACGTCTGTTCCATTCTTGCAGTATTCCATTGTCCCATTGTTAGGGGGCAATGCAACAATGAGACAATGGAATAATGCAAGAATGGAACAGACATTGCATGTGTCATAATGGGCTCCTGGCTTTTATCTGGCAGTGCTGCAGCAGCCAACTTCAGTCTGTAGGGAGCCTACAGACTAGGAAGCAGGGGGGACGGCTGCTCGTTTGTTCATTAATTAGTTATCCTCCCTAACCCCCTCCCCCCGACTACAGGCGCGTGGGAGATTGGGGGGGGAATGTGTGAAAATAAGTGGACTTATGCAGATTAAAAACATGTGGGGGTGCATCTGCAACAAGCAGTATAGTTGTGGGTTTTAAGGTGTCTATTGATGAATAACAAGTCTTCCTAAGAGGAGTCTTTGTCCCTATCCCTACAATGGGTGCCTTCTTGGGGCCAGGGTGCAGCCATAGGCCAAAACCAATTCAGGTAAACATTCTCGGCATTTTGGCTAAGATTAAGTGTAGTATCTTTTCTTAACAGTTTAATACCTGATACGTCCCCTATACGTCCACCAATTTTCACACATTCTCCTCTCCCCCCTAATGTCCCACTCACCTCAAGACATGGAAGGGTGGGGGGTAGAGATGGTAACTAATTAATGAAAAAATGAGCAGCGGTCCCCCCTGCTTCCCAGTCTGTAGGCTCCCTACAGACTGAAGGTGGCTGCTGCAGCACAGCTAGATAAAAGCCAGGAGCCCATTATGACACGTGCAATGTCTGTTCCATTCTTGCATTATTCCATTGTCCCATTGTTAGGGGTCAATGGGACAATGGAATAATGCAAGAATGGAAGAATGGAACAGACATTGCACGTGTCATAATGGGCTCCTGGCTTTTATCTAGCTGTGCTGCGGCAGCCAGCTTCAGTCTTTAGGGAGCCTACAGACTGGGAAGCATGGGGGACCGCTGCTCATTTGTTCATTAATTAGTTATCCTCTCAACCCCCCTCCCGGTCTTGAGGCGCGTGGGACATTGGGGAGGGGGATGTGTGAAAATAGATGGACTTATGCAGATTAAAAATGTGTTTTATGCATCTGCAACAAGCAGTATAGTTGTGGGTTTTAAGGTTTCTATTGATGAACAACATGTCTTCCTAAGGGGAGTCTTTGTCCCTATCCCTACAATGGGTTCATTCAGGGGTGGATTAAGAGTAGCAAGGACCCTAGGCAGTTTAGAAGGCCGCCCCCCCCCCCCCCTCCACACAGACCTGATGTATTACATGTCACATGATCCCCTGTGATAGATCATGCGATAGTTTACGTGAAATTAATTTGACACAATTTTAATATATTAATTCTAATAATTTTTTTAGCCTGTGTGCCCACTATGCATTTTTTAAGTTTTTCCGCAGCGGCAATTTCGCTTCAGAAACGCTTAAAAAATGCTTGGTAGAAGGTCTGCCATGTTCCCCAATGATAATCCGCATGTGCTGTGCACATGCTGCGGAAATTTCCGCTGCGGATTATCATTGCGGAAAAATCTGCAGCATTACCAATTATTTTGCGGAAGTGCGGCGTTTTCGCCGCCATTTACTTGCATTGGAACGCATGGATTACGCATCACTGCATCTGTACATGCGGATTCCATGCGTTTCAATGTGCGGATGGTACCAGGGTGTGGAGGACAGGAGACTCTCCTCCGGACCCGGGTACCATTGAACCTGTAAGAAAAAGAATAAAATAAAAAATAAATATTATACTTACCTTCTGATGGCTCCCGGTGTCTTTATCCGATGCGTCCTGGCTTGCCGGCAGCTCGTGGTACACTAAAGGACCTGTGGTGACGTAATTTAGTCATGTGACGTGTCACGCGACCGCTGACGTCAGGAGGCCATCAGAAGGTAAGTATATATATATTTTTTTACCATTCTTTTACAGTCACACTATATAAATCCATGTCGTTTGCATGGATTTATATAGTGTGACCAAGTTGTCCAGCACTTTCCAAGTGATGCTAAAATCGCTTGTCAACCCGTATGCGGAAATGCATGTGAAGAACGCTTGACATCCGCAAGTCCCTGGCAGGAAAAACGCATGTACAATCCGCATGTACAATCCGCATGTACAATCCGCATGCGTTTTTTCTGCCAGGGAGATGCAGAAATTCTCAAAAAAAATCCGGAGCATTACTGCATCGTAAGCACATAGGCTTACACTAATTGTATGGCTTAATATTGAGCACACGTAGCCATCTATACACAGCAGAAGGCCACACGTAGCCATCTATACACAGCAAGAGGCCGCACGTAGCCATCTATAAACAGCAGGAGGCCGCAAGGCGCCATCTATACACAGCAGGAGGCCGCACGTAGCCATCTATACACAGCAGGAGGTCGCACACAGTCTTCTATACACAGCGGGAGGCCGCACGGTGCCATCAATACACAGCAGGAGGCCACACGTAGTCTTCTATACACAGCGGGAGGCCGCACGTAGCCATCTATACACAGCAGGAGGCCACACGGTGCCATCAATACACAGCAGCAGGCCACACGTAGTCTTCTATACACAGCGGGAGGCCGCACGTAGCCATCTATACACAGCAGGAGGCTGCACGGTGCCATCAATACACAGCAGGAGGCCGCAAGTAGCCATCTATACACAGCAGGAGGCCGCACGGTGCCATCAATACACAGCAGCAGGCCACACGTAGTCTTCTATACACAGGGGGAGGCCGCACGTAGCCATCTATACACAGCAGGAGGCCGCATGTAGCCATCTATACACAGCAGGAGGCCGCACGTAGCCACCTATACACAGCAGGAGGGCGCACGTAGCCATCTATACACAGCAGGAGGCCACACTTAGCCACCTGTACACAGCAGGAAGCTGCACGTAGCCATCTATACACAGCCGGAGGCCACACGTAGCCATCTATACACAGCAGGAGGCCGCACGTAGCCATCTATATACAGCGGGAGGCCGCACGTAGCCATCTATACACCGCAGAAGGCCGCACTTAGCCATCTATACACAGCAGGAGACTGCACGTAGCCATCTATACACAGTGGGAGGCCACACAAAGCCATCTATACACAGCAGGAGGCCACACGGCGCCATCTATACACAGCAGGAGGCCGCATGAAGCCATCTATATACAGTGGGAGGCTGCACGTAGCCATCTATAAACAGCGGGAGGCCGCACGTAGCCATCTATATACAGCGGGAGGCCGTAAGTAGCCATATATACACAGCGGGAGACTACACGGCGCCATCTATACACAGCGGGAGGCTGCACGGCGCCATCTATATACAGCGGGAGGCCACACGTAGCCATCTATATACAGCGGGAGGCCGCACATAGCCATCTGTACACAGCAGGAGGCCCCACGAAGGCATCTATATACAGCGGGAGGCTGCACGTAGCCATCTATACACAGCGGGAGGCCGCACGTAGCCATCTATACACAGCGGGAGGCCGCACGTAGCCATCTATACACAGCGGGAGGCCGCACGTAGCCATCTATACACAGCGGGAGGCCGCACGTAGCCATCTATACATAGCAGGAGGCCGCACGTAGCCATCTATACACAGCAGGAGGCCACACGTAGCCATCTATACACAGCGGGAGGCTGGACGGTGCCATCTATACACAGGGGGAGGCCGCACGTAGCCATCTATACACAGCGGGAGGCCGCACGTAGCCATCTATACACAGCAGAAGGCCGCACGTAGCCCTCTATACACTGCAGGAGGCCGCACGTAGCCTTCTATACACAGCGGGAGGCCGCACGTAGCCTTCTATACACAGCGGGAGGCCGCACGTAGCCATATATACACAGCGGGAGGCCGCACGTAGCCATATATACACAGCGGGAGGCTGCACGGCGCCATCTATACACAGCGGGAGGCCGAATGTAGCCATCTATATACAGCGGGAGGCCGCACGTAGCCATCTATACACAGCGGGAGACCGCACGGCGCCATCTATACACAGCGGGAGGTCGCACATAGCCATCTACACACAGCGGGAGGCCACACGCAGTCACGCACACACACAAATATATACAGATATATACATACACGCATAAACACATTTGAAACACAAAAATACATATAAACAGACATCACACAATGATATCTGCCTGCACACACACACCTACTCACTCAATCACTCAAATCACACACACTCACTCACACACACACACACTCACCCGGTTCGGCTCCAGTCCTCCAGCTCCTCTCCGGTGGTAAGTAGCAGTGCAGGGCACGCACTGCGTGACGTCACACTAGCAGAAACGGCCGCGCACTGCGTGACGTCACACTAGCAGACACAGCCGCGCACAGGGCCGTGTCTCCTAGCAGAAGAAATAGCGGCAGTGCGCCACTGCTGGAGGAGCGGTCCGGGGCCCCCTCACCTCTGACTGCCGGTATGTGCCACGGCGCCGCACATATTATAATGAGGGCAATCTGGCCATGAACCCCCCGGAGCTCCGAGCCCCGGGCGGTAGCCCAGATTGCCCTCATTATAATCCGCCTATGGGTTCCTTCTTGGGGCCAGGGTGCAGCCATAGACAAAAAACAATTCAGGTAATCGCTTCTCGGCCTTTTGGCTAAGATCAACTGTAGTATCTTTTCTTATCAGTTTAATAGCTAATATGTCCCTTTTACCTCCACCTATTTTCACACATTTTCCTCTCCTCTCCCTCCTAATGTGCCACACGCCTCAAGACCGGGAAGGGTGGGGGGGTAGAGAGGGTAACTATTTATTGAACAATTGAGCAGCGGTCCCTCCTGCTTCCCAGTCTGTAGGCTCCCTTCAGACTGAAGCTGGCTGCTGCAGCACAGCTAGGTAAAAGCCAGGAGCCCATTATGACACGTGCAATGTCTGTTCCATTCTTCCAGTTTTGCATTATTCCATTGTCTCATTGTTAGGGGGCAATGTAACAATGGGACATTGGAATAATGCAAGAATGGAAGCATAGAAAAACATTGCATGTGTCATAATGGGCTCCTGGCTTTTATCCGGCAGTGCTGCAGCAGCCATCTTCAGTCTGTAAGGAGCCTACAAACAGGGAACCAGGGGGGACCGCTGCTCATTTGTTCAATAATTAGTTATCCTCTCTACCCCCTCCCCCTGTCTTGAGGCATGTGGTACATTGGGGGGGGGGGGGTGGAGAATGTGTGAAAATAGGTGGACTTATGCAGATTAAAAATGTGTGGGGTGCATCTGCAATAAGCAGTATAGTTGTGGGTTTTAAAGGAAAAGCTGATGAAACTTTCCCAGACTTGCTTTATTTGGACATGGTTTTCTCTTCTATGGGAGAGCGTGAGAATTTAATACTCAACAGGACTCGATGGACAGCACAGCAAGCAAAGCCATCAGTTTATTACGTGGTTATCAAACAAATCAACATCACAGATTTGATTTGTAATGGTAATAGGAAAGAAATGGCATAAACTCAAGGGTTAAAAATCCACTTAATCAGCATTCACGAATTCATTCTAATAAATAGGTAATAAATATCTTGTCTAATAAAAAGGTAATCGCTTCTTGGCCTTTCGGCTAAGACCATGGGTCTTGTCTGGGGTCCTTGAGTGTTTTTTCTTGGCCTTTCGGCATCGCCATCTTGATGGCTTAAACCGGTTGCTGCTTTAGGGGGAGAACGAGGAGGAACGAGAGAGGGATCATAATGGGCGTGAAGATACACTATGCTGGTTCGCAATGCATTCCGCATTGAAGTTGATGCTGCTGTCAGAGAGCGTTTCAATCTGTCTTATATGGTGCATGAGGTGATCTTCAATATCCTGGAAGTGACAAGAGAAAACATTGTCTGCCTGCAGGAATCTCGGAAGGAAGGACGGTATGTCTTGGTGCTGCAATCTATGGCGGCTTGCCGGAAGCTGTACAAGAAGTTGAAGGAAGCCCAACTTAGAAGTCTAACAGGTGTCATAAAAGTAATTATGTAAATGGTAAGCATATAAAGAGAACCTCAGACACATCGGAGATATGTAGAATATACTATCATTTGATTAGATACAAAATATTTTTATATAAAAAACATCAGATAGTAAGTATTGGGAGAGGAGCAGCTAAAACAATAAAGGGATACAGAGTTCAAAATCCCAACAAGTGACAATAGGGACTGCGCTAACAATCCCAGGTCACTGCAAATACTCCATAGACTATAATATAAACATATCTAATACAGCTGATACAGTAGAAATCCAGCGAATGCATGTGATGATAAAAATCAATAAATATCAATAGATAAATATCACATAGCAGCTATAAGTAGAGAAGATTAATAAATGTCACATGATAATTAAGCTCAATCCGACAGATGTCAACTAAATGCCGGGGAATGTTTGAGCTAATACAGTACATGTGAAATGATAACCAGCAGACCATATGGTCATCTAGTGGTGATAACACGGCATGCTAAGCAATGGAGTAAATGTCAGCTAGATATAAATACCTTGAGTCATGGTGGGGAACCTGGGACTTGTCAGAGCAGTTAACTGAACGCCTCAACGCGCGTTTCGCCTCGGTTTCGTCAGGAGGCGTGGTTATAGTAAGAGGTGGGTCCTATTTATATGAATCAGATGTACAAGTCACCAATCGGCGCTCAGGGGCGCCGCAGTGCACGAGCAAAAGCGCGTCCTTGTGTAACAGATGAAAGGTTGCAGGCAAGAAATGCCCCATTTTCTAAATGGCATCATTGCAGACGGGGGGTGGCCAGTCCTCCGCCATCAACGAGGATGGGTCAGAATAGAGTGATGGGTAAGTATAAAGTAATAGTAGATCGCGTCCCTTACTGGTGTCTAATATAGGTGGTAATAATATGTGAATAGCTGCTCGCCATATCTAATTTGTACTAGTTACCATCCAAGGGAATACCTATGGGGGGGGAGGGGAAAAGAGGAGGAAGAAAGAGGAAGAGTGGGGGGAAAAAGGAAAGAGGAGAAAAGAGGGAAAGTATAGCGCAATCCTGTATAAATATAAGTCTATATAGAGCAATTATACTCTATCCCCAAATAGTATTCATATATAAACCGCATTATTAGCAGTAAGCCGATTAGAAGAGCAAAAAGGGATAATCATCATATATAATACAATAAATACGCCAATGACAACTACAGAGAAGATCACGATATAACAAGTACAATAATATAAGGATAAGTGCAGATCATCGAATACGGATCTTGATAGAGGAAATCATGCCGGTATTATCCCTTCAAATGATGCACGACACGTTTTCTAAGACTTGATAAGACGTCAAATCTCCATATAGAAATGAGTAGTCAGAACAATAAGACAGCAGCCAAGAAATGACAGAGTGCTAAAGATATCAAAGAGCACATCATTAGTAACAGTATCAGTTCAGCAGTGCAAAAAGAAAAAAAAATGAAAATAAAAACACTCCTATAGGATCCCATCATTAAAACAGCGCTGATATTCAAAAGGTTAGAAAAAAGACTTGAAGCTAAGACTCATTCAGCCCAGAGGGCACAACCGTATCCAACACAGTGATCCAGCGCCTCTCCTTTTTGTAGGAGTTTTTGTTTGGTGTTACCTCCCCTTATACCCATATACACTCTATCGATGCCACAAACTGAAAGACCCTTAGGGCTACAGCTGTGGACATGGAAGAAGTGTCTAGGGATAGTTTTAAGTTGTTGGGGATAGCGGCATTTTTTGATGTCCCTAATATGCTCTTGAATGCGGACTTTTAAAAGTCTTGTGGTCATGCCTATGTAGACAAGACCACAGGGACATCTGATGTGATAAATGACCGCTTCTGTGTCACAGGTGATATGATGCAAAATTTTAACATTTTTGTCTTTGCCAGAATTTGAAAACTCACCTGTTTTAGTGATATATTTGCATATTGAGCATCTACCACAGGGGAAACAGCCCCATGGTGGGCGCCTACTGCCAAAAAGAAATTGATTTTTCTGGAGATTATGTCTCCTAAAGTCTTGGCTCTACGCCACGTTACCAATGGTTGTTTGGTGAGTTGATATCGTAGGTCATGGTCCGTGAGCAGAATAGGCCAATGTTTAGAAAAACTCTTTCTGATTTTTAATCCAATTGGCATTAAATGTTGTAATAAATCTTGGTTTTGTGTCAGTGGTTCTCGGTTTTGTTTTTAGGGTCAGATAATAGATGTTGTCTATTTTGGCTCTCAAAAAGCCATATTTAATGTCCTGATTTGGATAACCCCTGTCTTGAAACCTGCGGGATAGGTCATATGCTTGTTTATGAAACGTATCGTCATTAGAACAAATACGTCATGCTCGTAAGAATTGGCCTACAGGGATAGAGGTTTTAAGTTTAGGTGGGTGTGAGGATGAATAGTGTAACAGAGCATTAGTAGAAGTTTCTTTCCAAAAGATAACTGTCTCGATCCTATTGTCTCTAGATTTGGTAATCAATAAGTCTAGAAAGTCAACTGATGTCTGACTGTACTTCCATGTAAGGTGAATGTTTAGGGCGTTGTTGTTCAGACTATTAAGGAATGCATCCAGTCGCGACATGGAGCCCTGCCAGATAAATAATACGTCGTCAATATATCTCGACCAGGACATAACGGCTTCATGTCCTGGTGTGCCAAGGACCGTATCCCTCGTCCAAAGCCCCAGGAAAAGGTTGGCATATGAGAGCACACAAGACGCCCCCATTGCGGTACCCTGGAGCTGTAGGAAGGGGCGGTCCTTAAACACAAAATAATTATGTCTAAGGATAAAGTCCAAAAGAGAAAGAATAAACGATACTATTACTTTATACTTATCCATCACTCTATTCTGACCCGTCCTCATTGATGGCGGAGGACTGGCCACCCCCCGTCCGCAATGATGCCATTTAGAAAATGGGGCATTTCTTGCCTGCAGCCTTTCATCTCTTACACAAGGACACGATTTCGCTCATGTAATGCGGCGCCCCGGTGGCATCGCGGTCCGTGTGTCGTTGCTCGGGTGATGGGGGGATGACGTAGTTCCACCGGGCCACATCATCATGGGGGGGGCGGCATCGCGACTGACTGAGCACCAATTGGTGACTTGCACACCTGATTCATATAAATAGGACCCACCTCTTACTATAACCACGCCTCCTGACGAAGCAGGGGCGAAACGCGCGTTGAGGCGTTTGGTTAACTGCTCTGACAAGTCCCAGGTTTCCCACCATGACTCAAGGTATTTATATCTAGCTGACATTTACTCCATTGCTTAGCATGCCGTGTTATCACCACTAGATGACCATATGGTCTGCTGGTTATCATTTCACATGTACTGTATTAGCGCAAACATCCCCCTGCATTTAGCTGACATCTGTCGGATTGAGCTTAATTATCATGAGACATTTATTAATCTTCTCTACTTATAGCTGCTATGTGATATTTATCTATTGATATTTATTGATTTTTATCATCACATACATCCGGATTCGCTGGATTTCTACTGTATCAGCTGTATTAGATATGTTTATATTATAGTCTATGGAGTATTTGCAGTGACCTGGGATTGTTAGCGCAGTCCCTATTGTCACTTGTTGGGATTTTGAACTCTGTATCCCTTTATTGTTTTAGCTGCTCCTCTCCCAATACTTACTATCTGATGTTTTTTATATAAAAATATTTTGTATCTAATAAAATGATAGTATATTCTACATATCTCCGATGTGTCTGAGGTTCTCTTTATATGCTTACCATTTACATAATTACTTTTATGACACCTGTTAGACCTCTAAGTTAGGCTTTTTTCGTTATTTGGAGATCGCATCTCACCAATTGGTGATTTGCTTTTTAGGCTAAGAAGTTAAAGGAGCAGGAGAAGAATCCAACCTTGGATGGTTTGACCTTTACTGTGTAGTACTCCAAAGGTGATGTTCCCCTGGTCATATTTATGTATAATCCCTGTGTGCATGAACATGACATTACGGCTTTTCTTAGGAGGCATTGTGACTTTATGAGCAACAGTCACAAAATCATGAACGAGGAGAACTTATGGACTGGCAAATACAGATATTTTCTCAGATTTGGGGAAAGTTCTTCGGAGCCTGGAGGTGTTCATTACCCTCCCCAAAGTTTCTCCAATCGGGAGAGATAGGGGTATTCTCTTTTTTCCTGAGTCCCCAGTTTTTTGCACGAAATGTAAGAAGTACGGCCACTTACAAGAGGTTTGTACTGCTGTACCTGTTTCCTCCAAGTGCAACCAAAGTGGGCATGTTGCTAAGGACTGTATCAATCCGATTGTTTGCAATGCTTGTGGTATGGAGGGGCATGCCTTTAAGGATTGTACTCGTCGTGCGAACGAGGGCAAGGCAAGGGCATACTCTGAGGTGGTCACGAACTCTCCGAGGCCTAGGAGTGTGGCACCTGAGGCCGCAGTCTCTTCCAGGGTGAAGGTAGTGGAACAGCGTGTGGAGACTGCTCCAGTGGGGGCGTCTGCTGACCTACTGATGGAGCCCGGGAGAGTGGAAGAGGTTCTAGCGGCTGAGATGGACGTTTCTTCCTATCAGGGGGGTTTCATCAACTCCTTTTGTGAAGAACGTGAGGTAGCCTTGGAAACTCCAGGAGACCCGGCTCTCAGTTGGAGCAGTGAAAGTATGGATGAAGAGGGAGTTGGGGGTCAAGGAGGCTTCACTGAGACTGGGGTGAGGTCTTCTGAGGAACCGGACCACGCTAAGAATAAAAGGGCCCAGTTGTCTGAACCATCAAGTAACCAATGCGTAGCAAGTCCGGTGAGTGAGTGGGATTACACAACGGGTTCTTGTTCTCCTGCGTCAACGGCTTACCTGGAGGAGAATTTGGAGTCCACTATCTTTCAGCTAAGTGAGAGTTCGCCGGATGAGAAAGGATAAGTAAGGCCTGATTTTTTCTGAGGCTGAGTTTGTGGTTTGTTGAGCCAATGAATGGTCTCTAAAACAAATTGGGACATCGCGTCCCTTAATGTAAGACTTCTAAAGTCTAGAGTTAGAAGATCTGTGATTCTGGACTTCTTACATAACCATATAATATATTAAATAATAGAAATTTTGTTTTTGAATGTTATAAGGTAATAGAGGTGGGTCGTTGCATCTCTGCAGTTGTGTGTGGGAGGGGGTGGAAAGTTAAAAATATAAATTTTTATGGCCCTACAAAAAAAGAAGACAGGTTAAGTTTATTAGATAAATTATGTTTGGAATTACCTGGTAGGATCCCTGGGATAGTAACAGGTGATTTTAACGGTGTAACGGAGGGGAAAGTTGATGCCTCAGGGAAAAAATTGGCAAAAATTATTTCTGATTTTTTCTTTTTTGATGCTGCTGAGGTTTTTTGGGGGAAGCCGCCACCACCAACCTATAAAGCTGACAGGGGTGGGATAACATCTAGGTTCCTTTTTCGGACCATGTGTGCCTGAAAGGTGAGTTTAGAGGGGATTTAAGGCGGGTGCATGGGAGAGGTGTGTGGAAATTGAATGTGAGTTTGCTTGAGGATGAGAAAGTTGTGAATGATTTTAAGAAAAAATATAGTTGGTGTAAATCTCAAAAGAGTAAGTTTGAAAGTGTTTCGGTGTGGTGGGATTGGATGAAGTACGAGGTGCAAAAGTTTTTTCGTCGATGGGGCTATAAAAAGGCTGCCATGGTAAGGAGTCAATATAAAGATTTAATGATGAGGGTGGAATGGCTGGAGAAAATGAGGATGTGTGGTGAGGACGTGGATGATTTATTAAGAAGTGCGAGAGAGGATTTGAAGAAGACTTTGGAGAGGAAGGGAAGAGAAATAATTTTTAGGCCTAAGGTGGTCCATCTTGATAAAGATGAAGATGAAGATGTTCAAGATATTTCTTTAAAAAATATATACGGTAAGGAGGGTATGGAGGAGATTTTTGATGTGGATGGTGTTTGTGTGAGTGGGAAGGATGTAATGAAGGAAGTGGTTGCGTTTTATGCTGAGTTGTTTGGCAGGAAGTGGGTGGATGAGAGTTTGAAGAAGAAGTGCTTAAGACCTTGGATTGTAAGGTGGATGAGGATGGATGATCTGGTCTATGTGAGGCAGTGATTGTCACGGGTGTGTCGCCACGAAGATCCTCACGATTACACAGCCTGACTTCTCGCAGCTGACTTTTTGGTGCTTTGTGTTTTTCGGCAGTGAGGGAGTTAATTCTCTCTCTCTCTGTGCTAGACGAGGTCCAGCCTCGCCCAGCTGCAATCAATGCTGCTGTAGTGAGACTCCTTCAAATGCCTGCTGGTCTGTTAGGGAAGTGTCGGTGAAAGCATTTCATGCAGACTAACAGAGCGGATCGTGGTTTTTGGAGTTTCAGAGATAAGTGTATTTGGAGTGTTTTTTCCCTTCCTCGCTTTATCATTTATCTCCTTTCCCGTTGGTGTTCCCTCTGTTGTAGTTGTGTAGTTTTTGTATGCAAGGTGGTTTTGGTTTTTCCCTTGTACTGTCTCGTTCGTCTAAGTACTGTGTGTGGGCATATTATTACTTGTCCCCTTTTGTTGTGATCGGGGTCCTTCTCAGGACTAGATTACTTAGGTGCAGGGATCCTCAGGAGGTAGGGGTTACGCTGGTGGCCTGGACCTCTGTACCTTTAACAGTACCTCCAGGTTGAGGGATTAGTCAGGGCCCCAGCTTAGGGTCAGCTTAGGCCCCCCTCCTCCAGTATACAGAGACAGCGTGACAGTGATTGAGGAAGAAGTTAAGAAAGCGGTGTTTGGTGCAAAGAAGAATGTGACGCCCGGGAAGGATGGTTTGCCTGTGGAGCTATATGTTATTGTAGCACCCCAGGGGTCTGGTTGCCACAGTGATAGAAATATCACGTCTGAGAGCAAGTGGGAGGTTTCCTGGTCAGGAGCCCTTGAACAAGCAACACCTCCTGTCCCAGACCAGATAGGGGAGGAACCTGCCCTATATAAACTGGATCTGGGGCGGGGTTAAAAGGAGAGAGAGAGACACAGGGAGAGCAACAGCTAGGAGCTCTGTAGGAGCAGGAGCTGAGTGCCAGGGACTGGAAGTAGATATTGCTCGTCCTGGCTGAAGACACTACGACCGGACACAGGAGTCCGGTGCTGTGAGGGCTTATATATCCAGCAGCAGAAACCAGGCGGCAGGGGATTTCAGGTCCTCTGGCCATAGGAAGCCCGAAGGCTCAGTCACACACAAGGTACCGGTACCGCCTTCGAGGAGTGGAAGCTACCAGAGGGTCCAAGTCACCAGCCATACGGGTGAGCACCACACAGTATACTCAGGGACGTGGGCTACTTCCACTCGCTTACAGCAAGGTAGCCAGGAAGAGTGCAGATAGACGGGGAGGCCTACAACTCCACCTGGCCAGGGGAACTCCTGTTTGTTCACAGACTAACCAGGCCCCTTATGCTAGCCAGTACTCCCGGGAGGGTCTGCCTTATCATCATCAGTAAAGACCCTGAACTGCACTGCAAAGACTCTGAGTCGTTCCTGCTTCACCCGTGCACCATCACTCCCATCATCCACACTCACTGCCCTGAGGCTATATTCCTCCCGTGGGGAGTTGTGCCATCCTCTGCTGCGCACACCACACCAGCCTCAGCGGTCTGCCTCGCAGCGGCGGTACACCCTGACCGCAATCCACGGGTGGCGTAGTCGGACATTAAATCATAAAAACCCTATAAAAGACGGCCACTGGTCTGACCACCCTGAGCCACGGACCGGGTCACCGCCACGGAGACTACAACCCCCAGAGACCCGGCTCCGGGTAACCAACACACGTGCACACACGGCCCAGGGGGCGCGTCAACTTTTGGCGTAGTCGGCAGGATTGTGACCAACCCGCCACAAACGGGTATTGCGTGCCTGAAAAAGACTTTGTACTTACCTGAGTGAAGTTTCCCGCCATCCGGAGCCGTTTCCCGCCATCTTCGGTCGTCTCCCGCCATCTTCGGTCGTTTCCCGCCGTCTTCAGCCGTTTTCCCGCCATCGGACGCCATCTTCAGGATGCCGCGCGGGAAGAAGAGGGGCGTGGACGTCCAAACCGCGCGAGACCTGAAGCCCCGCCCTATGCACCAAGCTGCTCAAGGTCCTGGAAGGAGAGAGAGCGACGCTGACGTCACCAGGACGCGACGCAAGGTCCTCGTCCGGAGCAGCACCAGCGGAGCCACGGCCTACGGAGGAAAAGCAGCAAAAGGTAGGCCACGGTTAACTAGGGGGGCGGAAGATACCAGGAATGGAGGGAGCTCCCACTGCCAGCGCGGCCGCTGCCGCATTTATGCCATTTACAATGCCTTACATCCCAGGAGCAGCTTGGCTGCCCCAATACTCAGGGGAGTCGCATACCCTAAGCGACTTTAAAGAGAAACTGTACAGCCTATTTAAAGTGTACCCCCTGACAGAGGGACAAAAAGTGAGCATATTGGTAGGCCAGCTAACCGGCACGGCTCAGCAGAGATCAAAATGAGATTTTATGGTTGCAAGCAGCAGGCCCAAGACAGTATAAGAGACTATGCCTTGAATTTGCAGGAGGCACTGGGAGCCATTAAACAGGCAGACCCTGACAGTGTGCGGAATGCAGATGAACTGTTGACTGAGCAATTCATTGAGGGTCTGCTGTCCAACACCCACCGAACCCAGTTACGTGCAATGGCCTTGCAGAACCCTGGGTTAGACTTTGCAAAGTTCAAAGACAGGGCCATCCGGGTGCTCCGAGAACCGGCACCGGGTAGCGCTGTAACCCACCGGTGCCCGGCTATTACCTATCACCAGGAGGCGGCGCCCTTGTCTGCAGAGCCTATGGGAGCTGGTGCGCAGGCTTTGGATAAAGACCCGGCTGCAGACCTGCACCATCAGGTCCAAGAACTGACCAAAAGCGTTGCCGCATTAACCAGGACTGTACAGTCTTTACAGGTCTCTCCTCCAGGAAGGATCAAGCTGGCCACCAGTCCGGAGGACGTCCCGTGGCGCCGACAGAGGAGGATCCCATCGTCCAGAGGAAGACCCAGTGACAGATACAACGAGGACGGACAACTCATCTGCCGCCGCTGCAATCAACCCGGACATATGGCAAGGTACTGTCATTTAAACGGGCACAACCTGGGGCAGAGGGCCAATCCCCAGGCATAAGATCATCAGGCCCATCGAACAGGTGTGATAAATACGTAGGGGGACGTCCAGTCTTGCCTGTGGTACTGGATGGCATTCCTATGAGTGCCCTACTAGACACCGGGTCACAGGTAACTACCATCCCTTATGTGCTTTTTATGCGGTACTAGAATGACTCGGACATAACCCGCTACCCAGATGACGACCTGAGTATCATCGCCAGCAATGGTCAGCCCGTGCCGCAGGTGGGATTCAAAGAGGTGACCATTAAAATCGGTAAGGTCGAACTGGCGGCACAAGGACTGATTATTGTGGACATTGATCGTCGTGAAAGTCACCCTAAAATAACCTTGGGTACTAACGTTATTGAGAATTGCCTTTCAGAAGTAATTGCCATTTTACAGCAGGTTGCCATGAACGCCAGCTCTGGCCAGCAGCGGGTCCTACAAAAGGAGATCCGGGCACTGATGAAGCGGCAACAGGTAGAACTGTCGGGTGGTGAGATTGGTAGCGTTAGGA
Source organism: Phyllobates terribilis (assembly GCF_046119375.1). NCBI lineage: Eukaryota > Metazoa > Chordata > Amphibia > Anura > Dendrobatidae > Phyllobates > Phyllobates terribilis. Next base: position 10,086,049 of record NW_027362766.1, on the reverse strand, counting down.
TGAGTGACCCGTTCCCTATCGCCATGCCCCCAAAGAGTGAGATGATGATCTGGTGCCGGGCAGCTATTGGTCTGAGAGGTAGAGACTACCAAGCAATGGTAGAACCCGTCTACTCAGACATTAGGCCCACCATTTTGACAGCACGGGGGGTGGTCGATGTACGCCATGGGAGGGTACCCGTCTACATCATAAATATCGGGGAGAGAGAAGTATACCTGTCCCGGTATGCCACGCTAGCCAAATTGTTCACCATAACCCAAAATTCTGTAAGGGCCGTGGAACCCTTGCCTCCATCTCAACCAGAGGAAGGTAACGGCTCTAAGAAACAAATGGAAGACTGGTGTCAGCAGCTGCATTTGGGTACTGACTCCACTCCCTCACACCAAAAACAGGGAGTCTACCGGGTGGTTCAGGAGTACGAAAGAGTCTTTAGTAAACACCCGCTAGACTTCGGGCGAGTAAAGGGGGTAGAGCATCACATCCCCACAGGAGACCATCCACCCATAAAGGAAAGATACCGACCTGTACCCCCTGCACACTATCAGCATGCAAAGGGGATGTTGCGAGACATGAAGGAGGCTGGGGTAATCAGGGACAGCTGTAGCCCCTGGGCAGCTCCACTAGTTCTAGTGAAAAAGAAGGACAACACAATGAGAACGTGCGTAGACTACAGAAAGGTCAACCGTATCACACACAAAGATGCGTACCCGTTACCTAGGATAGAAGAATCTTTAGCTGAATTAAAATCTGCTAACTTCTTCTCCACTTTGGATCTTACTAGCGGGTACTGGCAGGTTCCTGTAGCAGAGGCGGACAAGGAGAAGACTGCGTTCACCACCCCGATGGGTCTCAGCGAATTCAACTGTATGCCGTTCGGGCTCTGCAACGCACCAGGAACCTTCCAGCGGTTGATGGAATGCTGTCTGGGACACCGGAATTTCGAGACGGTCCTGTTATACCTGGACGATGTCATCGTTTATTCCAAAACCTACGAGGACCATCTGAAACACCTGGCAGAGGTGTTTGACGCCCTGGCAAGCTACGGCCTAAAGGTGAAACCCTCCAAGTGTCATCTGCTGAAACCAAAGGTACAGTACCTGGGACACGTGGTGAATGCCGATGGAGTGGCTCCCGACCCCGATAAGATCACCGTGATTCAGGACTGGCCAAGACCCTCCAACATAAAGGAAGAGCGGTAGTTCCTCGGGTTGGTAGGCTACTACCGAACATTCATTCCCGGTTTCACCAAAATGGCAGCTCCTATGCAGGACCTCCTGATAGGTCAATCCAGGAAGGCCAAAAACCAGAAACCACCCTTCAGGTGGGAAAAGCTGGAAGAGGAGTCCTTCCGCCAGCTGAAGATGGCCCTCACTGGGGATGAAATCCTGGCGTACCCTGACTACAGCCAGCCCTTTATCCTCCACACGGTCACGAGCAACATAGGGCTAGGAGCCGTACTGTCCCAGATCCAGCAGGGGAGAGAACGGGTAATCGCTTATGCCAGCCGAAAACTATGGCCCACAGAGAGAAACCCTGAGAATTATAGCTCATTCAAGCTAGAGTTCCTGGCAGTGGTGTGGGCAGTGACGGAACGTTTCAAGCATTACCTTGCCTCCTCCAAGTTCACCGTGTACACGGACAACAACCCGTTGACACATCTGGACACTGCAAAACTTGGTGCCATGGAGCAGAGATGGATGGCCCGCCTGTCCAACTATGAATTCACCATCAAATACCGGGCGGGACGCTCAAATGCCAACGCAGACGCCCTGTCCAGGATGCCGAACTTACCGGACGGAGGGGAGAATCCAGAGGAACTGGAAGAGATCGAACTCCCTGCATTCCACCGTCATGGGATTACCCAGTATTCCCACCATGTAAGGGACAGGCACTCTGCTACGTTCAATCCCTTTCCCCACTACAGCTGGGCAGAGACTCAAGACAGTGACCCCGCAGTCCGTCTGGTGAAGGAAATGCTGACACAGGCTGATGCCCGCCTTGACCCAGACGCCCCGGAGGAGACCAAACAGCTGTGGAAGGAGAAGAGTAAACTGTTTCTCTACAAGGGGAAGCTGTGCCGAAGGATTGTCAACTCCCGGACACATGAGCTGACCTGGCAGGTAGTGGTCCCGAGACGGGACGCAGCTATGGTCCTGGAGGCATACCATGACGGAGCAGGGCACTTCAGATGGAAGAAGCTGGAGTTCCTGTTGCGTGACCGGTTCTTCTGGGTAGACATGAGAGGGGCCATTGAGAGATGGTGCAGAGACTGCGGCCCATGCAACCTGAGGAGGAAGGGCCGTGCCAGCCAGAAGACCCCCCTGCAGCCCATCATCACGAAGCAACCACTAGAACTGGTAGCCCTGGACCATGTGAAGCTGGCTCCGAGTAGGTCCGGGTACGTCTATGCCCTCACCATCGTAGACCACTACTCCCGGTTCCTGGTGGTGGTCCCTGTCAAGGACTTAATGGCTCAAACAGCAGCTAGAGCCTTCCAGCAGCACTTCTGCCGTCCACACGGGTATCCGGAGCAAGTGTTGACTGACCAAGGTCCAGCCTTCGAAGCGGAGGTCTTCAAGGAGTTCTGCAACTTGTATGGCTGCAAGAAGATAAGGACAACACCTTACCACCCCCAAACCAACGGGCTGTGTGAGAAAATGAACAATATCGTCATTGATCTCCTCAAGATGTTGCCCCTGGAAGAACGCAGCCTGTGGCCGGAGAAGCTGCCAGACCTGATTGACTTGTACAACCATATCCCGGTGAATGCTACAAATTGCACCCCGGCTTACCTGATGCGCGCCAGACCAGGTAAGCTGCCAATCGACCTGGAGATGGGAGTCCTGACACCCGAGGACACCTCGCCAGAAGCAGACTGGGACACGGAACGGCAGCAGCAGTACCGGAAAGTACAGGAGACCGTGGAGCGAAGTCTGTCTCAAGCAAGAGGAAGGCAAGAGAGGACTTATAACCAACATGCTCCCGCTGCTCCCCTGGCACCTGGAGAGCAGGTCTTGAAGAGGAAGAGACGGCTCCACAAGTTGGATGACCAGTGGGAGAAGGACCCGTACACCGTACTGCCCTCAAGCCATGAGAACCCAAAAGTATGTGTCATCAGTAAGGATGGAGGAGAGACCACAGCCACTGTCTCCAGAGACCACCTGAAGAAGTGTCCCGAGCAGCTACAAGGTGCTGAAGAAGACCAGGATATCCTTCAACCCGCAGAGGAAAAGGAAGAAATGATCAGTACCGTACTCGGTGATTTTCCCCGGTCCTGGACTCAAATTAACAACGCAGTCGTGGTACCAGTCATCACCTTTCTCCAGCCAGCCCCTCAAGGGCCTACAGAAGAACAGGGAGTGTCGGGAGAGCAGCCGGCCCAGGAGGCAGAAGAATCCATACCAGCAGCCCAGGAGAATCAACCCTCTGCTAGTAGTGAGCCTGCCGTGCCCCTAGTAAGCCAAAGAGTACGCAGGAAGCTGCCAGGCCTACCCGCAACACCTCTTACACCCTGTAGTGCAGCACCAGATAGTGGGTTACGTAGGTCCACCAGGAGCACTAGAGGACAAATGCCTGCTCGCTGGAAAATCTAAAATGTAATGTGGATTAAGCTGTAAATTGCAAATGCTGAAAATGGTTTATGTTTTTGTTGCCTGTTTAGTAATTATGTTTCTCTAGTTACCCTGCAGGTTTATTTGGACTGACAGGTTATGGACGCTGAATAACCGGAACTACATTGTAAACAGTTGCACTTGGTGCCTCTTGCGAAGTCGGCCACGGAAGAAAAACCTGTCTGGCGTGGCCTCGTGTGGTCCAAAGTAGTTCGCTTCGCCTTGCAGCCACGCCCAGGGCCAACGTTTGGGGTTTGCTTTGGACAGGTCCCCTATTCCGTTCTAAAACTTCACCTTGGGTGATATGGACACCCGGTTACGGAAATGCCGTGACCATCAAGACAAAATGTACTTTTCCTGTTATTGTTTATACCCTTGTATTTGTGTTTTTCTTAAAAATGTGCTTAGTCCCGGAGTACTAAATTTCACTAGGGGGGAATGTGGCACCCCAGGGGTCTGGTTGCCACAGTGATAGAAATATCACGTCTGAGAGCAAGTGGGAGGTTCCCTGGTCAGGCGCCCTTGAACAGGCAACACCTCCTGTCCCAGACCAGATAGGGGAGGAACCTGCCCTATATAAACTGGATCTGGGGCGGGGTTAGGGGAGAGAGAACAGAGAGAGAACAGAGAGAGAGAAGAGAGAGAGAGACACAGGGAGAGCAACAGCTAGGAGCTCTGTAGGAGCAGGAGCTGAGTGCCAGGGACTGGAAGTAGATATTGCTCGTCCTGGCTGAAGACACTACGACCGGACACAGGAGTCCGAGGCTGTGAGGACTTATATATCCAGCAGCAGAAACCAGCCGGCAGGGGATTTCAGGTCCTCTGGCCATAGGAAGCCCGGAGGCTCAGTCACACACAAGGGACCGGTACCGCCATCGAGGAACGGAAGCTACCAGAGGGTCCAAGTCACCAGCCATACGGGTGAGCACCACACAGTATACTCAGGGACGTGGGCTACTTCCTCTCGCTTACAGCAAGGTAGCCAGGAAGAGTGCAGATAGACGGAGAGGCCTACAACTCCACCTGGCCAGGGGAACTCCTGTTTGTTCACAGACTGACCAGGCCCCTTATGCTAGCCAGTACTCCCGGGAGGGTCTGCCTTATCATCATCAGTAAAGACCCTGAACTGCACTGCAAAGACTCTGAGTCGTTCCTGCTTCACCCGTGCACCATCACTCCCATCATCCACACTCACTGCCCTGAGGCTATACTCCTCCCGAGGGTAGTTGTCCCATCCTCTGCTGCGCACACCACACCAGCCTCAGCGGTCTGCCTCGCAGCGGCGGTTCACTCTGACCGCAATCCACGAGTGGCGTAGTCGGACATTAAATCATAAAAACCCTATAAAAGACGGCCATTGGTCTGACCACCCTGAGCCACGGACCGGGTCACCGCCACGGAGACTACAACCCCCAGAGACCCGGCTCCGGGTAACCCACACACGTGCACACACGGCCCAGGGGGCGCGTCATTATGATGTGGGAAGTGATGGGTATGGATTTAGTGGAGGTGTGTCAGTTTATGTGGGAGAATGGGATGCTTGCGGGTTCAATGAAGGAGGGAGTGGTGGTCTTAATCCATAAGAAAGTGGATAAAAGGCGTTTGATCGTGTGTCTCATGTGTTTCTATTTGAGGTTTTGCGTACAACAGGTTTTCCGGAGAAATTTGTGCGTGCCGTAAGAGGATTGTATGGGAAGGTGGTGAGTGAATTTCTGGTGAATGGGTTTTTGAGTGAGAAAGTGTGTATTAGGTCTGGCGTGAGGCAAGGTTGCCCCATGTCACCGGTATTATTTGTGTGTGTGACTGAGCCACTGCTGTGATTCGGAAAGAGAAAGTGGTGCGTGGTTTGTTAGTGCCGGGGAGTGGTGGAATGACTGTGAAAGTCTTAGGATATATGGATAATGTGGTAGTGGTGAGTGAGAGTGTGACCTCTATGGAGAGAGTAAAATTGTTGTTGAATTTTTTATTGTTGCGCGTTAGCGTTTCGCGTGAATTGGAACAAAAGCATGTTTAAATGTTTTGGTGACAATAGGATTAAGATGGATGGTGTGGCTGGTGTGAATGGTGCAATTAAAGTGTTGGGAGGTTTTTTTAATGATGATTTGTAAGGTTATGAGAGTTGGGATGAATGTGGTGAGTGCGGAAGATGAATTTTTGGAAGTTACGTTCTTTGTCTTTGGTAGGGAAGGTTCTTATTATTAAGGCTGTTATTCTCCCTATTTTGCTTTATGTTTCTTGTATCTTTCCAGTGCCCTATAGGAAAATTAAAAAAGTGGAGAAACTAATTTTTGTGTTTTTTTGGGGGCAGTAGGTCGGAAAAGACTTAAGAGGGAGATTTTGTTTAAGCAATATTTGCATGGGGGACTGAAGTTCCCGAGTATTGCAGTGTTTCTAACATTGCATTTTATTAAGACTACGGTCATTTTGATTGGGAAGAATAATAAAGGGGCATTTATGTGTAAGTATTTGGCTGGATGGATGCTGTATGGTCTGAATTGGGTGAAGCATGATAAGAATGTGCCTGTTGCGTTTCAGTGTCCTGAGTGGTATGGTTTGATTGAGAAGTTTGTGAGGAAGAATGACTTGTTAGCAGTTGCAATGAAAGACTTTGAGTTGGTTTAGAAGGTGATGGGGAAGATGTGTGTGAATGAGTGTGAGAGTAATGTGGTGGGATTGCATTCTATGGAAGTTGCGCGGGTATGGAAGAAGTTAAGTATTCAAGGTGTGTCGAATAGACAGCGGGATATAGTATGGATGGGCCTTCATAATATTTTGCCAGTGAGAGATTTTCAGAAGAAAAGAGATCTCATAAGATCTGCAGTATGTCCAAGGGATGGTTGTGGAGCGAATGAGACGGTGAGGCACCTTATGTGGGATTGTAATTTTGCGTATGACGTGTGGAAAGGTGTGGGTGGACTGTGTAAAGGGATTGGTGTGAAGTTGATTGATTGGAGAGAGGCTATGTTTGGGTTTGGTGCTAGTCGTCGTGGCCTACAAAAAGGATGATGTGGTTTATTATGGTGTGTCTGCAGGAGAGCTTGTGGGATGTGAGAACTTTGTGTGTGTTTAAAAGGGTAAATTTAACAGTTAATGATTGTATTAGGTTGATCTTAGCAAGGCTATATGTAATCTATTTGTGGGACACAAGAGAAGGTGGTGGTGGTGGAACAGATTCTGAAGGTGTGTGGAAACACCTTAAGTGGCAGGATATGGTTAAATATCGTTAAAAAAAATTTCTGGAGTTTTCTCTGGTATAAGTTTCCTTTATGTATTTTTGTTGAATAATACTTTAATAAAGTAACCCCAATGATGTTTATGAAGTAGCACTTATGACGACGTCTGCTTTACTGTTTGCTTTTATCTAACCTGAGTGGTTTTGAAAAAAAAAAAAAATCTTTCGAAAAGGCGGCTTTGACTGTCAGCCGCCCTAGTAGATTGACACATTATGCACACTGGGGTTTGGGCGCTTATTGGTACGCCAGGTGGCTTATATAGTCATCTGGTGGAAAGCATGGAACCCAGGATCAACGCCATTGGGCAGGGGAAAATCGAAAGCCAGAAGTGTGAAGTGCCCCAGCAGTGGTGACCCTGGGGTGCCTTAACTCACTGGGACTGGGAACCCCACTTGAGTTTGTGGCACATTTGCACAAGCACTTCAAATTTTTCTTTCTTCGCACACACCCTTATTCCGGGCCTTCTGGCCTTGGGATGGGGAATTTTTCAATTCCCTGCCGAAGGTCCGGGCAGTATTATACTGTGAAACCTTCACTATTTATTTAATCTTTTTGTCACTGTGTGTCCACTTATTCACATGTGTCACGTCCTACTAGGATTTTGTCAGAATGCGGTTCCCTAAAGGGTTCCTCTCTTGGCAAGTCTAGGGGGGAGTGTGTGGCCATCAGATTCCGCTCCCCCCTGAAGCCCCCTGGCTCTTCTCTTTCGGGAAGAGAGCATTGTTGGCTTCCCTCTTCTGGAAGGGGAGCACAGTCTTGGCTCCCAGTACCTTGCTCGGGTGAGAACTCGGGAAGATGATGGGGATAAGATTGAGTCGCCTCTGGCTTCGGCTGGAGGTGGCTATTTGTCCCTGTTCCTCGTTGTGGCCTTCTGGGTCGGAGGGACATTGAATGGTTTGGGGGACCCTTCTCCTGTTGGAGAGGGTTTCATGTTGACCAGCATCCTAGTGCACTTTTTTTGTGGCACTTGTCACTTTTTGAGCGCACTCGGGTTTAGCACATGAATTGTGGCTTTCAAAAAAAAAAAAAATCTTTTCTTATCAGTTTAATACCTGATACGTCCCCTATACAGCCACCTATTTTCACACATTTTCCTCTCCTCTCCCCCCTAATGACCCACGCGCCTCAAGAATGGTAAGGGTGGGTGGTAGAGAGGGTAACTAATTATTGTACAAACGAGCAGCGGTCCCCCCTGCTTCCCAGTCTGTAGGCTCCCTACAAACTGAAGCTGGCTGCTGCAGCACAACTAGATAAAGCAAGGAGCCCATTATGACACGTGCAATGTCTGTTCCATTCTTCCATTATTCCATTGTCCCATTGTTAGGGGGCAATGGAACAATGGGATAATGGAATAATGCAAGAATGCAAGAATTGAAGAATGGAACAGACATTGCACGTGTCATAATGGGCTCCTGGCTTTTATCTAGCTGTGCTGCAGCAGCCAGCTTCAGTCTGTAGGGAGCCTACAGACTGGGAAGCAGGGGGGACTGCTGCTCGTTTGTTCAATAATTAGTTACCCTCTCTACCCCCCCCCCATCTTGAGGCGCGTGGGACATTAGGGGGGGGGGTAATGTGTGAAAATAGGTGGACTTATGCAGATTAAAAACGTGTGGGGTGCATCGGCAACAAGCAGTATAGTTGTGGGTTTTAAGGTGTCTATTGATGAACAACATGTCTTCCTTAGGGGAGTCTTTGTCCCTATCCCTACAATGGGTGCCTTCTTGGGGCCAGGGTGTAGCCATAGGCCAAAACAAATTCAGGTAATCGCTTCTCGGCTTTTTGGCTAATATCAACTGTAGAATCTTTTCTTATCAGTTTAATACCTGATACGTCCTCTATACGTCCACCTTTTTGCTCACATTCTCCTCTCCTCTCCCCCTAATGTCCCACGCACCTCAAAACCTGGAAGGGTGGATGGTAGATAGGGTAACAATTATTGAACAAACGAGCAGCGGTCCCCCCTGCTGCTCAGTCTTTAGGCTCCCTACAGACTGAAGCTGGCTGCAGCAGCAGAGCTAGAAAAAAGCCAGGAGCCCATTATGACACGTCCCATGTCTGTTCCATTCTTCCATTCTTGCATTATTCCATTGTCCCATTGTTAGGGGGCAATGGAACAATAGGACAATGGAATAATGCAAGAATGGAACAGACGTTGCACATGTCATAATGGGCTAATGGGTTTTATCTGGCAGTGCTGCAGTGTATGAAAATAAGTGGACTTATGAAGATTAAAAACGTGTGGGGTGCATCTCCAGCAAAAAGTATAGTTGTGGGTTTTAAGGTGTCTATTGATGAACAACATGTCTTTTTCTATTTCTTGCATGTCTACCATCTTAGACCTCAGTTCACATTGCTTGGTTTTTTGTCTTGTTTGCATTCTGTGCAATTTAAGGGTGTGGCATCCCCTTTGTTGAGCTGATTAGTATATATGTAGCTTACCACGGGCCTAGGTGGTCTGGAGTTGGGACCCGGTCCTATTTGTCTACCCTTTTATATGCATTACTTCAACTTTGATATACAGTAAGGTTTATAATATAGGCAGTATAGGTACCGTCCCAATTTAGGGTCACCTTGCCGCTGGTGGGACGGCTTGTATACTTTTTTTGATCAAAAATAGTTCACTAAGTACCCTATATTTATTATGCAACTTTGCTTTACATTTATATATAATGATGGTAGGGTATGAGATATATTTTTGTCTTTTGTAGGTTTTGCTTCTTTTTGCTAGTGTGAACATGCTCCTATTTCTTGCATGTCTACCATCTTAGACCTCAGTTCACATTGCTTGGTTTTTTGTCTTGTTTGCATTCTGTGCAATTTAAGGGTGTGGCATCCCCTTTGTTGAGCTTATTAGTATATATGTAGCTTACCACGGGCCTAGGTGGTCTGGAGTTGGGACCCGGTCCTATTTGTCTACCCTTTTATATGCATTACTTCAACTTTGATATACAGTAAGGTTTTTAATATAGGCAGTATAGGTACCGTCCCAATTTAGGGTCACCTTGCCGCTGGTGGGACGGCTTGTATACTTTTTTTGATCAAAAATAGTTCACTAAGTACCCTATATTTATTATGCAACTTTGCTTTACATTTATATATAATGATGGTAGGGTATGAGATATATTTTTGTCTTTTGTAGGTTTTGCTTCTTTTTGCTAGTGTGAACATGCTCCTATTTCTTGCATGTCTACCATCTTAGACCTCAGTTCACATTGCTTGGTTTTCTGATTCTTATAGTTACTGTGTGCGCACTCCTAATGCCTCCCCAGCTTATTGCTGTGAGTCACTGGATACTTATACCCCCTCCACCCAGTAGGGGGTGCCTGAGCAACACTTTTCTTCAGTGATTTCCTTGCAACTGAGTTACCAGGTCCTGTCCTGTATCTTGTCTGTTCCGCCACCCTGGGGGCTGTATACCCAGGCCTGTTACATGTATCTGTGACTTCTAGTCTGTCTCCGCCACCCTGGGGGCTGAATTCCCAGGCTCATTCCTGTATCTTGTTTCTGGTTCAGTTCCTGTCTGAACTGTGTCCTAGCCCGTTACCTGTTTGTCTCTATGTCCGAACCTTCCCTTTTCCTGCAGTGTCTGAACCTGCACCTAACTCCAACTCGTTGTCTCTGTTCTTCTGTTTGTGAGTTTTGTGTACACTCGCTACTTCATTGTAAGTACCTTGTGTGTATCTGGTTCTGTTTGTTCACCGCACCTGCGGTTTTGCTCTGCTCTGCTTGATCACCACACCTGCGGTTTCGCTCTGCTCTGCTTGTTCACCGCACTTGTGGTTTTGCTCTGCTCTGCTTGTCCACCGGCAGTTTCGCTCCGCTCTGCTTGTCCACTGCACCAGCGGTTTCGCTCTGCTCCGCTCTGCTTGTTAACCGCGCCGGCGGTTTCGCTCTGCTTGGCTTGTTTCACCGCACCTGTGATTTCGCTCTGCTCTGCTTCTTCACCGCCCCTGCGGGTTTTGCTCTACTCTGCTTGTTTACCGCACCTGCGGGTTTTGCTCTGCCCTGCTTATCTACCGCACCTGCGGGCTTTGCTCTGCTCTGCTTGTCTACCGCACCTGCGGGCTTTGCTCTGCTTTGCTGGTCTACCGCACCTGCGGGTTTTTCTCTGCTCTGCTTGTCTACCGCTTCTGTGGGTTTTGCTCTGTTCTGCTTGTCTACGGCACCTGCGGGTGTTCCTCTGCTCTGCTTGTCTACCGCACCTGCGGGTTTTGCTCTGCTTTGCTTGTCTACCGCACCTGCGGCTCTGTTCCTGTATCCCAGACTGTACTGGTCTCTATCCTGTCTGCGTTCCTACCTGCCAGTACCCGCCTGTCTGCATGCCAGCCATGCCTGCCAGTGCCCACCTGACTGCATGGCAGCCGTGCCTGCCAGTGCCCACCTGTCTGCATACCAGCCGTGCCTGCCAATACCCACCTGTCTGCATACCAGCCGTGCCTGCCAGTACCCACCTGTCTATATGCCAGTCTAACCTGCCTGTTCCTGCATTCCCCGGTGTGGGTCAACAGCTGTGACTAGGGTCTGACTTGGAGTAGCACCTGGTCCCTCTGCTTGGTTCCTCCCTGGTTCACGGAGTCGACTGAGCCGCCGTGTGACCTTGGTCGGACCGGGTTGATACTTAGTCACTCCCCTCCAGGCACTCCTCGGTTCATGGTCCAGTGGGATCACTAACCACGCTCACGCCAGTCAGTCCGTGAGTGTGCGTAACAATCGCTTCTCGGCCTTTTGGCTAAGATCAAGTGTAGTATATTTTCTTATCAGTTTAATACCTGATACGTCCCCTATACGTCCACCTTTTTTCACACATTCTCCTTTCCCACCTAATGTCCCACGCGCCTGAAGACCGGAGAGGGTGGGGGGTAGAGAGGGTAACTAGTTATTGAACAAACGAGCAGCGGTCCCCCCATGCGTCCCAGTCTGTAGGCTCCCTGCAGACTGAAACTAGTTGCTGCAGCACAGCTAGATAAAAGCCAGGAGCACATTATGACAAGTTCAATGTCTGTTCCATTCTTCCATTATTGCATTATTCCATTGTCCCATTGTTAGTGGTCAATGGAACAATGGGACAATGGAATAATGCAAGAATGCAAGAATGGAAGAATTGAACAGACATTGCACATGTCAAAATGGGCTCTTGGCTTTTATCTGGCAGTATTGCAGCAGCCAGCCTCAGTCTGTAGGGAGCCTACAGACTGGGAAGCCGGGTGGACCACTGCTCGTTTATTCATTATTAGTTAACCTCTCTATTCCCCCACCCCCGGTCTTGAGGTGCGTGGGACATTGGGGGGGGGATGTGTGAAAATAGGTGGACTTATGCAGATTAAAAACATGTGGGGTGCATCTCCAACAAGATGTATAGTTGTGGGTTTTAAGGTGTCTATTGATGAACAACATGTCTTCCTAAGGGGAGTCTTTGTCCCTATCCCTACAATTGGTGCCTTCTTGGGGCCAGGGTGCAGCCATACGCCAAGACCAATTCAGGTAATCGCTTCTCGGCCTTTTGGCTAAGATCAAGTGTAGCATTTTTTCTTATCATTTTAATACCTGATACATGCCCTATACGTCCACCTATTTTCACACATTCTCCTCTCATCCCTAATGTCCCAAGTCCCTCAAGATCAGAAAAGGTGGAGGGTAGAGAGGGTAACTAATTATTGAATAAACGAGCAGCGTTCCACCATGCTTACCAGTCTGTAGGCTCCCTACAGACTGAAGCTGGCTGTTGCAGCACAGCTAGATAAAAGCCAGGAGCCCATTATGACACATGCAATGTCTGTTCCATTTTTACATTCTTGCATTATTCCATTGTCCCATTGTTAGGGGCCAATGGAACAATGGAATAATGGAATAATGCAAGAATGGAAAATGGAACAGACATTGCACGTGTCATAATGGGCTCCTGGCTTTTATCTGGCAGTGCTGCAGCATCCAGCTTCAGTCTGTAGGGAGCCTACAAAGTAGAATGCAAACAAAGTAGAAGGATCCCGGCACTCACGTGTATACGATCAATTCATTTATTCCACATGTAGGAAAACTACAACAAAACATTTCAGCCCCTTGCAGGCTTTTGTCAATTGTGGATAACAAGACAAATTCCACACATATATAGAAAAATTTAGAGGAAATGACATCATACAAAGAAAAATATTATAGAAAACCACAACGGAACATTATATCTACATTATAGGGAGCCTACAGACTGGGAAGCAGGGGAAACCACTGCTCGTTAGTTCAATTATTAGTTATCCTCTCTATCCCCCCGGTCTTAAGGCGCGTGGGACATTGGGGTGGGGGAATGTGTGAAAATAGGTGGGCTTATGCAGATTAAAAACGTGTGGGGTGCATCTGCAACAAGATGTATAGTTGTGAGTTTTATGGTGTCTATTGATAAACAACATGTCTTCCTAAGGGAAGTCTTTGTCCCTATCCCTACAATGGGTGCCTTCTTGGGGCCAGGGTGAAGCCATAGGTCAAAACCAATTCAGGTAATCGCTTCTCGGCCTTTTGGCTAAGATCAAGTGTAGTATATTTTCTTATAGTTTAATACCTGATACGTCCCCTATACGTCCCCCTTTTTTCACACATTCTCCTTTCCCACCTAATGTCCCACGCGCCTGAAGACCGGAGAGGGTGGGGGGTAGAGAGGGTAACTAATTATTGAACAAATGAGCAGCGGTCCCCCCATGCGTCCCAGTCTGTAGGCTCCCTGCAAACTGAAACTAGCTGCTGCAGCACAGCTAGATAAAAGCCAGGAGCACATTACGACAACTGCAATGTCTGTTCCATTCTTCCATTCTTGCATTATTCCATTGTCCCTTTGTTAGGGGGCAATGGAACAATGGGACAATGGAATAATGCAAGAATGGAACAGACATTGCACATGTCATAATGGGCTCTTGGCTTTTATCTGGCAGTGCTGCAGCAGCCACCTTCAGTCTGTAGGGAGCCTACAGACTGGGAAGCAGGGGGTACCATTAGTTAACCTCTCTACTCCCCCACCCCCCGGTCTTGAGGTGTGTGGGACATTGGGGGGGGGGGGTGTGTGAAAATAGGTGGACTTATGCAGATTAAAAACATGTGGGGTACATCTCCAACAAGAAGTATAGTTGTGGGTTTTAAGGTGTCTATTGATGAACAACATGTCTTCCTAAGGGGAGTCTTTGTCCCTATCCCTACAATTGGTGCCTTCTTGGGGCCAGGGTGCAGCCATAGGCCAAGACCAATTCAGGTAATTGCTTCTCGGCCTTTTGGCTAAGATCAAGTGTAGCATCTTTTCTTATCATTTTAATACCTGATACATGCCCTATATGTCCACCTATTTTCACACATTCTCCTCTCCTCTCCCCCCTAATTTCCCACATGTCTCAAAATCGGGAAGAGTGAGGGGTAGAGAGGGTAACTAATTGTTGAACAAACGAGCAGCGGTCGCCCCTGCTTCCCAGTCTGTAAGCTCCCTACAGGCTGAATCTGGCTGCTGCAGCACAGCTAGATAAAAGCCGGGAGCCCATTGTGACTCGTGCAATGTGTGAGAGTGTGAACTGTGATAGCAGCAGGAAAGCGTTAGAACCCTGTGGGTTTTGCCTGGCTGAGCTCAGAGCAGGGGTAGATCGGGAGACCCTGTGTGTTCTGAGGGTGTCTGCTGTGTGAGACGCTGGAAGGAGAGTCTGAGGAGAACTGTGAGGACTGAACTTCAACAAGACTCTCTCTCTACAAGCTTTCCTGTGGGGGTTGTTAACCCCTGGCCCTGGTGAAGCTGTGTCCCTGCTTAAGAACGAGTGCTGAGCTGGGGAAAGCTGTGTGGCTCTTTGGAGTTTTGTGGGAGTCCATGCTGAGTGGACTAGAGACTTTGTGCTGAATGAGCCAAGTGTCGAATGAGAAGGAAAGAGACTGAGGATATCATCTCTGTGATGGAGCGCGAGGTCGGTGATCTGGAAAAAAGTGAGTCACTGCGAGAGGAGACACGAGGTCCGGTGCCATTCACATTGAGAGGATACTGACAAGCCTGGTGAAGAGTTCTTCCCAGACCTTAACCTGAGGCTACAGGACTAAAGTTCCCGGCGTGTGGGCTCGGCATCGGCCGACAAGATAAGGAACCTTTGCTGTTTTTGTAAACGTTGCTTTTTATTTGGCGCCAAAGTTTTCCGGGACTAACTGCAGCCACCGCGATTCACAGGCCTGTGATAGACCACATCTGAGGTTAACGGAACCGTAGGATTGTACTCAGTGTGCTATCTCAGGGGTCCCTATAGAACACCCTCACAAGATTGACACAGTGTTTAGGTAAAATTGTTCCAGATCTTTAGTATAATTCACACAAGCTGGAAACCTTGAGGTTGACACATTTATTTCAGCTTTTGCTGATTGTGTGTAGTTAGTGGAGACAGTGTCCCAGGTAGAACCTGAGACTGATTCATGCAATACTGAATTTTAGTCTTATCCCTGTTTTAGTAAAGAAAGTGTTGTTTATTTCTGTCTCTGTCTCAGTTTGTGACTCACTGGATTCCTCTCGGACCTCCGGTCATTACATTTTTGGCGTAGTCGGCAGGATCCAGTGCTTGTCATGGACGGAGGTGAGGGAAGAAATGACTCTGCCGCACCAGCAGCCCCTTCACTGGTTGCGTAACCCCTGGCAGCCGCGGCGACTTTGGGAGGATATGTGCTGGTAGGAGCTTTACTCCAGCACATGCCGAAATACGACAGGCGTAACATGGCGTTGCAGGATTGGGCTGAGAGGGTCCAGAGTATTCTGCAGATGTGTAATCTGGCTCCAGCGTTATGAGCGTTACGCGTTACGAGCAGAGCTGGCATTAAATGCACTAGAGGGCGACGCTAGGCGGATGGTGATGGAACGTCCAGAGTCAGAGAAGAGCACGTTAGAGAAAATCTTGGAGCTGTTAGAGGGGAGTTCAGGAGGCCGGGCTCGCGTGGCCCAGCTTCGATCCTTGTTTTTCAATCGGCCCCAAAGGGAATGTGAGACCTTGATGCAGTACTCGAATACCTTACAGGAAACGTTGAATAAGGTGCAGCGACTAGACCCAGGGGCCATGGGGGCATTCCGAGAGCTAGACCGCTTGCTCCAGGATCATAACAGGGCTAGCCAATAAACTCCTTCGAGACAAACTGATGGAGATGATCTGGGCTACCCCGGAATTATCCTTCTGGCAGATTTATCAGGCCGCGGTCGAGAGGGAGGAGGAGTCTACTCTGGTGGTCGAGGGGGCAGTGGACAGTGCACAGCTGGAGGGAGGTCGTCCGCCAGTTTCAGGAGGGGAAGGACTGGTAAACGTTGTACAGGCTCTGCCTGCCAAACTGAAGGAGCTAAAGCTGGAGGTGTCTAAACTCAGAGCTGTGCCGGTCCCTACTCCCACGGAAGGGCCACCGGCCGCGTCCTCTGGAATGGTGGTTCCGCAGTCTGCCAGGTCGTCCTCCTCGAATGATTCAACTACTCGTCCATGAGGAGCAGTCACCTGCTGGAGGAGTGGGCGTCGTGGACACATCTCCTGATACTGCTGGATGTCTGAAGCCCCGAAGCCTCCTTCGCCAGCGTTAAACTCCAAGCCTCTGTTGTGAGAGGGCGAGCAGCAGCGGCCCACCCCCCACAAAGCCCTTGATGGGAAGAACAAGATTTGTTCGCCTGCAGTCCAGTGCTGGAAGCAGAGTTTGAAGGGCGGAAGATGAGATGCTTGGTTGACACAGGATCCGAATGTACCGTAATGCCCTTAGAGGTGTACGAGAGGCACTTCAGTCAACTAGTGGTTCCCGAGGAAGGCCAAGTGACACGACTTACCGCCGCTAACAATGGCCAACTGATGGTGAAGGGGATCGTGTGGATGCAACTGAAAATGTTTGGTCAAGAGCTGGGTCAGAAAGGGATAGTGCTGGTGGACCACCCTCCTAGAAGAGGGATGGAGGTGACGCTCGGAATGAATGTTCTGCGAGATTTAAATCATCAGATGTATGCCAGTGAGGGACCCTGATACTGGGCTCGTGCTACCCACCATTGACCCACACAGAGACTGTTACACCGTCTAGTGCTGAGCTGCGATCTCCTGAAGAGTGCGGTCCCTGGGGGCCGGGTGGGTCTGGTCCGAGTGCCAACGCGGACCACAATCTCGCTAGTATCCCGACAAGAAGAACTCTTAATGCTACCAGTGGGGGCTGCACAGAGACTGAATGGGCTTGAAGTACTACTCAAGCCAGCCCTAAAGAAGTCCTTGTTTGCCAAGTCGCACGTGGCCCAGTCTCTGGCGATTGTGAAGAATGGACGCGTGCCGGTCACATGCATCAACGTTCTAGATGAGGCTGTTACAATTCCTGCTGGGACCATTCTGGCTGAACTTTTCGTGCCAGCTGGGAAGGTGCCTGACAAGGCAGTGTTCAAACTGCGCCCAGATGAACAGTCTTCCTGGACATACGCGGTCGAAGTAGGCCGGACCGAACCTCCTACCGAAGAATGGAATGGTCGTGTGATCATGGACCAGATGGGATTGGATCGGGAGAAACTGCCCCTTGTGAAATTGGAGCAGCTGGAGAGGGTCTTGTGGGAACATCAAGAGACCTTTCGTGACATGCGGAGGACTTCGGTTGTTCCCCTCCTATTAGGGAACGTTATCGTCAAATTCCCCCGACGTCCTATCAAGAGGTGAAGGGCATGGTGGCCAGTATGCTTGACAACCAAGTGATCCGAGAGAGCCAGAGCCCCTGGGCGGCTCCTGTGGTCTTGGTGCGGAAGAAGGATGGGACCCTTCGGTTTTGTGTGGACTATCGCAAATTGAATGCTCACACGGTGCGGGACGCATATCCATTACCTCGCATAGAAGAGTCTCTGTCCGCATTGGGTCGGGCCAAATATTTCTCAACGTTGGATTTAGCAAGTGGCTATTGGCAGGTACCAATGGCCAAAAAACATCGGGCCAAGATGGCGTTAGTCCTACCAATGGGGCTCTTTGAATTGAACCGGATGCCCTCCGGGCTCACTAACGCCCCGGGAACTTTCCAACGCCTGATGGAACAATGTTAGGCGATCTGAATTTTGAATCAGTCCTGA
This sequence comes from Phyllobates terribilis, assembly GCF_046119375.1. Lineage (NCBI taxonomy): Eukaryota > Metazoa > Chordata > Amphibia > Anura > Dendrobatidae > Phyllobates > Phyllobates terribilis. Next base: position 10,068,158 of record NW_027362766.1, on the reverse strand, counting down.
TATATCTAGATGACATTGTGGTGTTCGGGACCTCATTTGAAGACCATCTTGAGAAGTTACGTCAAGTTCTCTGGCGGCTCAGTTGTTACGGGCAAAAAATAAAACCAAAGAAGTGCCCATTGTTACAGAGTCAGATTGGGAGTGTGTATCCGGCTGATTGAGCGCTCCCAGGATCACAAGGAATGATTATCCAAAAAAGGATTTTCTTCTTCAAAAGATTAATTCAAGTTCATAAATAGATAAAACTGATATATAAAACAACGCATTTCGGCTATTAAAATGAAAGATGTATAGCCTTCCTCAGCTGGGAGATCCGTTTAATCCGGATAGAAGCTGCATACCGGTGGGACCAGCTATCCACATTAGACCAGAATTGGTCGATAAGCCTTGGTACAAGATCTGCTAAAGGTGAGCAGTTCATTTTTTTCTGTTCCCATATATATATACAAATCTACACTTAGATCTGCGCATGTTTTTTGTTTCTCCCCCCACTAGACCTACAGCCTTGGGGTCGAATATATTGAATTTACAGAGTCAGATTGAGTATTTAGGCCACGTGGTGACTCCGGACGGGGTGCTGCCCGTGACCAGTAAGGTCATGGTCGTGCAGTAGTGGTCACCTCCCCGTACCTTGCGAGAGGTTTTGGCCTTCTTGGGTTTAGCGGAGTACTATCGGCGATTTGTACATAAGTTTTCACAGGTAGTGAGTCCCCTGAATGAGCTTTTAAGACGGACGGCACAGGGCCCCCAAAATCGTCCCATCCCATGGGGACCCCAGCAGCAAAAGGCATTTGAGGAGGTGAAGGCTGCCCTAGTGAGTGCTCCGTTGTTGGCGTTTGCCCGATTTGATTCCCTTTTCCTGTTATACACCGATGGCAGTCTGCATGGGCTGGGGGCGGTACTAGCACAAGTGCAGGATGGTCAGGAGCGAGTAATCGCCTATGGCAGCAGGTCCTTAAGAGACACTGAACGCAACCCAGCTAACTACAGCTCGTTTTGCCTAGAGCTACTAGCCCTGGTGTGGGCGATGACAGAACGCTTTGCCGAGCATTTAACAGGAGCTGAGGTGCTAGTCATGACTGATAATAACCCTCTGGCTCACCTAGAAAACTCAAAACTGGGGGTGTTGGAGCAGCGGTGGGTTGCTCGCCTTGCTAAGTTTAACTATCAAATTAAGTTTCGCTTTGGGTGGGAAAACGGAAATGTGGATGCACTCTCAAGCGTGCCCCTTGGGTCCTCGGGGGAAAATGTTGATGACCAGCTTGAGGACACTGAAACCCCTGACTTGGGGCAGGTACCTATCTTCCGAAGTGTGGTACATTCAAGTGGGGTGGCGTCAGGGATGCCGTGTGTTCTAGGAAAAACACCCTCGGATTGGGCGAAAAACCAGAACGATTGCCCTGACATTGCACTAGTGCGCAATTGGGTACAAAAAGGGGTCTGGCCGCGTGCAGAGGAAAAGGCCCAGCTGTCCGCGGAAGGAATGAAACTACTGCGACAGTGGGATAAGTTGTGCGTGGAACAGGGCCTCTTGTACCGTAAGGTGTACCTGCCATCTGAGCTGCAGCACCGGTACCAGTTAGTAATCCCTATGGGGATGGGTCCGGTGGTCGCTCGCGAGGTGCATGAGAAAGGGGCCCACTTTGGGAGTGAAAAGACACTCCAGTGGCTACAGCGAGTCCTCTATTGTCCTGAATTGGGGGGGGTAGTGACAGAGGCTCGTCAGCAGTGTCGGGTCTGTGGGCTCAGTAAGAGCCCTGAGCACCGGGCGCCCACGCAATCTATTAAGACTTCCGCTCCCTTAGAGCTGCTCATGATTGACTATGTCTTGATAGGATATTCCTATTGCTTGGTAATGACAGACCACTTCACCACTATGCTGTAGCAGTGTCGACAAGAGATCAGACGGTGGAGTCGGCGGCTGAGGCCGTGTGTTGACATTTCATCCAGGTGTTTGGGTGTCCGCAAAGAATACACTCGGATCAAGGGGCATGTTTCCAGGGGGCATTGATGAAGGATCTATACCCGCTGTATGGCATCGCACCGTCGAGAACGACACCTTACCATCCCCAAGGTAGCGGAGCTTGTGAGCGCTTTAATCGGACTCTGTTGCAGATGTTGAGGACGTTAGAGGGTAAACAGCAGGTACGCTGATCTGACTATCTCCCCGAATTGATGTGGGCCTGCAATAATAGAGTGCACAGCACTACTGGCTACTCACCACACATGTTGATGTTCGGGAGACCAGGGCGGGACATTGAGAATTTGAGCATGCCAGGTCCCTCCTCCAATCCCCCTCGGACCGCATCAGAATAGGTTCGAGAACACCGGCGGCGATTAAGGGTGGTGCATCAGGTGGTGGGTGATCCACTCAGTCAGGTTACCCATAGGGACGCACGTCCCGTTCAAGCCGAGCCTTTCTCCCCGGGGAATAGAGTGTTGGTGAGAATCAAACGACAGTCCGGAAAGCTGAGTGAATGATGGGAGGCGACTCCGTATCTGGTAAAAAAAACGGGTGAGCCCTGAGATTCCAGTCTACGAGGTCGAGCCAGTGGGGACCAACCCGTAATCTTCATCGTAACATGCTACAACGGTGCTGTTTTGAAGATGCAGTCCCAGTTCCCACAGAACCACAGGCCGCGTCCCGAGGGGTGGGTATTCCTAATGCTCTTGAATTTGATGGTGAGACTCCCTCTGTGCCTGCTTACTTGCCCCCTGCGATCAATCTGTCCCCATGTAGAGAAAGTGTTGAGAATGTGGTATGTCCTTCAGAGAAGAGGAAATCAGGTCAGTTACCTGACCCGGATGATGTGGAACAGGGCGCCACACCTCAGGAGGGAGCAGCCTCATTGGCTCCCTCTGATGATACCGCTGAAGAGACTTCTGCCCCCTCGGGGACCGAGCCTGTTGGGGTGGGTCTCAAGAGAACTACTCGAGCTACGGCGGGTATACCCCCACAGCGCTATGCACAAGACGAATTTGAGTGGGGAGGTGTGTCAAGGACGCCAACCTCTGGTGGGGTGACATGTGAGAGTATGAACTGTGATAGCAGCAGGAGAGCATTAGGACCCTGTGGGTTTTGCCTGGTTGAGATCAGAGCAGGGTCAGATCGGGAGACCCTGTGTGTTCTGAGTGTGTCTGCTGTGTGAGACGCTGCAGTGTCTGAGGAGAACTGTGAGGACTGAACTTCAACAAGACTCTCTTTCTACAAGCTTTCCTGGTGAAGCTTTGCCCCTGCTTAAAAATGAGTGCTGAGCTGGGGAAAGCTGTGTGGCTCTTTGGAGTTTTGTGGAAGTCCATGCTGAGTGGACTAGAGACTTTGTGCTGAATGAGCCAAGTGTTGAGTGAGAGGGAAAGAGACTGAGGATATCTTCTCTGTGACGGAGCGCGTGGTCGGTGGTCTGGAAAACAGTGAGTGACTGCGAGAGAAGAGACGGGGTCCGTTGCCATTCACATTGAGAAGATACTGACAAGCCTGGTGAAGAGTTCTTCACAGACCTTAACCTGATGATACAGGACTAAAGTCCCCAGCGTGTGGGCTTGCCATCGGCTGACAAGACAAGGAACCTCTGCTGTTTTTGTAAATGTTGCTTTTTATTTGGCGCCAAAGTTTTCCGGGACTAGCTGCAGCCACCGCGATTCACAGGCCTGTGATAGACTGCATCTGAGGATAATGGTACCGTAACTTTAAAATGCCCGGGTATCCCTATACTAGGGGTTTAAGAGCAATTGGTATAGTTTCATGCATTGTTATTGTTAATACTGGTAGGATTGTACTCAGTGTGCCATCTCAGGGGTCCCTATAGAACACCCGCACTAGATTGACACAGTGTTTAGGTAAAATTGTTCCAGATCTTTAGTATAATTCACGTAAACTGGAAACCTTGAGATTGACACATTGATTTCAGCTTTTGCTGATTGTGTGTAGTTAGTAGAGACAGTGTCCCAGGTAGAACCTAAGACTAATTCATGCAATACTGAATCTCTCTCGGACCTCCGGTCATTACACAATGTCTGTTCCATTCTTCCATTCTTGCATTATTCCATTGTCCCATTGTTAGGCGGCAATGGAACAATGGGACATTGGAATAATGCAAGAATAGAACAGACATTGCACGTGTCACAATGGGCTCCTGGCTTTTATGTGGCAGTGCTGCAGCAGCCAACTTCACTCTGTAGGGAGCCTACAGACTGGGAAGCAGGGGTGACCGCTGCTCGTTAGTTCATTAATTAGTTATCCTCTCTACCCCCCCCCCCCCCCCCCCCCCGGTATTGAGGTGCTTGGGGCCAGGGTGCAGCCATAGGCCAAAACCAATTCAAGTAATCGCTTCTCGGCCTTTTGGCTAAGATCAAGTGTAGTATCTTTTCTTATCAGTTTAATAGTTTAATACCTGATACGTGCCCTATACGTCCACCTATTTTCACACATTCTCCTCTCCCCTCTAATGTCCCATGCGCCTCAAGACCTGGAAGGATGGGGGATAGAGAGGGTAACTAATTATTGAACAAACGAGCAGCTGTCCCCCCTGCTTCCCAGTCTGCAGGCTCCCTACAAACTAAAGCTGACAGCTGCAGCACAGCTAGATAAAAGCCAGGAGCTCATTATAACACGTGCAATGTCTGTTCAATTCTTCCATTCTTGCACTATTTCATTGTCCCATTGTTATGGGGCAATGGAGCAATGGGACAATGGAATAATGCAAGAATGCAAGAATGGAAGAATGGAACAGACATTGCACGTGTCATAATGGGCTCCTGGCTTTTATCTGGCAGTGCTGCAGCAGCCAGTTTCAGTCTGTGGGAAACCTACAGACTGGGAAGCAGGGAGGACCGTTGCTCATTTGTTCATTAATTAGTTATCTTCTCTATTCCATCCCCCCGATCTTGAAATGTGCGGGACATGCAGATTAAAAACGTGTGGGGTGCATCTGCAACAAGTAGTATAGTTGTGGGTTTTAAGGTATCTATTGATGAACAACAAGTCTTCCTAAGGGGAGTCTTTTTCCCTATCCCTACAATGGGTGCCTTCTTGGGGGCTGGGTGCAGCCATAGGCCACAACCAAATCAGGTATTCGCTTCTCGGCCTTTTGGCTACGATCAAGTGTAGTATATTTTCTTATCAGTTTAATACCTGATATGTCCCCTATACGTCCACCTATTTTCACACATTCTCCTCTCCTCTCCCCCCTAATGTCCCACGCACCTCAAGACTGGGAAGGGTGGGGGTAGAGAAGGTAACTAATTATTGAACAAACGAGCTGGCTGCTGCAGCACAGCTAGATAAAAGCCAGGAGTCCATTATGACACATGCAATGTCTGTTCCATTCTTCCATTCTTGCATTATTCCATTGCCTCATTGTTAGGAGGCAATGGAACAATGGGACAATGGAATAATGTAAGAATGGAACAGACATTGCACGTGTCATAATGGGCTCCTGGCTTTTATCTGGCAGTGCTGGAGCAGCCAGCTTCAGTCTGTAGGGAGCCTACAGACTGGGAAGAAGGGGGGACCGCTGCTAGTTTGTTCATTAATTAGTTATCCTCTCTACCCTATCCCCCCTCCCGGTCTTGAGGCACGTGGGATATTGAGGGAGGAGGCGGAATGTGTGAAAATAGGTGGAATTATGCAGATTAAAAATGTGTGGGGTGCATCTGCAACAAACAGTATAGTTGTGGGTTTTAATGTGTCTATTGATGAACAACATGTCTTCCTAAGGGGAGTCTTTGTCCCTATCCCTACAATGGGTGCCTTCTTGGGGCCAGGGTGCAGCAATAGGTCAAAACCAATTCAGGTACTCACTTCTCGGCCTTTTGGCTAAGATCAAGTGTAGTATCTTTTCTGATCAGTTTAATACCTGATACGTCCCCTATACGTCCATTTATTTTAACACATTCTCCTCTTCTCTCCTCGTTAATGTCCCACGCGCCTCAAGACTGGGAAGGGTGGGGGATAGAGAGGGTAATTAAATATTGAACAAACGAGCAGCGGTCCCCCATGCTTCCCAGTCTGAAGGCTCCCTACAGACTGAAGCTGGCTGCTGCAGCACAGGTAGATAAAAGCCAGGAGCCCATTATGACACGTGCAATGTCTGTTCCATTCTTCCACTCTTGCATTATTCCATTGTCCCATTGTTAGGGGGCAATGGAACAATGGGACAATGGAATAATGCAAGAATGGAAGAATGGAACCGACATTGCACGTGTCATAATGGGCTCCTGGCTTTTATCTGGCAGTACTTCAACAGTCAGCTTCAGTCTGTAGGGGGCCTACAGACTGGGAAGCTGGAGGCATCGCTGCTCGTTTGTTCGTTAATTAGTTATCCTCTCTACTTCCACCCCCCGGTCTTGAGGAGCGTGGGGCATTGGGAGGGGGGAGAATGTGTGAAAATAGGTGTACTTATGCAGATTAAAAACGTGTGGGGTGCATCTGCAACAAGCAGTATAGTTGTGGGTTTTAAAGTGTCTATTGATGAACAACATGTCTTCCTAAGGGGAGTCTTTGTCCCTATCCCTACAATTGGTGCCTTCTTGGGGCCAGGTTGCAGCCATAGGCCAAAACCAATTCAGGTAATCGCTTCTCGGCCTTTTGGCTAAGATCAAGTGTAGTATCTTTTCTTATCAGTTTAATACCTGATACGTCCCCTATACGTCCATTTATTTTCACACATTCTCCTCTTCTCTCCCCCTTAATGTCCCACGCGCCTCAAGACTGGGAAGGGTGGGGGATAGAGAGGGTAATTAAATATTGAACAAACGAGCAGCGGTCCCCCTGCTTCCCAGTCTGAAGGCTCCCTACAAACTGAAGCTGGCTGCTGCAGCACTGCCAGATAAAAGCCAGGAGCCCATTATGACATGTGCAATGTCTGCTCCATTCTTCCACTCTTGCATTATTCCATTGTCCCATTGTTAGGTGGCAATGGAACAATGGGACAATGGAATAATGTAAGAATGGAAGAATGGAACAGACATTGCACGTGTCATAATGGGCTCCTGGCTTTTATCTGGCAGTACTTCAGCAGCCAGCTTCAGTCTGTAGGGGGCCTACAGACTGGGAAGCTGGGGGCATCGCTGCTCGTTTGTTCATTAATTAGCTATCCTCTATACTTTCACCCCTCGGTCTTGAGGAGCGTGGGTCATTGGGAGGGGGTAGAATGTGTGAAAATAGGTGGACTTATGCAGATTAAAAACATGTGGGGTGCATCTGCAACAAGCAGTATAGTTGTGGGTTTTAAGGTGTCTATTGATGAACAACATGTCTTCCTAAGGGGAGTCTTTGTCCCTATCCCTACAATGGGTGCCTTCTTGGGGCCAGGGTGCAGCCATAGGCCAAAACCAATTCAGGTAATCGCTTCTCGGCCTTTTGGCTAAGATCAAGTTATTATCTTTTCTTATCAGTTTAATACCTGATACGTCCCCTATACATCCATCTTTATTCTCACATTCTCCTCTCCTCTCCGCCCTAATGTCCCACGTACCTCAAGACTGGGAAGGGTGGGTGGTAGAGAGGGTAATTAAATATGAACAAACGAGCAGCGGTCCCCCCTGCATCCCAGTCTGTAGGTTGCCTACAGACTGAAGCTGGCTGCTGCAGCCCAGCTAGATAAAAGCCAGGAGCCCATTATGACACGTGCAATGTCTGTTCCATTCTTCTACTCTTGCATTATTCCATAGTCCCATTGTTAGGGGGCAATGGAACAATGGAATAATGCAAGAATGCAAGAATGGAAGAATGGAACAGACATTGCACGTGTCGTAATGGACACCTGGCTTTTATCTGGCAGTGCTGCAACAGCCAGCTTCAGTCTGTAGAGAGCCTACAGACTGGGAAGTAGGGGGGACTGCTGCACGTTTGTTCATTAATTAGTGATCCTCCGGGCTTGGGGCGCGTGGGAAATTGGGGGGGGCGAATGTGTGAAAATAGGTGGACTTATGCAGATTAAAAATGTGTGGGGGCATCTGTAATAAGCAGCATAGTTGTGGGTTTTAAGATGTCTATTTATGAACAACATGTCTTCCTAAGGAGAATCTTTGTCCCTATACCTACAAAGGGTGCCTTCTTGCAGTCAATGTGCAGCCATAGGCCAAAACCAATTCAGGTAACTGCTTCTTGGCCTTTTGGCTAAGATAAAGTGTAGTATCCTTTCTTATCAGTTTAATACCTGTTACGTCCCTTATACGTCCACCTATTTTCACACATTCTCCTCTCCCCTAACGTCCCACGTGCCTCAAGACCGGAAAGGGTGGGGGGTAAGGAGGGTAAATAATTACCGAATAAACGAGCAGCGGTCTCCCTGCTTCCCAGTCTTTAGGCTCCCTACAGACTGAAGCTGGCTGCTGCAGCACAGCTAGATAAAAGCCAGGAGCCCATTATGACATGTGAAATGTCTGTTCCATTCTTCCAGTCTTGCTTTATTCCATTGTCCCATTGTTAGAGGGCAATGGAGCTATGGGACAATGGAATAATGCAAGAATGGAAGAATGAACAGACATTGCACATGTCATAATAGGCTCCTGGCTTTTATGTGGTGGTGCTGCAGCAGCCAGCTTCAGTCTGTAGGGAGCCTACAGACTGGGAAACAGGGGGGACAGCTGCTCGTTTGTTCATTAATTAGTGATCCTCTTCCCCCCCTCCGGTCTTGAGGCGTGTGGGACATTGGGGGGGGGGATGTGTGAAAATAGATGGACTTATTGTTACGGATCCGGGTGGTGGAACATCTGTGCTGCGGTGCAAGGAGGGACCAGAGGGGCGTGACTAAGTATCCACTCAGCCTGACCAAGGTCGCATGGCGACTCAGTCGACTCTGTGAACCAGGGAGGGATCGAGCAGAGGGACCAGGTGCCACTCTGGGACCTACCTTGTATGAGAGCAGGTTACTCCCACGGGTCAGAAGGCAGGAACTTACCTGCACAGCAGAAAAGCACGTCAGGCAGGCTGACGGGTGGTCCAGGTAGTCAAGCAGGCTGATTCAGCTGATAGCCAGACAGGTGCTCCGGGTAGGCAAGCTGGTGGGCACAACAAATAACGGGCAGGTGCTTCCTGGTAAGCAGGCAGGTGGACACGGCAGGTAAAGGCAGGCAAGCAGGCACAGCAGGTAACAGGCAGGTGCTTCCAGGTAAGCAGGCCGGCTGTAACGGCAGGTAACAGGCAGGTGCTTCCAGGTAAGCAGGCTGGCAGGCATGGCAGGTAACAGGCAGGTGCTTCCAGGTAAGCAGGCGGGCAGAGCCCATAGACAGACTGGCGGACTGGACTGAAGATCAGACTGTCGGGCTGGAAAGTAGTCAGACTGGCGGACTGGACTGAAGAACAGACTGCGGACGGGACTGAAGATCAGACTGGCGGACAAGACTGACTTGCAGAGGACTTGAGGGCTGAAGCAAAGTAAGTATCACAGAGCAACAACCTGGCACGGGCAGCTCCATATTGGAGGAGGTGCCTTAAATAGGGAAAGTCCTCCGGCCGGGGACTTTTTAGGACGGCGTGCATGGCCCCTTTAAGAAGGAGGGAGCGCACGTGCCCTAAGCACAGAGCCAGGGAAGCTGCGTGCACCAGCAGCACTGCAGGGAGGCCAGAAGACGCCGGATGTAGCATCAGCGTCTCTGCCTCCTGCCAGGCAGAGACGCCGCCCCTCTCACCTCCCCAATCCCCGCGCGGCGTCCTCCTGCGCTCCTCTTCCTGCAGCGGCCGGCGCGCGTTCCTTCCCGGGCACTGTGCTTAGGGCGCGCGCACGCATGCTCCCTCTCTCTTAAAGGGGCCGCACACGCCGCCCTAAGGAGTCCCCGGCCAATAGCCGGAGGACCTCCCATATATAAGGCACCTCCTCCAAAATGGAGGTGCCCGAGCAAAGTTGTTGCACAGTTACTTATCTCTGCTTCAGCCCTCAGGTTCCGCTGCTAGCCTGACTCCTCGTCCTGCCTGCCAGCCTGTTATCTGCCCGTTACCTGCCGAGCCTGCCAGCCCGCTCACCTGGAGCGCTCACCTGTCACCTTCCTGTTACCTGCCTTGTCTGACAGCCCGCTCACCTGGGAGCACCCGCCTGTTACCTGCTGTGCCCGTCAGTCCGTTCACCTGGGAGCGCTCACATGTTACCTGCCTGTTACCTGCCTGGCCTGTCAGCCCGCTCACCTGGGAGCACCCGCCTGTTACCTGCTGCGTTCGTCAGCCCGCTCACCTGGGAGCACCCGTCTGTTACCTGCTTGCCTACCTGGAGGCTCCGCCGTGACCACCTGCTTGCTCTGCTGTCACGTACCGTGACCACCTGTCAGCTAACCAGAGACTTCTGCCTGCTTGCTGTGTCCATCCATCATACCGGTCAGCCCCAGCCATCTGACCCATGGGAGCCACCTGCTCTCTTACAAGGTCATCCCCAGAGTAGCACCTGGTCCCTCTGCCCGGATCCTCCCTGGTCACGGAGTCGTTAGCCGCCGTCCGACCAGGGTCGGTTCGGGTTGATACTTAGTCACGCCCCTCTGGGTCCTTCCTTGCACCGCGGCACAGAGGTTCCACCACCCGGACCCGTAACACCGGAGCAGGACCGCGACGGTAAGGGGGACGGCATCTATGCCTGGCAGGGGGCAGAGACGCCGATGCTACACTTATGCAGATTAAAAACGTGTGGGGTGCATCTGCAACAAGCAGTATAGTTGTGGGTTTTAAGGTGTCTATTGATGAAGAACATGTCTTCCTAAGAGGGGTCTTTGTCCCTATCCCTACAATGGGTGCCTTCTTGGGGCCAGGTTGCAGCCATAGGCCAAAACCAATTCAGGTAATCGCTTCTCGGCCTTTTGGCTATGATCAAGTGTAGTATCTTTTCTTATCAGTTTAATTCCTGATACGTCTCCTATACATCCACCTTTATTCTCACATTCTCCTCTCCTCTTCCCTCTAATGTCCCACGCGCCTCAAGACCGTTAACGGTGAGGGGTAGAAAGGGTAACTAATTATTGAACAAACTAGCAGCGGTCCCCCCTGCTTCCCAGTCTGTAGGCTCCCTACAGACTGAAGCTGGCTGCTGCAGCACAGCTAGTTACAAGCTAGGAGCCCATTATGACACGTGCAATGTCTGTTCCATTCTTCCATTCATGCATTATTCCATTGTCCCATTGCTAGGGGGCAATGGAACAATGAGACAATAGAACAATGCAACAATGCAAGAATAGAAGAATGGAACAGACATTGCACGTGTCATAATGGGCTCCTGGCTTTTATCTGGCAGTGCTGCAGCAGCCAGCTTCGGTCTGTAGGGAGCCTACAGACTAGTAAGTAGGATGGACCGCTGCTCATTTGTTCATTCATTACTTATCCTCTCTAACCCCCCATCCCGGTCTTGAGGCACGTGGGACATTGGGGGGGGGGATGTGTGAAAATAGGTGGACTTATGCATATTAAAAACGTGTGGGTTGCATCTGCAACAAGCAGTATAGTTGTGGGTTTTAAGGTGTTTATTGATGAACAACATGTCTTCCTAAGGGGAGTCTTTGTCCCTGTCCCTACAATGGGTGCCTTCTTGGGGCCAGGGTACAGCCATAGGCCAAAACCAATTCAGGTAATCACTTCCCGGCCTTTTGGTTAAGATCAAGTGTAGTCTTTTCTTATCACTTTAATACCTCATATATGTCTTTAATACCTCATATATGTCCCCTATACATCCACCTATTTTCTGTTACGCACACGCACGGACTGACTGGCATGAGCGTGGTTAGTGATCCCACTGGACCATGAACCGAGGAGTGCCTGGAGGGGCGTGACTAAGTATCAACTCAGTCCGACCAAGGTCGCACGGCGGCTCAGTCGACTCCGTGAACCAGGGAGGAACCGAGCAGAGGGACCAGGTGCTACTCCAGGTCAGACCCCGGTCACAGATGTTGACCCACACCGGGGAATGCAGGAACAGGCAAGTTAGGCTGGCATACTGACAAGTGGGTACTGGCAGGCATGGCTAGTATGCAGACAGGTGAGTACTGGCAGGCACGGCTGGTATGCAGACAGGTGGGTACTGGCAGTTAGGAAAGCAGGCAGGATAGGGACCAGTACAGACTGGAATACAGGAACAGAGCCATAGGTGCAGTAGACAAGCAGAGCAGAGCAAAACCCACAGGTGCGATAAACGAGTAGAGAAGAGCAAAACCCGCAGGTGCGGTAGACAAGCAGAGCAGAGCAAAACCCGCAGGTGCGGTAGACAAGCATAGTATAACAAAACCCGCAGGTGCAGTAGACAAGCAGAGCAGAGCAAAACCCCAAGGTGCGGTAGACAAGCAGAGCAGAGCAAAACCCGCATGTGCGGTAGACAAGCAGAGCAGAGCAAAACTGACAGGTGCGGTAGACAAGCAGAGCAGAGCAAAACCTGCAAGTGCGGTAGACAAGCAGAGCAGAGCAAAACCCGCAGGTGCGGTAGACAAGCAGAGTATAACAAACCCGCAGGTGCAGTAGACAAGCAGAGCAGAGCAAAACCCCAAGGTGCGGTAGACAAGCAGAGCAGAGCAAAACCCGCATGTGGGGTAGACAAGCAGAGCAGAGCAACACTGACAGGTACGGTAGACAAGCAGAGCAGAGCAAAACCTGCAAGTGCGGTAGACAAGCAGAGCAGAGCAAAACCCGCAGGTGCGGTAGACAAGCAGAGTATAACAAACCCGCAGGTGCAGTAGACAAGCAGAGCAGAGCAAAACTCCAAGGTGCGGTAGACAAGCTGAGCAGAGCAAAAACCACATGTGCGGTAGACAAGCAGAGCAGAGCAAAACTGACAGGTGCGGTAGACAAGCAGAGCAGAGCAAAACCTGCAAGTGCGGTAGACAAGTAGAGCAGAGCAAAACCCGCAGGTGCGGTAGACAAGCAGAGTATAACCAACCCACAGGTGCAGTAGACAAGCAGAGCAGAGCAAAACCCCAAGGTGTGGTAGACAAGTAGAGCAGAGCAAAACCCGCATGTGCGGTAGACAAGCAGAGCAGAGCAAAACTGACAGGTGCGGTAGACAAGCAGAGCAGAGCAAAACCTGCAAGTGCGGTAGACAAGCAGAGCAGAGCAAAACCCGCAGGTGCGGTAGACAAGTAGAGCAGAGCAAAACCCACAGGTGCAGTAGACAAGCAGAGCAGAGCAAAACCCGCAGGTGCGGTAGACAAGCAGAGCAGAGCAAAACCCACAGGTGCGGTAGAGAAGCAGAGCAGAGCAAAACCCTCACGTGCGGTAGACAAGCAGAGCAGAGCAAAACGCGCAGGTGCAGTAGACAAGCAGAGCAGAGCAAAACCCGCCAGTGGGGTAGACAAGCAGAGCAGAGCAAAACCAGCAGGTGCGGTAGACTAGCAAAGCAGAGCAAAACCCGCAGGTGCGGTAGACAAGCAGAGCAGCGCAAAACCACAGATGTGGTAGACAAGCAGAGCAGAGCAAAACCCGCAGGTGCGGTAGACAAGCAGAGCAGAGCAAAATCCGCAAGTGCAGTAGACACGCAAAGCAGAGCAAAACCCGCAGGTGCCGTAGACCAGCAGAGCAGAGCAAAACCACAGGTGCGGTAGACAAGCAAAGCAGAGCAACACCCACAGGTGCGGTACACAAGCAGAGCAGAGCAAAACCGCAGGTGCGGTATACAAGCAGAGCAGAGCAAAATCCGCAGATGCGGCAGACAAGCAAAGCAGACACACACAAGGTACTTACAATGAAGTAGCGAGTGGACACTAAACTCACAAACAGAAGTACAGAGACAACGAATTGGAGTTAGTTGCAGATTCAGACACTGCAGGAAAAGGGAAGAAACAAACATAGAGACAAACAAGTAACGGGTTAGGACACTGTCCAGACAGGAACTGAGCCAAGAACAAGATACAGGAACGAGCCTGGGAACTCAGCCCCCAGGGTGGCGGAAACAGACTAGAAGTCACAGATACAGGTAACGGGCCTGGGTAAACAGCCCCCAGGGTGGCGGAACAGACTAGAAGTCACAGATACATGTAACAGGCCTGGGTACTCAGCCCCCAGGGTGGCGGAAACAGACAAGATACAAGACAGGACCTGGCAACTAAGTTGCACAGAACACACTGTTGCTCAGGCCCCTCCTACTGGGTGGAGGGGGTTTAAGTATCCAGTGACTCACAACAATAGGCTGGGGACGCATTAGGAGTGCGCACACAGTAACTATAAGAATCAGACAGTAACCGCACCGCCGCCTTAAGCAATCAGACAAGAGACATGCACACAGCAGATACTGGAGCAAAGTGTGAAGCCAGGACTGGTAGGTAAGATGGTGGTCTTGCATGGTGGGAGGTGGTAAGCTATGCCAGCACGCCGCCAGGGATGTTACATTTTCACACATTCTCCTCTCCCCCCAATGTCCCACGCGCCTCAAGACAGGAAAGGGTGGGGGGTAGAGAGGGTAACTAATTATTGAACTAAAGAGCAGCTGTCCCCCCTGCTTCCCAGTCTGTAGGCTCCCTACAGACTGAAGCTGGCTTCTGCAGCACAGCTAGATAAAGGCCAGGAGCACATTATAACATGTGCAATGTCTGTTTCATTCTTCCATTCTTGCATTATTCTATTGTTCCATTGTCAAGGGGCAACGGAACAATGGGACAATGGAATAATGCAAGAATGGAAGAATGGAACAGACATGGGACGTGTCATAATGGGCTCCTGGCTTTTTTCTAGCTCTGCTGCAGCAGCCAGTTTCAGTCTGTAGGGAGCCTACAGACTGGGAAGCAGGGGGGCCGCTGCTTGTTTGTTCATTAATTAGTTATCCTCTCTACCCGCCCCCGTTCTTGAGACGCGTGGGACATTGGGTGTGGGGGAGAATGTGTGAAAATAGGTGGACTTATACAGATTAAAAAGGTGTGGGGTGCATCTGCAACAAGCAGTATAGTTGTGGGTTTTAAGGTGTCTATTGATGAACAACATTTCTTCCTAAGGGTAGTCTTTGTCCCTATCCTTACAATGGGTGCCTTCTTGGGGCCAGGATGCAGATATAGGCCAAAACCAATTCAGGTAATCACTTGTTACGGATCCGGGTGGTGGAACCTCTGATGCTGTGATACGAAGAGGGACCAGAGGGGCGTAACTAAGTGCCTACCCGGACCGACCCTGGCCACACAGCGGCTTAGTCGACTCTGTGAACCAAGGAGGGACCGGGAAGTTGAACCAGGTGCCACTCTGGGACCGACCGTGTGTGAGAGCAGGTGACTCCCACGGGACTGATGGCCGAGGCCGACAGGCACAGCAGATGAGCACGGCTGGAGACAAGCAGGTGTTGCGGGTAGACAAGCCGGCGGGCACGGCTGATAGACAGGCAGGCGGGCACTGCTGATAGACAGGCTGGCGGACACTAGAACCTGAGGATTGAGAGCGTGTTAGCACACAAACAACAATCTTGCACAGGCACCTCCATTTTGGAGGAGGTGCCTTATATAAGGGCAGTCCTCAAGCGTGCGGCCCCTTTAAGAGGGAGGGAGCGCATGCACGCAAGCTCTAAGTACAGTGCTCGGGGAACTGCGCGCGGTGCGCGCACCCCGGGCGGTCGCAGGAGGGGAGCCAGAGGACGCCAGACCGTGACCACGGCCGTGAGGGGATCGGCGTCTCTGCCCGGCAGGAGGCAGAGATGCCGTTGCTACAGTACCCCCCCCCCCAAAGGAATTGGGAATCAGTAAGGAGGCAGGGAGTTTCAACTTTTACGCCACTGGATTTATTTGGTTTAAAATCTCGAAAGGACCAATGAACCGTGGGCCCAACTTGCATGATGGTATCTTGAGATGGACATATTTGGAGGAAAGCCAGACCTTGTCTCCCAGACGAAATATAGGTTGATCCAGACGTCTCTTATCAGCATGCTTCTTCATCCGCTCGGAGGACTGAAGAAACGCAGTTCTAGTGTCTTCCCAAATCACCGAAAAGTCACTGACGAGAGACTCCGCGGCAGGATTGTCCGCAGAAGAAGAGACGGGAAACGGAATTCAGACGTGTCCACCGTAAACCACAAAAAAAGGAGACTTAGCAGAGGACTCACTCACATAGTTGTTATAAGAAAACTCGGCCCAAGGCAGAAGTTCTACCCAATCGCTATGGTGAGCATTGACAAAGTGCCGAAGAAAACTGGTAAGAATCTGATTAATACGTTCCACCTGACCATTGGACTGAGGATGAGAGGCCGAAGAAAAGTCCAAAGTGACATCCAGCAGCTTGCACGTGGCTCTCCAGAAGCGAGAAGTGAACTGAACTCCTCTGTCCGAGACAATGTGGAGGGGTAAGCCGTGGAGACGAAAGATGTGACGGATGAAGTCCTTAGCCAGCACAGGTCCGGATGGAAGACCAGGCAAAGGAATGAAGTGAGCCATCTTGGAGAAGCGGTCAGCGACCCCCCATATGACGGTAGAACCGACAGATACCAGAAGATCAGTGATGAAGTCCATAGCAATGTGTTGCCAAGGAGCAGAAGGCACGGGGAGATGAAGAAGATGACCAGCTGGAAGGTGCCTAGGTATCTTGTTACGGGCACAGGAACAAGCCGCGACAAAATCCACAACATCCTTGCGCAGGGTGGGCCACCAATAATGTCGGGCAATGAGCAGATGCGTCTTCCTCTAGCTGGTGTTATGTTCTGCTACCAAAGCTAAGGAAAGAGAGGAGATCTGTCCCTACTATAAGACTCAGCTGAATCCCTACGATGTAACAGGGAACCTGATCCTGCGATCAGACCTGCTAAAGTCCTAATCTAGTCTGTACGAAGACCTATAGATGTGGGGAGGGAATCCCTACAAGTACTAAGGACTGGGAGGAATATGGGACACCTCCTAACAGAAATAGTAGCAGACAGACGAACAAACAAAATAGATAGAACATAGAGGTCCGTAGACCAAGCAAACTAACAGAGTTAGATACAGAGCACAGGCTAGCTAGAAAGTAGATATACAATGAAGTCCAGCAAAGCCAGAAGGGCAGAGCAGGATTAAATAGGCCAACAAGGTCATGTGACCAGCAAAGGAAAAAAAACCTAACAGCAAGGTTCTAACAGTACCCCCCCCTTCTAAGAGGATCCTCCGGATCCCCTAGGACCAGGCTTATCAGGAAATCTCCTGTGAAACGCTCTGATAAGTCTGGACGCGGAAACATCATCTGACCTCACCCAAGAGTTATCCTCGGGTCCGAAACCTTTCCAGGCCACAAGATACTGCAAACTACCTCTATACCGTCTAGAGTCAAGGATGCGAGAAATTTCATATTCCCCGTCCTCCACCACCGGAGGAACAGAGGCAGAGGCGTCACCATCCGACACAACAGCTTTTTTTAACAGAGAGACATGAAAGACCGGATTAATTCTCCAGGAGGTAGGAACCTCCAACCTAACAGCAGATTGGTTGACAACCTGAAGCACCTTAAAGGGCCCTACAAACTTGGGACCCAATTTCTTAGAAGGAATCCTCAACCGCAGATTCCTAGAGGACAACCAAACCATGTCACCAACAGCGAACAAAACCTCCTGTCGTTTCCTATCAAAGTAGTCTTTAGATTTTCTGTTGGCCTCCTGAAGATTACCACGCACATCCGTCCAAACTCTTTCCAAATCACCGGAAAAATTCTCCTCCTCAGGCACGGCAGATCCCAACTTGGAGAACGACCCAAACGACGGATGTCTCCCAGAACAACAAAAAAAAGGCGAACAACCAGCAGAAGAAGATGTATGATTGTTCAGAGCAAATTCGGCAAGTGGCAGAAACTCAGACCACCCCTCTTGATTGTCTGCCACAAAACAACGCAAGAACTGCTCAACATCCTGGTTTTTCCTTTCTGTCTGGCCATTAGATTCAGGATGATATCCGGACGAAAACGACAAATGAATTCCCAACCTGTCACAAAAGGCACGCCAAAAACGAGCCACGAACTGAGGACCCCTATCAGAAACAATGTCAGTAGGAACGCCATGAAGTCTGACAATTTCCTTGACAAAGGCCTTAGCGAGAGTTTTAGCGCAGGGCAGTTTGACGAAGGGAACCAAGTGACACATCTTGCTAAAACGGTCCACGACCACCCAGATGACAGTAAAACCCTCAGAGGGGGGAAGGTCAGTTATAAAGTCCATAGCCAAATGTGTCCAAGGAGCACTGGGGACCTCCAAAGGACAAAGCAACCCCGCAGCAGGAGTATGTGAGGACTTAGATCTAGCACATATAGTACATTGGCGCACCCACTTAATGACTTCCTTCTGCCATCCAGGCCACCAAAAACTGCGACCCACCAGTCTCTTGGTCTCAGAGATTCCGGGATGACCTGCCAATCGAGATTCGTGACACTCAACAAACAAATCTCTCCTAAAGGTCCCAGGCACAAACAACCTCCCATGAGGAGTGTTAGATGGGGCATTCTCCTGAGCTTTAAGAATCTCATCTTCCAAAACGGAGTCTAAAGCAGCTATCACAACACCTTCTTGTAGAATGTTTTCCTCTTTCTCAGCACCGACTATGGGAGAAAAACTGCGAGACAAGGCATCCGCCTTAACATTCTTAGTACCAGGGATGTAAGTAACGGAGAAATTAAACCGCGAGAAAAACAGTGCCCACCTAGCCTGACGGGCATTCAGGCGCTTGGCAGCATCAAGATATATCAGATTTTTATGATCCGTAAGAACCTGAACGGGAAATTCCGCACCTTCCAAGAAGTGGCGCCAGTGTTCAAATGCGAGTTTAATAGCCAATAATTCCCGATTACCAATATCGTAATTCAGTTCAGTCTCCGAAAATTTTTTTGAAAAAAAGGCACAGGGATGTAATCCATCCCCGTTATCCTGAGACAATACTGCGCCAACCCCCACAGAGGAAGCATCAACCTCAACCAAAAACGGCTTAGTAACATCAGGCTGCATAAGGATGGGAGCAGAGGTGAACCTCTCCTTGAGATACACAAAAGCTTCAATGGCCTCAGAAGACCACTGAACCGCATCAGCACCTTTCCTGGTGAGATCAGTCAGAGGTTTGACAATAATAGAAAAATTTTTTATGAATTTTCTGTAGTAATTGGCGAAACCCAAAAACCTCTGTATTGATTTCAAACCAATAGGCCTAGGCCATTCCTGCACAGCCTGAACCTTAACCGGATCCATCTCAAAACCTTTGCTGGAGATAATGTAGCCCAAAAAACTAATTCTCTGTACAGCGAACTCACATTTCTCCAGCTTAGCAAAAAGCGAATTGTCCATTAATAACTGTAATACCTCACGCACGCTCCGCCAATGAGACTCCAGATCTGGCGAATAAATCAGAATGTCATCCAAATACACAACCACATTTTTACCGATCAAAGGTCTAAGGATGTCATTAATCAGATTCTGAAAAAATGCAGGAGCATTAGTAAGACCAAAAGGCATAACCAGATTCTCAAAATGACCCACAGGAGTGTTAAAAGCAGTCTTCCATTCATCACCCTCCTTCATGCGCAACAGATTGTATGCCCCCTTAAGGTCAATTTTAGAGAACCACTTGGCCCCCAATAACTGGTTAAACAGATCAGGAATCAATGGCAGTGGGTAAGGATTGCGTACCGTAATTTTGTTAATCTCACGAAAATCCAGACAAGGACGTAAACCGCCGTCCTTTTTTTTTACAAAAAAAAATCCAACCGCCACAGGAGACTTAGAGGGCCTAATGTGACCGGCGGCCAAACTTGTCTGTATGTATTCCTCCAAAGCCTTCCTCTCAGGAATAGTAAGGTTAAATAAACGACTTTTAGGAAGAGTCGCTCCAGGGACAAATTCAATAGAACAATCATAGTCTCTATGGGGAGGCAAAACCTGCGATTCCTTCTCAGAAAAAACTCTCCAAAAATCCTGAATAGGAACAGGCAATTCTCCCCTATCCAAAGCTGCAATACGCCCGTTACAACACTTGTCATAACATTTATGGCTCCAGGATTTAATTTCACTGGTAGACCAATCCAGTACAGGATTGTGAAATTTTAACCAGGGCAATCCCAATATTACTGGAGAAGGCAAGTTATTCAACACTACCAAATCCAATTTCTCATGGTGAACACCATTAATAGTGAGAGGAAATTCACTGACCTTGAGAGTAATATTCTTCAAAGGGGAGCCATCCACAGAAACCACAGCAATGGGGGATGATAAAGGTTCAGGTTTTAAATTGAGTTTTTCCACGAATCCCCCATCAATTACATTCAGTGTAGACCCGCAATCAACAAACACCCGAAATTCCATTAATTTTTCCTGAGCAATCGTGGAAGCAGCTAAAAATACACCCTTGGAATTTAAACAGGCAATACGGGCGTGACTGACCATTTTTTTTTCTTTCTTCATACGAAGCTCACAGCCTTTAATCAAATGACCAGATTTTCCGCAATAGAAGCACAAGCCTTCTGAAAAACGACGGTCTTTTTCTTGAGAGCGAGGTGCCACCGATCCAATCTCCATCGGTTCACCACTGTTAGTACACACATTATCATAACCAGAAACTGACATAGCAGAGGATTTGCTCTCATTAACCCTAGCACGCAGTCTTCTATCCACCCGTATAGCTAATTGCATAGCCTGTTGCAAATCTTCAGGTGTAGGATAAGCAATTAGCAGGTCTTTAACCCTTTCACTGAGCCCAGCAAGAAATAGACTTTTCAGAGCAGAATCGTTCCACCCTGTTTGAGTGGACCAACGACGAAAATGTGTACAATATTTTTCCACATTACCCGATCCTTGTTTTAGACGTCTCAACTCAGTCTCAGCTGATGCGACACGGTCAGGATCATCATATAATAGTCCCAAAGCAGAAAAAAAACTATCCACTGATCTGAAGCATGAATCACTAGGTTGCAAAGAAAAGGCCCACTCCTGAGGCTCTTTGCGCAAAAGTGACATTATGAACCCTACGCGCTGGGATTCATCCCCAGAGGACTTGGGTCTCAAACGAAAATACAATAAGCAAGCATTTTTAAATGAAAAAAATTCTCGGTGTTCACCAAAAAATAAATCCGGCAAACATACCTTAGGCTCCAAGAAATGTGCTCCAGGACAGTTACTCACGTGCTGACGGAGCTCGGCCACCTCCAGAGAGAGTCCCTGCAGGCGATGAGCCAAATCCTGAACCGACACCATGATGGAACAGAAAAATCTTTCCTTAGAGAATTTGCTGGCTGGACTTACTGTTATGTTCTGCTACCAAAGCTAAGGAAAGAGAGGAGATCTGTCCCTACTATAAGACTCAGCTGAATCCCTACGATGTAACAGGGAACCTGATCCTGCGATCAGACCTGCTAAAGTCCTAATCTAGTCTGTACGAAGACCTATAGATGTGGGGAGGGAATCCCTACAAGTACTAAGGACTGGGAGGAATATGGGACACCTCCTAACAGAAATAGTAGCAGACAGACGAACAAACAAAATAGATAGAACATAGAGGTCCGAAGACCAAGCAAACTAACAGAGTTAGATACAGAGCACAGGCTAGCCAGAAAGTAGATATACAATAAAGTCCAGCAAAGCCAGAAGGGCGGAGCAGGATTAAATAGGCCAACAAGGTCATGTGACCAGCAAAGGGAAAAAAAACCTAACAGCAAGGTTCTAACAGCTGGCATGACCAGCCAGTTTGGACGAATGACCCCAGAGTAAGACCCTCTTCAGATCCTGAGCCGCTACAAAGGTCTTACCAGGAGGTAGATGAGACAAGTCAAATGGAGCAACAGTCATTATTCTGGAGGGGTCAAAGATGTGTAGAGGCTCCTCCTCTTGGTCGGTAGACAGGAAAGAGCGGGATAGAGTGTAAGCTTTAATATTCTTGTCTGCCAGGCGATAATGGAGAGTGAAACTAAAACAAGCAAAGAACAAAGACTTTCTGGCCTGACGCGGGTTTAGTCTTTGGGCGGTCTGCAAGTAAGCGAGGTTTTTATGGTCAGTGTAGATGACCACCGAGTGCAGAGCCCCCTCAAGCAAGTAGCGACACTCCTCCAGTGCTAATTTGATGGCCAGCAATTCTCGATATCCTATGGAGTAATTGCGCTCGGACCGAGAAAAGAGTTTGGAGAAGAAGCTGCAGGTCACCATTCGCCCGGACGAGGATTTCTGGGTGAGCACTGCTCCGGTCCCGGAGGAAGAGGTATCACCCTCCAGGAAGAACTGTTTATTGCAATCTGGACGATGTAGCACTGGAGTGGAGGAGAAGGCTTGTTTAAGAGAGACAAAGGCACTTTCCGCCTCAGAAGTCCATTCCTTGGGATTTGCTCCTTTACGGGTGAGAGCAGAGATGGGAGCAGTCCGGGAGGAGAAATGAGGAATGAAGAGGCGGTAATAGTTAGCGAATCCCAGAAACCGCTGAATAACCTTCAACCCCTCAGGTTGGGGCCACTTTAAGACGGCAGACACCTTCTCGGGATCCATCCGCAGTCCGGCCTCAGAGATGATATACCCCAAAAATGGTAGGGAGGTCTGCTCAAAGAGGCATTTCTCGTACTTTGCATACAGGCGATTTTTCCGGAGCCTTAGCAGTACCTGACGAACATCCCTCCGGTGAGAGGGCAGATCAGGGGAGAACACCAAGATGTCGTCCAGGTACACCACCACGCAGGAATACAGGAGATGTCGGAAGATGTCGTTAACTAACTCCTGGAAGACGGCTGAAGTATTACAGAGACTGAAGGGCATCACGTGGTACTCGTAGTGATCATCCTAAGTGTTGAATGCTGTCTTCCACTCGTCTCCCTGGCGAATCCGGACCAGATTGTATGCCCCATGAAGATTGAGCTTAGTGAAGATCTTCGCGCCTTTTATGAGGTCAAACAGCTCCGAGATGAGAGGAAGGGGGTACTTATTTTTGATGGTGATCTGGTTTAGGCCTCTATAGTCAATACATGAACCTGCTCCAGCCAGAGAGGTGGATTTCTGGATAAATCCCCTAGCAAGATTCTCTTCTATGTACTCAGATTCGCTCTAGAGGAGGTGAAGCACCAGGTATTAGGTTGATGGGGCAATCATACGGCCTATGAGGTGGTAGTGTCTCTGCCTCCTGTTTATCAAAGACGTCCGCATATGACCAGTAGGGTGTCGGCAGGCCAGGTAGGTTAGCTGGAGTAGACGGAGGTCGAGCAGGACGAACCGGAACCAGACAGAACTTATGACATTCCTGACCCCAACGGAGCACCTCACCCGAGCTCCAATTCAGGACGGGCTCATGTCTCTGTAACCAAAGCAGGCCAAGCAAAAGGGGATGAGAGAGACCGGACAGTACGTAAAAGGAGATCCTCTCCGAATGTAGCATTCCCACCTGAGGGGTTACAGTCTCAATGACAAAGAAGACAGTCTCAGAGAGAAGCTTTCCATCCACAGAGGAAACCGCTAAAGGATCATCCAGAAGTATGGTAGGAATCTGATATCGCTCCACAACGGCCTGTTGAATAAGGTTCCCAGCGGCTCCGGAATCCAGATAGGCAGTCTCAAAGAAGTGGGTCTCACTACTCGTAACCAAAACGGACAGAGTCAAGTGCAGAGAGGAAGAACTTTTGCCTAGGACAACCTCTCCGAGCGACCCTAGACACTGGAGTTTCCCGGTCTCACCGGACAGGAGCGGATAAGATGCTCTGTACAGTAGAAGCAACTCCCCTCGGCGCGGCGGACCTCCTGGCGAGACTTAACCATCTTAACTTGGTCTATTTGCATAGACTCTGGAGAAGACACTGGAGGGGATGCAGGTTGCGAGACTGGCCTTTGGAAGGTTGGTGCGAGGCGCAGGGGTCTTCTCTCACGGGTCTCCTCCTTAGAACCCTCCTGAAAACGGATGTCGATCCGCGTAGCTAATGACGCCAGGTCGTCAAGAGGGGGACATATGTCACGACCAGCTAGCTCATCCTTGATCCGTCCGGAAAGGTCCTCCCAAAAAGTGGACACCAGAACCTCATTGTTCCAGGCAAGTTCAGATGCGAGGGTGCGGAAACGCTCATCGAACACCTTCCAGAAAGCCGCGAGGAAGGCCTGGAGGTCGGCGGGTTAAGCCACAGAGGGTTAAGCCACGCCAACGCCTCTCCGGTGAGGTGAGAATGCCACGTTGGCCCAGTCGGAGGTGAACTGGTGTGCCAGGAGCTCAAAGTGCAGCGTGCACTGATTTATGAAGACCAAGTTATACGAATTTCTGATTCAAACAATGGACAGTATTTATGAAGACCGACATAGGGCAGGGTCACCACCAAAAGGTGGAGGCGCAGAAAGCCGGGGTCCTAAGCTGGATACCACAGCGCCACTGGGTTTAGGTGCCGCCAGAGCAGGTGCCGCTTGGTTAGAGTCGGACACAGTCGGGGTGGACAGCGCGTCCAGGCAGGAGTTGACTGTCCGCAGATAGGACAGGATAGTATCCTGTTGGGATCTCTGGTGAGAGACCTCTTGGTACAGGTCTGAGAGCAAAGGAGCCTGGTAGCCAACGGATTTCATGGCCTGTGGAAACTTACGGATCCGGGTGGTGGAGCCTCTGTGCTGTGATACAAGGAGGGACCAGAGGGGTGTAACTAAGTGCCTACCCGGACCGAACCTGGCCACACGGCGGCTTAGTCGACTCTGTGAACCAAGGAGGGACCAGGAAGGTGAACCAGGTGCCACTCTGGGACCGACCTTGTGTGAGAGCAGGCGACTCCCACAGGACAGATGGCCGAAGCCGACAGGCACAGCAGATGAGCACGGCTGGTAGACAGGCAGGTGCTGCGGGTAGACAAGCAGGCGGGCACGGCTGACAGACAGGCTGGCGGACACGGCTGATAGACAGACTGGCAGGCACGGCTGATAGACAGGCAGGCGGGCACTGGAACCTGAGGACTGAGGAAAGTGTTAGCACACAAACAACAATCTTGCACATGCACCTCCATTTTGGAAGAGGTGCCTTATGAGGGCAGTCCTTCGACCATTGGCCAGGGACTCTTTAGGACGGCACGCGCCGCCGTTTTAAGAGGGAGGGAGCGTGCACACGCCCTAAGTACAGTGCCCGGGGAACTGCGCGCGGTGCACGCACCCCTTGCAGATGCAGGAGGGGAGCCGGAGGACGCTGGACCGGGACCGCAGCGGTGAGGGGATCGGTGTCTCTGCCCAGCAGGTGTCCATACTCGGTCCCCAGCCGCCACTATTTCTCCCGGTATCGTCTCTGCCTTCCACAAGCACGGGTCCCAAAACATTACCCGTGCCCTCCCCAGTGCACTTACTGGGATGGGCCGCCTAACCACAAACACGTGGTCAAGTGAATGTGGCCAGGGATGGTACGCAGCCAGTCCACACCTTTTTTTGTTGAGTTGTATTTCACCACAGCCATATTCTTTAGCTTGGTGAAAGGACTTGGCGAACCATATCTACTCCAGCTTTCATTTCTCCCAGGAAGTCCTCAAAGGCTGCTTTAACTTGAAATGTGGCCTTTTAGGCTCGTGGAGGCGGAAGCTTTTCACAACATAATGCGGGCGGTGGACGGGTGTCCATACTTTGTCCCCAGCCACCACTATTTCTCCCGGTATCGTCTCCATCTTCCACAAGCACGGGTCCCACAACATTACTCATGCCCTCCCCAGTGCACTTACTGGGAAGGACCACCTAACCATAAACACGTGGACAGGTGAATGTGGCCAGGGACAGTACGGAGCCAGTCCACAGCTTTTTTTGCTGAGAGTTGTATTTCACCACCGCCATATTCTTTAGCTCGGTGAAAGGACTGGCATAGAGGGAAATCGAATCTACTCCGACTGTTATTTCTCCGTCACCAGGTTCCGCCCATTGTCACACACGACCATGCCTTGCTGTATGTTCAGCGGTGAGAGCCACAGATCAGGCTGCTGTGTTACAGCTTTCAACAACTCTGCAGTGCTGGGCAGTTTGTCACCTAAGCATTAAGCATGTTATCTTCAGCACAGCCTGTTGCCGCTTAGCCAAGGCAGTGCTGCAGTGCTTTCAGATTGTGACTGATGTGGTCAATTCGGAGATGGAGGAGGTGCATGAGCTGAACAATGTGATTACATTGAGGTTACATTGGCGACTCTGTTTTTTATACTAAAGAAAGATTCTACTGTTTTTTTTTTTTACGTTAATTTTTAAGACAAATGCATTCACGGGGAAATGTTATTTTAACATTTTACAACCTTATCTGGCAATGTGGTGTGTGACACATCATCAGACACATCCTGTTTCATCTATGATGGAGGGACTCTGAAAGTTACAAAGCCTATTTTTATAGGGCCATCAGGCGGCCCTTACTATTCTTAAAAGGCCAGCAGTCAGCCCTCGCTATTGTTAGAGAGCCATCAGCCGGCTATGCTTTGTTGTTCCCATTATTAACGAGTGGGTCTCCTATACTGTTATTGTGTATGCAAGGGCGAATACCCCTTTGACGAGACATAGAGGAGGGTCTCAGTAAAAAAAATGTTCCCATTATAAAGGAGAGAGTCTCCTATAGTGGTAATGCCCATGCTGTGACTGTAAGTGCTGCCAAAATTTGGGAAAAACCCCACTAAGAATTTAAAGACACATAGAGCAGGGCCACAGTAACAAGTACGACATGTTTCCATTAGAAAGGAGAGGGTCTGCTATACAGTTATAGGGTATGCAGTGAGTCCAACGGCTGACCAATTTTAGGAAAAACCCCACTAAGAATTTAAGACACATAGACCAGGGCCACAGTAACCACAAATTACCATTAGAAAGGAGAGGGTCTCCCATAGTGTTGGCCTATGCAGTGAATGCAAGGGCTGCCAAAAATTGGGAGGCACTCCAATGCCCTTTGGAAGAGACTTAGAGGGCCTCATAAAAAAATGTTCCCATTAGAAAGGAGCGGGTCTCTTATACTTGTAATGCCCATGCACTAAGTGTATGGGTTGACAAACATTTACCCCTGTGGGGTTTTACAGTCATCATAAACACCCTTTAAAAAAATGATGGTGGTGTTGCATCATGGACCACGGTCACTCTGGTGATATGGTGGTGGAGGATGAGGAGAAGGAGGAGGACAAGAGCAAATAGACAAAATCAGGAAGCGTATACCCATGTGTGGGTGTGAAGAGGTGCATGGGAATACACCTCCCAAGAAAAGACACTGGATTTGAGTTTATGTTACGCTGCTATCATTCGGTGGTGTTGAGAAGTCCGGCCCAATCCAGCCCTTGTTCATTTTTATAAGAGTCAGCCTGTCAGCATTTTCAGTTGACAGGCGGATGCACTTATCAGTTATAATTCCACCAGCGGCACTAAAAACCCGCTCTGATAAAACGCTGGCGGCAGGGCAGGCCAGGACCTCCAAGGCGTAGAGAGCCAGTTTATTCCACGTATCCACCTTGGACTTGGATACCCAATAATTCTAAGGCACAGAGGAATTACGGAGGATCTTGGTATGGTCAGCAAGGTACTCCCTCAGCATCTTACCAAACTTTGCACTCCTTGTGAGAGTGCCACGCGCCTCAGGGCCTGTGCGATGGGGGGGACTGAGAAAATTCTCCCAGAACTTTGACAGTGTTCCCCTGCCTCTGCTGGATTGCATTTGTGTCTCCCACGTCTGTACTCCTTGGTTGTCCAACGAACTATGACTTCTGCTGCCAGCGTATTCAAATGGGAATTTTTTTAATAGTTCCGCAACAAGGGCCTTCTGGTACTGCCCCATTTTTGTAGACCTGTCCGACTCAGGAATAAGAGATATAAAGTTCTCCTTGTAGCGTGGGTCTAGAAGTGTCACCAACCAGTAATGACTGTCACCCAAAATTATGAGAACGCTAGGGTCATGGGAAAGGCAGCATAACATAAACTCAGCCATGCATACCAGACTGCAAACAGGCAAGACTTCCGTGTCCTCACCAGGAGGATGAGTGACCATGCTCTCCTCCTCCTCCTCTCTGTTCTTAGACCATCCACGCTGAACAGACGGTATGACAGTTGTGCAGGTAGTACCGTCTATAGCGCTTGAAACTAGCTCCTGTTCTTCCTCCTCCTCTTCCTCATTGTCACCCAATTCACATTGGGATGAGATGAGGCTTGGCTGTGTGTAATCACCCTGTATGGTTCCTTTCTCCATCTCATCGTGCTCCGCCTGCAATGCATGCTCTTTGATCATGAGCAGAGAGCATTTCAGAAGACAGAGAAGCGGGATGGTGATGCTAATTATGGCATCATCACCGCTCACCATCTTGGTGGAGTCCTCAAAGTTTTGGAGGATGGTACAGATGTCTGACATCCATGTCCACTTCTGAGATCTTATGTGTGGAGTCTGAACTGAATACTGACGGCCTTGTTGATGCTGGTACTCAACAACTGCCCTCTTCTGCTCACAAATCCTTCCCAACATCTGCAGTGTAGAGTTCCAACGCGTGGGGACATCACAGATCAGTCGGTGAGCTGGAAGCTGCAAGCGCTGCTGAAACACGGCAAGGGCAGCAGAAGCTGTAGTTAACTTTCTAAAATGGGCACACAGGCGGCGTACTTTGACAAGCAGATCCAGTAGCTCTGGGTAGGATTTGAGAAATCGCTGAACCACGAGGTTAAGCACATGGGCCAGGCATGGTACGTGTGTGAGCTCGCCTCGCCTCAGAGCAGCCACCAGGTTCCGGCCATTGTCACACACGACCATGCCTGGCTGTAGGTTCAGCGGTGTGAGCCACAGATCTGCCTGCTCTTTCAGAGCTGTCCACAGCTCTTCAGCATTATGCGGTTTGTCACCTAAGCATATTAGCTTCAACACAGTCTGTTGCCGCTTGGCTGAGGCTGTGCAGCAGTGCTTCCAGCTTGTGACTGATGTGGTCATTTCGGAGATGGAGGCTGAAGAGGAGGAGGCTGAGGAGCATGAGTTGCAGGAGCAGTAGACTGTGGGGGCAACCCTGATTAACCTAGGGACTGCGATCCTTGGCGTCGGAAGGACATGTTCCATTCCAAGGTCCGACTGGGTCCTGGCTTCCACTATGTTAACCCAGTGTGCCGTCAGCGAGATGTACCAGCCCTGCCCACAAGCACTTGTCAACGTGTCCGTGATTAGGTGGACTTTCCCGGTAACTGCGTTGTTGAGGGCACAGCTAATGTTTTGGGACACGTGCTTGTGTAATGCGGAGATGGCACACCGGGAAAAATAGTGGCGGCTGGCGACCGAGTACCGAGGAATGGCCGCCGCCATCAGGTTGCGGAATGCTTCGGTCTCCACAAGCCTAAAAGGCAACATTTCTAGCGCAAGCAGTCGCGAAATGTGGGAATTTAGTAGTGTGGCTTGTTGGGCGTTGGCTGCGTATTTACGCTTGTGTCCCAAGGACTGGGGTATGGACAGCTGAACGATGCGCTGGGACAAGGACGTGGATGTGTTTCTTGATGCTGCTACTTGAGAGTGTGCAATGACAGGTGCAGGGCAGGAGGCATCTTCGCATGCACCATGGACAGGGGATTGGCTTGCATGCACAACAGTGGAAGAAGCAGTGCTGCCACCCGCAGACACTGTTCCTGGGCCCTGGGGTTCGGCCCACAAAGTCGGGTGCTTTGCTGCCATGAGCCTTATCATGCTGGTGGTGGTCAGCCTGGTTGTTTCGCCACCCCTGCTGATGCTGGCCTGGCAGGTGGTGCAAATAGCCTTTTTGGGGTTATCGGCAGAGTCTTTAAAAAATACCAGACACGGGAAGACCTAACAGTTGTACTGGCAACTTCCTTTGTGTTGGTGTTACGGGGAACGGTTGCCTGCCTTCTTTCTGCGGCCACCACACTGCTTCTTCCTGCCTGTTGGGGTGCTCTGCCTCCCTCCCTCTGTGTGCTGCTCTCCTCGCTCTGCATGTCCTCCTGTCAGGTTGGGTCAGTTACTATATCATCCACCACCTCGTCTTCCACTTCTGCACTGTGGTCCTCCTCCTGACTTTCTGGCAATTGTGTCTCATCATCGTCCACTTCTTGGGACACTTTCCCACCGTCGCGTTCGTGTGACCGTGGCTGCTCAAATATTTGGGCATCGCTACATGCGATCTCCTCTTGCTCCGCTTCAAGTGGACCGGGCGAGAGGCCCGAATCTATAAATGGAAAAGTGAACAGCTCTTCGGAGTGTCCAAGTATGGGATCAGTTGTCTTGTCCATTTTAAATGGAGGACAATATCTTCCACGCTCACTACAAATCACTGAATTTGGAGCGAACTTATATGTGATCTGTGTGACGGTCAAACCACAGTTTTAAATACCTGGCCTGTAGGTAAATATTTTGAACAGCAAACTGGTGTCAATTACTTCACTGACACATTGAATCAAATTTTTTATGGAAGTCAGAAATGGCAGTATTTTCTGAAAACGTATATGTGATCCGTGTGACGGACAAACCACAGTTTCAAATACCTGGCCTGTAGGTATCAATTTTGAACCGCAAACTGGTGTCAATTACTTCACTGACACACTGAAACAAATTTTTAATGGAGGTCAGAAATGGCAGTATTTTCTGAAAACGTATATGTGATCCGTGTGACGGAGAAAACACAGTTTTCAATACCTGGCTTGTAGGTAACTATTTTGAACAGCAAACTCATGTCAATTGCTTCACTGACACACTGAAACAAATTTTTAATGGATGCCAGAAATGGCAGTATTTTCAGCGCAATTATATGTGATCTGTGTGACGGACAAACCACAGTTTTAAATAGCTGGATTTTTAGCTCTGTAATATGGAAAGGACCTCGCTGTATTCTGCAGTGCCAACAAGCAAATGGCGCAGAACAACGGTGTTCTCTGGATTGATTTTTAAGCAAATAATGAGGATTAAGATCCAAAGAAAAGTATTCCTGGCCCCTGAGACCTGGGCCTATGTCTAGAAATATCTAACAGCAGCAGACATAACTGGATTGGAGCCTCTTGTGCTATGTGCACTGCAGTCTGCTATATACCCAGCCTGCCTGCCTATATACACTGCCTGCCTAATATCTTTGCAGATGGATTAGTCCTCAGAAGGACTGTTTGTTGAGATGGATATGTGTCTCTAATATAGTTTGGTATACCTACACTAACTAGAAACAAGCAAATCTCTCGCCAGCTCAGCAGCACCTCTCTCTACACTGTCTGATTCCGGAGTGACTGTGACGAGCATGGCAGCGCAAGGTCTGATATAGACCTGATGACGCTGTGTGGCCAGCCAATCCAACATGGCTACTGCACTACAGTGAATGGCAGGCAATCACTGCATGTTCATTGGCACTGTAAAGAGCGCCAAACATGCAGGGAGGAGACCCGAGCTCCCGCCGAGCAACCCCGGAAATACTCGGGGAGATGCTGGGGCGAGCACCGAGCATGAGCGAGCATGCTCGCTCATAACTAAAGCTGGCTGCTGCCGCACAGCTAGATAAAAGCCAGGAGTAAAAGTCAGGAGCCCATTATGACACGTGCAAAGTCTGTTCCATTCTTCCATTATTCCATTGTCCCATTGTTAAGGGGCAATGGAACAATGGGACAATGGAATAATGCAAGAATGGAAGAATGGAACAGACATTGCACATGTCATAATGGGCTCCTGGCTTTTATCTGGCAATGCTGCAGCAGCCAGCTTCAGTCTGTAGGGAGCCTACAGACTGGGAAGCAGGGGGGACCGCTGCTCGTTTGTTCATTAATTAGTTATCCTCTCTAGCCCCCCAGTCTTGAGGTGCATGGGACATTGGGGGGGGGGGGGGATGTGTTAAAATAGGCTTACTTATACAGATTAAAAACTTGTGGGGTGCATCTGCAACAAGCAATATAGTTGTGGGTTTTAAGATGTCTATTGAAGAACAACATGTCTTCCTAAGGGGAATCTTTGTCCCTCTCCCTACAACGGGTGCCTTCTTGGGGCCAGGGTGCAGCCATAGTCCAAAACCAATTCAGATAATCGCATCTTTTCTTACCAGTTTAATACCGGATACGTCCCCTATACGTCCACCTATTTTCACACATTTTCCTCTCCTCTCCCCCCTAATGTCCCACGAGCCTCAAGACCGGGAAGGGTGGGGGTAGAGAGGGTAACTAATTATTGAACAAAAGAGCAGCAGTCCCCACTGCTTCCCAGTCTGTAGGCTCCCTACAGACTGAAGCTGGCTGCTGCAGCGCACTTGGATAAAAGACAGGAGCTCATTAGGACATGTGCAATGTCTGTTCCATTCTTCCATTCTTGCATTATTCCCCTGTCCCATTGTTACGGGGAAATGTAACAATGGGACAATGGAAACATGCAACAATGCAAGAATAGAAGAATGGAACAGACATTGCACTTGTCATATTGGGCTCCTGGCTTTTATCTGTCAGTGCTGCAGCAGCCAGCTTTATACCACAAAAAGAGAGAATGGAGCTTTTGTTTAAAGATAAAAAATGTATAAATTTTATTGACACAGAATATGAGACAAAACAAGACACATAATAAAAAGACATGTGCAAGAGGGCTAGGATCAATAGCAGCGAATACTGGCAGTACTAGGGGGGGATGGGGATTACAGAGGGATACATGCCAAAATGGTAGTCATACATCAATAAATATAGCTTGCACCCATGAATCCCCTAGATCCCTCACTGTGGCAGTAAGACTCCACAGAGTAGAGCCCTGCAAATAGACTGTGGATTATGGCAGTATTCAATTAAAGTCAGACACTAATAAATATGTCAGCCATAAAAGTCCAGTAAACAAGAGAAAAAAGGAACCCCCCATTGGGGCATATAGAAAAAAACACAGTAGAGGAGGATGACAAGCAGCAATGCTTACCCTAGGCCAGTATATCAACAAATAGAAGGGAAAAGCCGCTTCCCAACGCGCGTTTCGCGTGTAAACTGATCGGCTTTCTCAAGGGAAGGTATGGTAGTGTGGAGACAGGACCTTAAAATACATCAGGTGGGAGGTCAGGTGGTGCACCACGTGACCGTCAAGCAGCCAATAACATCCATAATACGGCGCATGCGCAGTGGAACGAGCAGGTCCCGCAGCTGCAACACGGCAGTCACTTCTGGGAGTACGCAGCAAGAGGCTGCATAATCACAGAAGGGAAGACGCCGGGCGCAGCTGAACGGGGCAAGGTCGCGCCACACGCACGCGCACAGAATGTGGGTAGCAACATAACATAGGGTGCATTTAAAGACACAGAACATAAATGCCACTCTATGAATGGAGTACATAGATATGTTGTGTGCTATAAGGCAATAAGGCAATGTTGTGTGCTATAAGGCAATATGCCTTTGGGATTTCTTGTTGCAGCAGCCAGCTTTAGTCTGTAAGGAGAATACAGACTGGGAAGCAGGGGGGACGGCTGCTTGTTTGTTCATTAATTAGATATCCTCTCTAGCACTCCCCCCCCCCCAGTCTTGAGGTGCATGGGACATTGGAGGGGGGAGAATGTATGAAAAAGGTGGACTTATGCAGATTAAAAACATGTGGGGTGCATCTGAAACGAGTAGTATAGTTGTGGGTTTTAAGGTGTCTATTGATGAACATGTCTTCCTAAGTGGAGTCTTTGTCCCTATCCCTACAATGGGTGCCTTCTTGGGGCCAGGGTGCAGCCATAGGCCAAAACCAATTCAGGTAATCGCTTCTCGGCCTTTTGGCTAAGATTAAGTGTAGTATCTTTTTTTATCAGTTTAATACCTGATACGTCCCCTATACGTCCACCAATTTTCACACATTCTCCTCTCCCCCTTAATGTCCCAAGCGCCTCAAGACCGGGAAGGGTGCGGGGCAAAGAGGGTAACTAATTATTGATCAAACATGCAGCAGTCCCCCCTGCTTCCCAGTCTGTAGGCTCCCTAAAGACTGAAGCTGGCTGCTGCAGCATTGCCCGATAAAAGCCAGGAGCCCATTATGACACGTGCAATGTCTGTTCCATTCTTTCATTCTTGCTCTATTCCATTGTCCTATTATTAGGCGGCAATGGAACAATGGGAAAATGGAATAATGCAAGAATGGAACAGACATTGCACGTGTCATAATGGGCTCCTGGCTTTTATCGGGCAATGCTGCACTGCAGCAGCCAGCTTCAGTCTGTAGGGAGCCTACTGACTGGGAAGCAGGTGGGACCGCTGCACGTTTGTTCATTAATTAGTTACCATCTCTACCCCCCTCTCCCGATCCTGAGGTGCGTGGGACATTGGGGGGGGGGGGATAATGTGAAAATAGGTGGACTTATGCAGATTAAAAATGTGTGGGGTGCATCTGCAACAAATAGTATTGTTGTGAGTTTTAAGGTGTCTATTGATGAACAACATGTCTTCCTAAGGGGAGTCTTTGTCCCTATCCCTACAATGGGTGCCTTCTTGGGGCCAGGGTGCAGCCGTAGGCCAAAACAAATTCAGGTAATCACTTCTCGGCCTTTTGGCTAAGATTAAGTGTAGTATATTTTCTTATCAGTTTAATACCTGATACGTGCCCTATACGTCCACCTATTTTCACTCATTCTCCTCTCCCCCCTAATGTCCCAAGCGCCTCAAGACCGGGAAGGGTGGGGTGTAGAGAGATTAACTAATTATTAAACAAATGAGCAGCGGTCCCCCCTGCTTCCCAGTCTGTAGGCTCCCTACAGACTGAAGCTTGCTGCTGCAGCGCACCTGGATAAAAGACAGGAGCTCATTAGGACATGTGCAATGTCTGTTCCATTCTTGCATTATTCCATTTTCCCATTGTTAGGGGGCAATGGAACAAGAATGAAAGAATGGAACAGACATTGTACATGTCATAATGGGCTCCTGGCTCTTATCTGGCAGTGCTGCAGCAGCCAACTTCAGTCTGTAGAGAGCCCACAGACTGGGATGCAAGGGGGACCGTTGCTAGTCTGTTCATTAATTAGTTATCCTCTCCCCCCCCCACCCAGTTTTGAGGTGCATGGGACATTGGGGGAGGGGCAGAATGTGTGAAAATAGGTGGACTCATGCAGATTAAAAACGTGTGGGTTGCATCTGCAACAAGCAGTATAGTTGTGGTTTTTAAGGTGTCTATTGATGAACAACATGTCTTCCTAAGGGGAGTCTTTGTTCCTGTCCTTACAATGGGTGCATTCTAGGGGCCAGGGTGCAGCCATAGGCCAAAACCAATTCAGATAATAGCTTCTCAGCCTTTTGGCTAAGATCAAGTGTAGTATCTTTTCTTATCAGTGTAATACCTGATACGTCCCCTATACGTCCACCTATTTTCACACATTCTCCTCTCCTCTCTCCCCTAATGTACCATGCGCCTCAAGACCGTGAAGGGTGCGGGGTAGAGAGGGTAACTAATTATTGAACAAATGAGCAGCGGTCCCCCCTGCTTCCCAGTCTGTAGGCTCCCTACAGACTGAAGCTGGCTGCTGCAGCACAGCTAGATAACACCCAGGATTCCATAATGACACGTACAATGTCTGTTCCATTCTTGCATTATTCCATTGTCCCTTTGTTAGAGGGCAATGGAACACTGGGACAATGGAATAATGCATGAATGGAAAAATGGAACAAACATTGCGCATGTCATAATGGGCTCCTGGCTTTTATCTGGCAGTGCTGCAGCAGTCAGCTTCAGTCTGTAGGGAGCCTACAGACTGGGAAGTAGGGGGGGATTGCTGCTCGTTTGTTCATTAATTAGTTATGCTCTCTACCCCCCTCCCAGTCTAGAGGCGCGTGGAATATTGGGGGGGCAGAATGTGTGAAAATAGATGGACTTATGGAGATTAAAAATGTGTGGGGTGTATCTGCAACAAGCAGTATAGTTGTGGGTTTTAAGGTGTCTATTGATGAACAACATGTCTTCCTAAGGGGAGTCTTTGTCCCTATCCTTACAATGGGTGCCTTCTTGGGGCCATGGTGCAGACATAGGCCAAAACCAATTCAGGTAATCGCTTCTTGGCCTTTTGGCTAAAATCAAGTGTAGTATCTTTTCTTATGAGTTTAATACCCTATAGAACAGGTGGGATAGACGAATGCTGGGCTCTGCTATCTCCTACAACCCCATAGAGAATGAAAGGAGCAGAGGTAGGATATAAGGGATAGGTGAGTGCCGGGCTCTGCTATCTCCTACAACCCCATAAAGGATGAATGGAGCAGAGGTAGAACATGAGGGATAGGTGAGTGCTGGGCTCTGCTATCTCCTACAGCGCCATAGAGAATGAAATGATCAGATGTAGAACATGAGGGATAGGCGAGTGCTGGGCTCTGCTATCTCCTACAGCCCCATAGAGAATGAAATGAGCAGATGTAGAACATGAGGGATAGGTGAGTGCTGGGCTCTGCTATCTACTACAGCTCATAGAGAATGAAATGAGCAGATGTAGAACATGAGGGATAGGTGAGTGCTGGGCTCTGCTATCTACTACAGCTCATAGAGAATGAAAAGAGCAGAGTTGGAACATGAGGGATAGGTGAGTGCTGGGCTCTCCTATCTCCTACAGCCCCATAGAGAATGAAAAGAGCAGAGGTAGATCAGGTGGGATAGGTGAGTGCTGGGCTCTGCTATCTCCTACAACCCCATAGAAAATGAAAAGAGCATAGGTAGAACATGAGGGATGAGTGAGTGCTGGGTTCTGCTATCTACTACAGCTCATAGAGAATGAAAAGAGCAGAGGTGGAACATGAGGGATAGGTGAGTGCTGGGCTCTCCTATCTCCTACAGCCCCATAGAGAATGAAAAGAGCAGAGGTAGATCAGGTGGGATAGGTGAGTGCTGGGCTCTGCTATCTCCTACAACCCCATAGAAAATGAAAAGAGCATAGGTAGAACATGAGGGATGAGTGAGTGCTGGGCTCTGCTATCTCCTACAGCCCATAGAGAATGAAAAGAGCAGAGGTAGAACATGAGGGATAGGTGAGTGCTAGGCTCTGCTATCTCCTACAGCCCATAGGGAATGAAAAGAGCAGAGGTAGAACATGAGGGATAGGTGAGTGCTGGGCTCTGCTATCTCCTACAGCCCATAGAGAATGAAAAGAGCAGAGGTAGAGCAGGTATAATAGGTGTATGCTGGGTTCTGCTATCTCCTACAGCCCATAGAGAATGAAAGTAGCAGAGGTAGTACATGAGGGATAGGTGATTGCTGGGCTCTGCTATCTCCTAAAACCCCATAGAGAATGAAAGGAGCAGAGGTAGAGCAGGTGGGATAGACGAGTGCTGGGCTCTGCTATCTCCTACAGCCCCATAGAGAATGAAAAGAGCAGAGGTAGCACATGAGGGATAGGTGATTGCTGGGCTCTGCTATCTCCTAAAACCCCATAGAGAATGAAAGGAGCAGAGGTAGGACGTGAGGGATAGGCAAGTGCTGGACTGTGCTATCTCCTACAGCCCCATAGAGGATGAATGGAGCAGAGGTAGAGCAGGTGGGATAGGCGAGTGCAGGGCTCTGCTATCTCCTACAGCCTTATAGAGAATGAAAAGAGTAGAGGTAGAGCCGGTGGGATAGACGAGTGCTGGGCTCTGCTATCTCCTACAACCTCACAGAGAATGAAAAGAGGAGAGGTAGAACATGAGGGATAGGTGAGTGCTGGGCTCTGCTATCTCCTACAGCCCCATAGAGAATAAAAGGAGCAGAGGTAGAGCATGAGGGATACGCGAGTGCTGGGCTCTGCTATCTCCTACAGCCATAGAGAATGAATGGAGCAGAGGTAGAACATGAGGGATAGGTGAGTGCTGGGCTCTGCTATCTCCTACAGCCCATAGAGAATGAATGGAGCAGAGGTAGAACATGAGGGATAGGTGAGTGCCGAGCTCTGCTATCTCTTACAGTCCCATAGAGGATGAAAAGAGCAGAGGTGGAACATGAGGGATAGGTGAGTGCTGGGCTCTGCTATCTCCTACAACCCCATAGAGAATGAAAAGAGGAGAGGTGGAGCAGGTGGGATAGGTAAGTGCTGGGCTCTGCAATTTCCTACAGCCCCATAGAGCATGAAAGGAGCAGAGGTAGAATATAAGGGATAGGTGAGTGCCGGGCTCTGCTATCTCTTACATTCCCATAGAGAATGAAAGGAGCAGAGGTAGAGCAGGTTTGATAGGTGAGTGCTGGGCTCTGCTAATCCCACAGCCCCATAGAGAATGAAAGGAGCAGAGGTAGAACATGAGGGATACGCGAGTGCTGGGTCTGCTATCTCCTACAGCCCTATAGAGAATAAAAGGAACAGAGGTAGACCATGAGGGATAGGTGAGTGCTGGGCTCTGCTATCTCCTACAGCCCTATAGAGAATAAAAGGAGCAGAGGTAGACCATGAGGGATAGGTGAGTGCTGGGCTCTGCTATCTCCTGCAGCCCATAGAGAATGAATGAAGCAGAGGTAGAACATGAGGGATAGGTGAGTGCTGGGCTCTGCTATCTCCTACAGCCCCATAGAGAATGAAAAGAGCAGAGGTTGAACATGAGGGATAGGTGAGTGCTGGGCTCTGCTATCTCCTACAGCCCCATAGAGAATGAAAAGAGCAGACGTTGAACATGAGGGATAGGTGAGTGCTGGGCTCTGCTATCTCCTACAGCCCATAGAGAATGAAAGGAGCAGAGATAGAGCAGGTGGGATAGGTGAGTGCTAGGCTCAGCTATCTCCTACAGCCCATAGAGGATGAATGGAGTAGAGGTAGAGCAGGTCTGATAGGTGAGTGCTGGGCTCTGCTATCTCTTACAGTCCCATAGAGGATGAATGGAGCAGACGTTGAACATGAGGGATAGGTGAGTGCTGGGCTCTGCTATCTCCTACAGCCCATAGAGAATGAAAGGAGCAGAGATAGAGCAGGTGGGATAGGTGAGTGCTAGGCTCAGCTATCTCCTACAGCCCATAGAGGATGAATGGAGTAGAGGTAGAGCAGGTCTGATAGGTGAGTGCTGGGCTCTGCTATCTCTTACAGTCCCATAGAGGATGAATGGAGCAGAGGTAGAACATGAGGGATAGGTGAGTGGTGGGCTCTGCTATCTCCTACAGCCCATAGAGAATGAAAGGAGCAGAGGTAGAGCAGGTGGGATAGGTGAGTGCTAGGCTCTGCTATCTCCTACAGCCCATAGAGGATGAATGGAGTAGAGGTACAGCAGGTCTGATAGGTGAGTGCTGGGCTCGGCTATCTCTTACAGTCCCATAGAGGATGAATGGAGCAGAGGTAGAACATGAGGGATAGGTGAGTGGTGGGCTCTGCTATCTCCTACAGCCCATAGAGAATGAAAGGAGCAGAGGTAGAGCAGGTGGGATAGGTGAGTGCTAGGCTCTGCTATCTCCTACAGCCCAAAGAGGATGAATGGAGTAGAGGTAGAGCAGGTCTGATAGGTGATTGCTGGGCTCTGCTATCTCCTGCAGCCCCATAGAGAATGAAAAGAGCAGAGGTAGAACATGAGGGATAGGTGAGTGCAGAGCTCTGCTATCTCTTACAGTCCCATAGAGGATGAATGGAGCAGAGGTAGAACATGAGGGATAGGTGAGTGCTGAGCTCTGCTATCTCTTACAGTCCCATAGAGGATGAATGGAGCAGAGGTAGAACATGAGGGATAGGTGAGTGCTGAGCTCTGCTATCTCTTACAGTCCCATAGAGGAGGAATGGAGCAGAGGTAGAACATGAGGGATAGGTGAGTGCTGGGCTCTGCTATCTCTTACAGTCCCATAGAGGATGAATGGAGCAGAGGTAGAACATGAGGGATAGGTGAGTGCTGGGCTCTGCTATCTCCTACAGCCCATAGAGAATGAATGAAGCAGAGGTAGAACATGAGGGATGAGTGAGTGCTGAGCTCTGCTATCTCTTACAGTCCCATAGAGGATGAAAGGAGCAGAGGTAGAACATGAGGGATAGGCGAGTGCTGGGCTCTGCTATCTCTTACAGTCCCATAGAGGATGAAAGGAGCAGAGGTAGAACATGAGGGATAGGTGAGTGCCGAGCTCTGCTATCTCTTACAGTCCCATAGAGGATGAAAGGAGCAGAGGTAGAACATGAGGGATAGGTGAGTGCCGAGCTCTGCTATCTCTTCCAGTCCCATAGAGGATGAAAGGAGCAGAGGTAGAACATGAGGGATAGGTGAGTGCTAGGCTCTGCTATCTTCTGCAGCCCATAGAGGATGAATGGAGCAGAGGTAGAACATGAGGGATAGGTGAGTGCTAGGCTCTGCTATCTCCTACAGTCCCATAGAGGATGAAAGGAGCAGAGGTAGAACATGAGGGATAGGTGAGTGCTGGGCTCTGCTATCTCCTGCAGTCCATAGAGGATGAATGGAGTAGAGGTAGAGCAGGTCTGATAGGTGAGTGCTGGGCTCTGCTATCTCTTACAGTCCCATAGAGAATGAATGGAGCAGAGGTAGAGCAGGTGGGATAGGTGAGTGCTAGGCTCTGCTATCTCTTACAGTCCCATAGAGGATGAATGGAGCAGAGGTAGAGCAGGTGGGATAGGTGAGTGCTAGGCTCTGCTATCTCTTACAGTCCCATAGAGGATGAAAGGAGCAGAGGTAGAGCAGGTGGGATAGGTGAGTGCTGGGCTCTGCTATCTCTTACAGTCCCATAGAGGATGAATGGAGCAGAGGTAGAGCAGGTGGGATAGGTGAGTGCTAGGCTCTGCTATCTCTTACAGTCCCATAGAGGATGAATGGAGCAGAGGTAGAGCAGGTGGGATAGGTGAGTGCTGGGCTCTGCTCGGTGTTCCCACCAGTCAGAGCGGGCTGTTTTTGAGACCAGTGGGGTCTGCCGACTCCTCCCTCCCTATCAATATGTGATAACGTGGGAGATCACTACTGGTCTCCGGGAAGATGGCGGCCGCCGGCGCCTGCACTTCTGTACCACAAGGCAAACTCCTACAATTCTTACTTTACCTCTCTAGAGCGCGCCTTTCGGTCACTTGATGCAGAGCGACGGCGCTGGTTGGCCGCAGACTCACACGTGCTGCCCTTGTCGTCTGTGTCTCTGGCCGGGATGTTGAGGACTTGCAGCAGTCTCCTGAGCCTCCGGTTACCGAGAGTCACCCACACCCGGGTGAGTGTCCGTCATGTCCTGTGTGTCACCCATAAACCACATCGTGCTCCCCATGTATGATATCCAGAGCATGTCTCCGGGCCCAGAGAGTGAGCGCAGAGCACTGCGGGGGAGGTCTGGAGACCAGCCTATTGTCAGAGGTTATACATAAGGCCCTCCTCCAAAACGTCTAAGCTCCTCCCACATTCCCCCCGCGTGCAGTCCGTCCTCCGACCACTCCTCCCCCGCGCGCTGTCCGTCCTCCCACCACTCCTCCCCGCGCACTGTCCGTCCTCCCACCACTCCTCCCCCGCGCACTGTCCGTCCTCCCACCACTCCTCCCCCGCGCACTGTCCGTCCTCCGACCACTCCTCCCCCGCGCACTGTCCGTCCTCCGACCACTCCTCCCCCGCGCACTGTCCGTCCTCCGACCACTCCTCCCCCGCGCACTGTCCGTCCTCCGACCACTCCTCCCCCGCGCACTGTCCGTCCTCCGACCACTCCTCCCCCGCGCAGTCACTCCTCCCACCACTCCTCCCCCGTGCGCTGTCCGTCCTCCCACTACTCGTCCCCCCGCACGCTGTCAGTCCTCCCACCACAACTCCCCCGCGCGCTGTCAGTCCTCCGACCACTCCTCCCCCGCGCGCTGTCCGTCCTCCGACCACTCCTCCCCCGCGCGCTGTCCGTCCTCCGACCACTCCTCCCCCGCGCGCTGTCCGTCCTCCGACCACTCCTCCTCCGCGCGCTGTCCGTCCTCCGACCACTCCTCCCCCGCGCGCTGTCCGTCCTCCGACCACTCCTCCCCCGCGCGCTGTCCGTCCTCCGACCACTCCTCCCCCGCGCGCTGTCCGTCCTCCGACCACTCCTCCCCCGCGCGCTGTCCGTCCTCCGACCACTCCTCCCCCGCGCGCTGTCCGTCCTCCGACCACTCCTCCCCCGCGCGCTGTCCGTCCTCCGACCACTCCTCCCCCGCGCGCTGTCCGTCCTCCGACCACTCCTCCCCCGCGCGCTGTCCGTCCTCCGACCACTCCTCCCCCGCGCGCTGTCCGTCCTCCGACCACTCCTCCCCCGCGCGCTGTCCGTCCTCCGACCACTCCTCCCCCGCGCGCTGTCCGTCCTCCGACCACTCCTCCCCCGCGCGCTGTCCGTCCTCCGACCACTCCTCCCCCGCGCGCTGTCCGTCCTCCGACCACTCCTCCCCCGCGCGCTGTCCGTCCTCCGACCACTCCTCCCCCGCGCGCTGTCCGTCCTCCGACCACTCCTCCCCCGCGCGCTGTCCGTCCTCCGACCACTCCTCCCCCGCGCGCTGTCCGTCCTCCCACCACTCCTCCCCCGCGCGCTGTCCGTCCTCCGACCACTCCTCCCCCGCGCAGTCACTCCTCCCACCACTCCTCCCCCGCGCGCTGTCCGTCCTCCCACTACTCGTCCCCCCGCACGCTGTCAGTCCTCCCACCACAACTCCCCCGCGCGCTGTCAGTCCTCCGACCACTCCTCCCCCGCGCAGCCACTCCTCCCCCGCGCGCTGTCCGTCCTCCCACTACTCGTCCCCCCGCACGCTGTCAGTCCTCCGACCACTCCTCCCCCGCGCGCTGTCAGTCCTCCGACCACTCCTCCCCCGCGCGCTGTCCGTCCTCCGACCACTCCTCCCCCGCGCGCTGTCCGTCCTCCGACCACTCCTCCCCCGCGCGCTGTCCGTCCTCCGACCACTCCTCCCCCGCGCGCTGTCCGTCCTCCGACCACTCCTCCCCCGCGCGCTGTCCGTCCTCCGACCACTCCTCCCCCGCGCGCTGTCCGTCCTCCGACCACTCCTCCCCCGCGCGCTGTCCGTCCTCCGACCACTCCTCCCCCGCGCGCTGTCCGTCCTCCGACCACTCCTCCCCCGCGCGCTGTCCGTCCTCCGACCACTCCTCCCCCGCGCGCTGTCCGTCCTCCGACCACTCCTCCCCCGCGCGCTGTCCGTCCTCCGACCACTCCTCCCCCGCGCGCTGTCCGTCCTCCGACCACTCCTCCCCCGCGCGCTGTCCGTCCTCCGACCACTCCTCCCCCGCGCGCTGTCCGTCCTCCGACCACTCCTCCCCCGCGCGCTGTCCGTCCTCCGACCACTCCTCCCCCGCGCGCAGTCCGTCCTCCGACCACTCCTCCCCCGCGCGCTGTCCGTCCTCCGACCACTCCTCCCCCGCGCGCTGTCCGTCCTCCGACCACTCCTCCCCCGCGCGCTGTCCGTCCTCCGACCACTCCTCCCCCGCGCGCTGTCCGTCCTCCGACCACTCCTCCCCCGCGCGCTGTCCGTCCTCCGACCACTCCTCCCCCGCGCGCTGTCCGTCCTCCGACCACTCCTCCCCCGCGCGCTGTCCGTCCTCCGACCACTCCTCCCCCGCGCGCTGTCCGTCCTCCGACCACTCCTCCCCCGCGCGCTGTCCGTCCTCCGACCACTCCTCCCCCGCGCGCTGTCCGTCCTCCGACCACTCCTCCCCCGCGCGCTGTCCGTCCTCCGACCACTCCTCCCCCGCGCGCTGTCCGTCCTCCGACCACTCCTCCCCCGCGCGCTGTCCGTCCTCCGACCACTCCTCCCCCGCGCGCTGTCCGTCCTCCGACCACTCCTCCCCCGCGCGCTGTCCGTCCTCCGACCACTCCTCCCCCGCGCGCTGTCCGTCCTCCGACCACTCCTCCCCCGCGCGCTGTCCGTCCTCCGACCACTCCTCCCCCGCGCGCTGTCCGTCCTCCCACCACTCCTCCCCCGCGCGCTGTCCGTCCTCCGACCACTCCTCCCCCGCGCAGTCACTCCTCCCACCACTCCTCCCCCGCGCGCTGTCCGTCCTCCCACTACTCGTCCCCCCGCACGCTGTCAGTCCTCCCACCACAACTCCCCCGCGCGCTGTCAGTCCTCCGACCACTCCTCCCCCGCGCAGTCACTCCTCCCACCACTCCTCCCCCGCGCGCTGTCCGTCCTCCCACTACTCGTCCCCCCGCACGCTGTCAGTCCTCCGACCACTCCTCCCCCGCGCGCTGTCAGTCCTCCGACCACTCCTCCCCCGCGCGCTGTCCGTCCTCCGACCACTCCTCCCCCGCGCGCTGTCCGTCCTCCGACCACTCCTCCCCCGCGCGCTGTCCGTCCTCCGACCACTCCTCCCCCGCGCGCTGTCCGTCCTCCGACCACTCCTCCCCCGCGCGCTGTCCGTCCTCCGACCACTCCTCCCCCGCGCGCTGTCCGTCCTCCGACCACTCCTCCCCCGCGCGCTGTCCGTCCTCCGACCACTCCTCCCCCGCGCGCTGTCCGTCCTCCGACCACTCCTCCCCCGCGCGCTGTCCGTCCTCCGACCACTCCTCCCCCGCGCGCTGTCCGTCCTCCGACCACTCCTCCCCCGCGCGCTGTCCGTCCTCCGACCACTCCTCCCCCGCGCGCTGTCCGTCCTCCGACCACTCCTCCCCCGCGCGCTGTCCGTCCTCCGACCACTCCTCCCCCGCGCGCTGTCCGTCCTCCGACCACTCCTCCCCCGCGCGCTGTCCGTCCTCCGACCACTCCTCCCCCGCGCGCTGTCCGTCCTCCGACCACTCCTCCCCCGCGCGCTGTCCGTCCTCCGACCACTCCTCCCCCGCGCGCTGTCCGTCCTCCGACCACTCCTCCCCCGCGCGCTGTCCGTCCTCCGACCACTCCTCCCCCGCGCGCTGTCCGTCCTCCGACCACTCCTCCCCCGCGCGCTGTCCGTCCTCCGACCACTCCTCCCCCGCGCGCTGTCCGTCCTCCGACCACTCCTCCCCCGCGCGCTGTCCGTCCTCCGACCACTCCTCCCCCGCGCGCTGTCCGTCCTCCGACCACTCCTCCCCCGCGCGCTGTCCGTCCTCCGACCACTCCTCCCCCGCGCGCTGTCCGTCCTCCGACCACTCCTCCCCCGCGCGCTGTCCGTCCTCCGACCACTCCTCCCCCGCGCGCTGTCCGTCCTCCGACCACTCCTCCCCCGCTCGCTGTCCGTCCTCCGACCACTCCTCCCCCGCTCGCTGTCCGTCCTCCGACCACTCCTCCCCCGCGCGCTGTCCGTCCT
This sequence comes from Phyllobates terribilis, assembly GCF_046119375.1. Lineage (NCBI taxonomy): Eukaryota > Metazoa > Chordata > Amphibia > Anura > Dendrobatidae > Phyllobates > Phyllobates terribilis. The sequence goes on along the minus strand of NW_027362766.1, from coordinate 10,023,351 downwards.
CCGACCACTCCTCCCCCGCGCGCTGTCCGTCCTCCGACCACTCCTCCCCCGCGCGCTGTCCGTCCTCCGACCACTCCTCCCCCGCGCGCTGTCCGTCCTCCGACCACTCCTCCCCCGCCCGCTGTCCGTCCTCCGACCACTCCTCCCCCGCCCGCTGTCCGTCCTCCGACCACTCCTCCCCCGCCCGCTGTCCGTCCTCCGACCACTCCTCCCCCGCTCGCTGTCCGTCCTCCGACCACTCCTCCCCCGCGCGCTGTCCGTCCTCCGACCACTCCTCCCCCGCGCGCTGTCCGTCCTCCGACCACTCCTCCCCCGCCCGCTGTCCGTCCTCCGACCACTCCTCCCCCGCCCGCTGTCCGTCCTCCGACCACTCCTCCCCCGCCCGCTGTCCGTCCTCCGACCACTCCTCCCCCGCCCGCTGTCCGTCCTCCGACCACCTCTCCCCCGCCCGCTGTCCGTCCTCCGACCACCCCTCCCCCGCCCGCTGTCCGTCCTCCGACACCCCCTCCCCCGCCCGCTGTCCGTCCTCCCACTACTCGTCCCCCCGCGCGCTGTCAGTCCTCCGACCACTCCTCCCCCGCCCGCTGTCCGTCCTCCGACCACTCCTCCCCCGCCCGCTGTCCGTCCTCCGACCACTCCTCCCCCGCCCGCTGTCCGTCCTCCGACCACTCCTCCCCCGCCCGCTGTCCGTCCTCCGACCACTCCTCCCCCGCCCGCTGTCCGTCCTCCGACCACTCCTCCCCCGCCCGCTGTCCGTCCTCCGACCACTCCTCCCCCGCCCGCTGTCCGTCCTCCGACCACTCCTCCCCCGCCCGCTGTCCGTCCTCCGACCACTCCTCCCCCGCCCGCTGTCCGTCCTCCGACCACTCCTCCCCGCCCGCTGTCCGTCCTCCGACCACTCCTCCCCCGCCCGCTGTCCGTCCTCCGACCACTCCTCCCCCGCCCGCTGTCCGTCCTCCGACCACTCCTCCCCCGCCCGCTGTCCGTCCTCCGACCACTCCTCCCCCGCCCGCTGTCCGTCCTCCGACCACTCCTCCCCCGCCCGCTGTCCGTCCTCCGACCACTCCTCCCCCGCCCGCTGTCCGTCCTCCGACCACTCCTCCCCCGCCCGCTGTCCGTCCTCCGACCACTCCTCCCCCGCCCGCTGTCCGTCCTCCGACCACTCCTCCCCCGCCCGCTGTCCGTCCTCCGACCACTCTTCCCCCGCCCGCTGTCCGTCCTCCGACCACTCTTCCCCCGCCCGCTGTCCGTCCTCCGACCACTCTTCCCCCGCCCGCTGTCCGTCCTCCGACCACTCCTCCCCCGCCCGCTGTCCGTCCTCCGACCACTCCTCCCCCGCCCGCTGTCCGTCCTCCGACCACTCCTCCCCCGCCCGCTGTCCGTCCTCCGACCACTCCTCCCCCGCCCGCTGTCCGTCCTCCGACCACTCCTCCCCGCCCGCTGTCCGTCCTCCGACCACTCCTCCCCCGCCCGCTGTCCGTCCTCCGACCACTCCTCCCCCGCCCGCTGTCCGTCCTCCGACCACTCCTCCCCCGCCCGCTGTCCGTCCTCCGACCACTCCTCCCCCGCCCGCTGTCCGTCCTCCGACCACTCCTCCCCCGCCCGCTGTCCGTCCTCCGACCACTCCTCCCCCGCCCGCTGTCCGTCCTCCGACCACTCCTCCCCCGCCCGCTGTCCGTCCTCCGACCACTCCTCCCCGCCCGCTGTCCGTCCTCCGACCACTCCTCCCCCGCCCGCTGTCCGTCCTCCGACCACTCCTCCCCCGCCCGCTGTCCGTCCTCCGACCACTCCTCCCCCGCCCGCTGTCCGTCCTCCGACCACTCCTCCCCCGCCCGCTGTCCGTCCTCCGACCACTCCTCCCCCGCCCGCTGTCCGTCCTCCGACCACTCCTCCCCCGCCCGCTGTCCGTCCTCCGACCACTCCTCCCCCGCCCGCTGTCCGTCCTCCGACCACTCCTCCCCCGCCCGCTGTCCGTCCTCCGACCACTCCTCCCCCGCCCGCTGTCCGTCCTCCGACCACTCCTCCCCCGCCCGCTGTCCGTCCTCCGACCACTCCTCCCCCGCCCGCTGTCCGTCCTCCGACCACTCCTCCCCCGCCCGCTGTCCGTCCTCCGACCACTCCTCCCCCGCCCGCTGTCCGTCCTCCGACCACTCCTCCCCCGCCCGCTGTCCGTCCTCCGACCACTCCTCCCCCGCCCGCTGTCCGTCCTCCGACCACTCCTCCCCCGCCCGCTGTCCGTCCTCCGACCACTCCTCCCCGCCCGCTGTCCGTCCTCCGACCACTCCTCCCCCGCCCGCTGTCCGTCCTCCGACCACTCCTCCCCCGCCCGCTGTCCGTCCTCCGACCACTCCTCCCCCGCCCGCTGTCCGTCCTCCGACCACTCGTCCCCCGCCCGCTGTCCGTCCTCCGACCACTCGTCCCCCGCCCGCTGTCCGTCCTCCGACCACTCGTCCCCCGCCCGCTGTCCGTCCTCCGACCACTCGTCCCCCGCCCGCTGTCCGTCCTCCGACCACTCGTCCCCCGCCCGCTGTCCGTCCTCCGACCACTCGTCCCCCGCCCGCTGTCCGTCCTCCGACCATTCGTCCCCCGCCCGCTGTCCGTCCTCCGACCACTCGTCCCCCGCCCGCTGTCCGTCCTCCGACCACTCGTCCCCCGCCCGCTGTCCGTCCTCCGACCACTCGTCCCCCGCCCGCTGTCCGTCCTCCGACCACTCGTCCCCCGCCCGCTGTCCGTCCTCCGACCACTCGTCCCCCGCCCGCTGTCCGTCCTCCGACCACTCGTCCCCCGCCCGCTGTCCGTCCTCCGACCACTCGTCCCCCGCCCGCTGTCCGTCCTCCGACCACTCGTCCCCCGCCCGCTGTCCGTCCTCCGACCACTCGTCCCCCGCCCGCTGTCCGTCCTCCGACCACTCGTCCCCCGCCCGCTGTCCGTCCTCCGACCACTCCTCCCCCGCCCGCTGTCCGTCCTCCGACCACTCGTCCCCCGCCCGATGTCCGTCCTCCGACCACTCGTCCCCCGCCCGCTGTCCGTCCTCCGACCACTCTTCCCCCGCCCGCTGTCCGTCCTCCGACCACTCGTCCCCCGCCCGCTGTCCGTCCTCCGACCACTCGTCCCCCGCCCGCTGTCCGTCCTCCGACCACTCGTCCCCCCCGCCCGCTGTCCGTCCTCCGACCACTCGTCCCCCGCCCGCTGTCCGTCCTCCGACCACTCGTCCCCCGCCCGCTGTCCGTCCTCCGACCACTCGTCCCCCGCCCGCTGTCCGTCCTCCGACCACTCGTCCCCCGCCCGCTGTCCGTCCTCCGACCACTCGTCCCCCGCCCGCTGTCCGTCCTCCGACCACTCGTCCCCCGCCCGCTGTCCGTCCTCCGACCACTCGTCCCCCGCCCGCTGTCCGTCCTCCGACCACTCGTCCCCCGCCCGCTGTCCGTCCTCCGACCACTCGTCCCCCGCCCGCTGTCCGTCCTCCGACCACTCGTCCCCCGCCCGCTGTCCGTCCTCCGACCACTCGTCCCCCGCCCGCTGTCCGTCCTCCGACCACTCGTCCCCCGCCCGCTGTCCGTCCTCCGACCACTCGTCCCCCGCCCGCTGTCCGTCCTCCGACCACTCGTCCCCCGCCCGCTGTCCGTCCTCCGACCACTCGTCCCCCGCCCGCTGTCGGTCCTCCGACCACTCGTCCCCCGCCCGCTGTCCGTCCTCCGACCACTCGTCCCCCGCCCGCTGTCCGTCCTCCGACCACTCCGCCCGCTGTCCGTCCTCCGACCACTCCGCCCGCTGTCCGTCCTCCGACCACTCCGCCCGCTGTCCGTCCTCCGACCACTCCGCCCGCTGTCCGTCCTCCGACCACTCCGCCCGCTGTCCGTCCTCCGACCACTCCGCCCGCTGTCCGTCCTCCGACCACTCCGCCCGCTGTCCGTCCTCCGACCACTCCGCCCGCTGTCCGTCCTCCGACCACTCCGCCCGCTGTCCGTCCTCCGACCACTCCGCCCGCTGTCCGTCCTCCGACCACTCCGCCCGCTGTCCGTCCTCCGACCACTCCGCCCGCTGTCCCTCCTCCGACCACTCCGCCCGCTGTCCCTCCTCCGACCACTCCGCCCGCTGTCCCTCCTCCGACCACTCCGCCCGCTGTCCCTCCTCCGACCACTCCTCCCCCCGCCCGCTGTCCCTCCTCCGACCACTCCTCCCCCCGCCCGCTGTCCCTCCTCCGACCACTCCTCCCCCCGCCCGCTGTCCCTCCTCCGACCACTCCTCCCCCGCGTGCTGTCCGTCCTCCGACCTCTCCTCCCCCGCGCGCTGTCCCTCCTCCGACCACTCCTCCTCCCGCGCGCTGTCCCTCCTCCGACCACTCCTCCTCCCGCAAGCTGTCCCTCCCTGACCACTCCTACATCTTCCCCCACTGCTCCTTCCCACAATTCCCTTCCCTCGTACATTGCCTTTGTATAATGATCATCATTCTTCCCATCCTCCGCCTAGTGCTCTTCCCCCTGCCCCTCCATCACACACTGCTCCTCTCCTGTCTTTATATTTTTGGATTACGAAAACGTGATTTCAGGGGACGGTGATTGTAGAGCGATGGTGGAATGTCCCTCTTGCCAAGAAGGGTGAGGAGCCATACCTGCATCCCCGGAGGCACCGCATCTATCGAGTACTGGAGGACACCATGCATGGCCCCAAGGACAAGATGGCGCTGATCCTCACGCAGAACGTACACAGTATGGCCGGGGTGTGGGGTCTTTCCGGTCTGTAGGGCCACAGGCTGCCACCATTATCTTCTGTTTCTTTCAGAACTGGGCAACCGCGGAGACACAGTGCAGGTGGACAAACGGCAGGGAAGGAATAAACTGCTGGTACAAGGACTGGCGGTCTATGCTTCCCCTGAAAATAAAGAGATGTTCGAAGAAGAGAGAAAGGTGAGGGGTCTAGTTGGGGATGGGCCAGGTTAGGGGTCAGGTGATGGAACGGGTTTATGTAGGGGTGAGGCATGGATAGGTCAGGTGATGGAAGGGGTTTATGTAGGAGTGAGGCATGGATAGTTCAGGTAATGGAAGGGGTTTATGTAGGGGTGGGGCATGGATGGGTCAGGTGATGGAAGGGGTTCATGTAGGGGTGATGGAAGGGGTTTATGTAGTCGGGATGAGGCATGAATGGGTCAGGTGATGGAAGGGTTTTTTGTAGGGGTGAGGCATGGATGGTCAGGTGATGGGAGGGGTTTATGTAGGGGTGAGGCATGGATGGGTCAGGTGATGGAAGGGGTTTATGTAGGGGTGAGGCATGGATGGGTCAGGTGATGGAAGGGGTTTATGTCGGGGTGAGGCATGGATAGGTCAGGTGATGGAAGGGGTTTATGTAGGGGTGGGGCATGGATGGGTCAGGTGATGGAAGGGGTTTATGTAGGGGTGGGGCATGGATGGGTCAGGTGATGGAAGGGGTTCATGTAGGGGTGATGGAAGGGGTTTATGTAGTCGGGATGAGGCATGAATGGGTCAGGTGATGGAAGGGTTTTTTGTAGGGGTGAGGCATGGATGGTCAGGTGATGGGAGGGGTTTATGTAGGGGTGAGGCATGGATGGGTCAGGTGATGGAAGGGGTTTATGTAGGGGTGAGGCATGGATGGGTCAGGTGATGGAAGGGGTTTATGTAGGGGTGAGGCATGGATGGGCCAGGTGATGGAAGGGGTTTATATAAGTGTGAGGCATTGATGGGTCAGGTGATGGAAGGGGTTTATGTCGGGGTGAGGCATGGATGGGTGAGGTGATGAAAGGGGTTTATGAAGGGGTGAGGCATGGATGGGTCAGGTAATGGAAGGGGGTGTAATGGGGATGAGGCATTGATGGGTGGTAATGGAAGGGGGTGTATATGGGGATGAGGCATGGATGGGTCAGGTGATGGAAGGGGTTTATGTCGGGATGAGGCATGGATGGGTCAGGTGATGGGAGGGGTTTATGAAGGGGTGAGGCATGGATGGGTCAGGTGATGGAAGGGGTTTATGGCGGGGTGAGGCATGAATGGGTCAGGTGATGGGAGGGGTTTATGTCGGGGTGAGGCATGGATGCGTCAGGTGATGAAAGGGGTTTATGTAGGGTTGAGGCATGGATGGGTCAGGTGATGGGAGGGGTTTATGTCGGGGTGAGGCATGGATGGGTCAGGTGATGGAAGGGGTTTATGTAGGGATGAGGCATGGATGGGTCAGGTAATGGAAGGGGTTTATGTATGGATGAGGCATGGATGGGTCAGGTGATGGGAGGGGTTTATGTCGGGATGAGGCATGGATGGGTCAGGTGATGGGAGGGGTTTATGAAGGGGTGAGGCATGGATGGGTCAGGTGATGGAAGGGGTTTATGGCGGGGTGAGGCATGAATGGGTCAGGTGATGGGAGGGGTTTATGTCGGGGTGAGGCATGGATGCGTCAGGTGATGAAAGGGGTTTATGTAGGGTTGAGGCATGGATGGGTCAGGTGATGGGAGGGGTTTGTGTCGGGGTGAGGCATGGATGGGTCAGGTGATGGAAGGGGTTTATGTAGGGATGAGGCATGGATGGGTCAGGTAATGGAAGGGGTTTATGTATGGATGAGGCATGGATGGGTCAGGTGATGGGAGGGGTTTATGTAGGGATGAGGCATGGATGGGTCAGGTGATGGGAGGGGTTTATGTAGGGATGAGGCATGGATGGTCAGGTAATGGAAGGGGTTTATGTAGGGATGAGGCATGGATGGGTCAGGTAATGGAAGGGGTTTATGTAGGGATGAGGCATGGATGGGTCAGGTGATGGGAGGGGTTTATGTAGGGATGAGGCATGGATGGGTCAGGTGATGGAAGGGGTTTATGTAGGGATGAGGCATGGATGGGTCAGGTGATGGGAGGGGTTTATGTAGGGATGAGGCATGGATGGGTCAGGTGATGGAAGGGGTTTATGTAGGGGTGAGGCATGGATGCGTCAGGTGATGGGAGGGGTTTATGTCGGGGTGAGGCATGGATGGGTCAGGTGATGGAAGGGGTTTATGTAGGGGTGAGGCATTGATGGGTCAGGTGATGGAAGGGGTTTATGTAGGGGTGAGGCATGGATGCGTCAGGTGATGGGAGGGGTTTATGTCGGGGTGAGGCATGGATGGGTCAGGTGATGGAAGGGGTTTATGTAGGGGTGAGGCATTGATGGGTCAGGTGATGGAAGGGGTTTATGTAGGGATGAGGCATGGATGGGTCAGGTGATGGGAGGGGTTTATGTAGGGATGAGGCATGAATGGGTCAGGTGATGGGAGGGGTTTATGTCGGGGTGAGGCTTGGATGGTCAGGTGATGGAAGGGGTTCATGTAGGGGTGAGGCATGGATGCGTCAGGTGATGGAAGGGGTTTATGTTGGGGTGAGGCATGGATGCGTCAGGTGATGGAAGGGGTTTATGTCGGGGGTGAGGCATGGATGGGTCAGGTGATGGAAGGGATTTATGTAGGGATGAGGCATGGATGGGTCAGGTGATGGAAGGGGTTTATGTAGGGGTGAGGCATGGATGGGTCAGGTGATGGAAGGGGTTTATGTAGGGATGAGGCATGAATGGGTCAGGTGATGGGAGGGGTTTATGTCGGGGTGAGGCTTGGATGGTCAGGTGATGGGAGGGGTTTATGTCTGGGTGAGGCATGGATGGGTCAGGTGATGGAAGGGGTTTATGTCGGGATGAGGCATGGATGGGTCAGGTGATGGAAGGGGTTTATGTAGGGGTGAGGCATGGATGAGTCAGGTGATGGAAGGAGTTTATGTAGGGATGAGGCATGAATGGGTCAGGTGATGGGAGGGGTTTATGTCGGGGTGAGGCATGGATGGGTCAGGTGATGGGAGGGGTTTATGTAGGGATGAGGCATGAATGGGTCAGGTGATGGGAGGGGTTTATGTAGGGGTGAGGCATGGATGAGTCAGGTGATGGAAGGAGTTTATGTAGGGATGAGGCATGAATGGGTCAGGTGATGGGAGGGGTTTATGTCGGGATGAGGCATGAATGGGTCAGGTGATGGGAGGGGTTTATGTAGGGGTGAGGCATGGATGAGTCAGGTGATGGAAGGAGTTTATGTAGGGATGAGGCATGAATGGGTCAGGTGATGGGAGGGGTTTATGTCGGGGTGAGGCATGGATGGGTCAGGTGATGGGAGGGGTTTATGTCGGGGTGAGGCTTGGATGGTCAGGTGATGGGACGGGTTTATGTCGGGGTGAGGCATGGATGGGTCAGTTGATGGGAGGGGTTTATGTCGGGGTGAGGCATGAATGGGTCAGGTGATGGGAGGGGTTTATGTCGGGGTGAGGCTTGGATGGTCAGGTGATGGGAGGGGTTTATGTCGGGGTGAGGCATGGATGGGTCAGGTGATGGGAGGGGTTTATGTCGGGGTGAGGCATGGATGGGTCAGGTGATGGGAGGGGTTTATGTCGGGGTGAGGCTTGGATGGTCAGGTGATGGGAGGGGTTTATGTCGGGGTGAGGCATGGATGGGTCAGGTGATGGGAGGGGTTTATGTCGGGGTGAGGCATGGATGGGTCAGGTGATGGGAGGGGTTTATGTCGGGGTGAGGCTTGGATGGTCAGGTGATGGGAGGGGTTTATGTCGGGGGTGAGGCATGGATGGGTCAGGTGACGGGAGGGGTTTATGTAGGGATGAGGCATGAATGGGTCAGGTGATGGGAGGGGTTTATGTCGGGGTGAGGCTTGGATGGTCAGGTGATGGGAGGGGTTTATGTCTGGGTGAGGCATGGATGGGTCAGGTGATGGAAGGGGTTTATGTCGGGATGAGGCATGGATGGGTCAGGTGATGGAAGGGGTTTATGTAGGGGTGAGGCATGGATGAGTCAGGTGATGGAAGGAGTTTATGTAGGGATGAGGCATGAATGGGTCAGGTGATGGGAGGGGTTTATGTCGGGGTGAGGCATGGATGGGTCAGGTGATGGGAGGGGTTTATGTAGGGATGAGGCATGAATGGGTCAGGTGATGGGAGGGGTTTATGTAGGGGTGAGGCATGGATGAGTCAGGTGATGGGAGGAGTTTATGTAGGGATGAGGCATGAATGGGTCAGGTGATGGGAGGGGTTTATGTCGGGATGAGGCATGAATGGGTCAGGTGATGGGAGGGGTTTATGTAGGGGTGAGGCATGGATGAGTCAGGTGATGGAAGGAGTTTATGTAGGGATGAGGCATGAATGGGTCAGGTGATGGGAGGGGTTTATGTCGGGGTGAGGCATGGATGGGTCAGGTGATGGGAGGGGTTTATGTCGGGGTGAGGCTTGGATGGTCAGGTGATGGGACGGGTTTATGTCGGGGTGAGGCATGGATGGGTCAGTTGATGGGAGGGGTTTATGTCGGGGTGAGGCATGAATGGGTCAGGTGATGGGAGGGGTTTATGTCGGGGTGAGGCTTGGATGGTCAGGTGATGGGAGGGGTTTATGTCGGGGTGAGGCATGGATGGGTCAGGTGATGGGAGGGGTTTATGTCGGGGTGAGGCATGGATGGGTCAGGTGATGGGAGGGGTTTATGTCGGGGTGAGGCTTGGATGGTCAGGTGATGGGAGGGGTTTATGTCGGGGTGAGGCATGGATGGGTCAGGTGATGGGAGGGGTTTATGTCGGGGTGAGGCATGGATGGGTCAGGTGATGGGAGGGGTTTATGTCGGGGTGAGGCTTGGATGGTCAGGTGATGGGAGGGGTTTATGTCGGGGGTGAGGCATGGATGGGTCAGGTGACGGGAGGGGTTTATGTCGGGGTGAGGCATGGATGGTCAGGTGATGGGAGGGGTTTATGTCGGGGTGAGGCATGGATGGTCAGGTGATGGGAGGGGTTTATGTCGGGGTGAGGCATGGATGGTCAGGTGATGGAAGGGGTTTATGTCGGGGTGAGGCATGGATGGTCAGGTGATGGGAGGGGTTTATGGTAGGGTTGGGCTGGGGGGAGGGGTTTATGGCGGGGTGGGGTTGGGCTGGGGGGAGGGGTTTATGTTGGGCCGGGGGAGGGGTTTATGTTGGGCTGGGGGTGAGGGGTTTATGGTGGGGTGGGGTGGGGTTGGGCTGGGGGGAGGGTGTTATGGCGGGGTGGGGTTGGGCTGGCGGGAGGGTGTTATGGCGGGGTGGGGTTGGGCTGGCGGGAGGGTGTTATGGCGGGGTGGGGTTGGGCTGGGGGGAGGGTGTTATGGCGGGGTGGGGTTGGGCTGGGGGGAGGGGTTTATGGCGGGGTGGGGTTGGGCTGGCGGGAGGGTGTTATGGCGGGGTGGGGTTGGGCTGGCGGGAGGGTGTTATGGCGGGGTGGGGTTGGGCTGGGGGGAGGGGTTTATGGCGGGGTGGGGTTGGGCTGGGCTGGGGGGAGGGGTTTATGGCGGGGTGGGGTTGGGCTGGGGGGAGGGTGTTATGGCGGGGTGGGGTTGGGCTGGCGGGAGGGTGTTATGGCGGGGTGGGGTTGGGCTGGGGGGAGGGGTTTATGGCGGGGTGGGGTTGGGCTGGGCTGGGGGGAGGGGTTTATGGCGGGGTGGGGTTGGGCTGGGGGGAGGGTGTTATGGCGGGGTGGGGTTGGGCTGGCGGGAGGGTGTTATGGCGGGGTGGGGTTGGGCTGGGGGGAGGGGTTTATGGCGGGGTGGGGTTGGGCTGGGCTGGGGGGAGGGGTTTATGGCGGGGTGGGGTTGGGCTGGGGGGAGGGTGTTATGGCGGGGTGGGGTTGGGCTGGGGGGAGGGGTTAGATGACAGGAAGGCTGCAGTAGTTTCATGCTTCTGCCAGAAGTAAGATGGCACAGGAAGGGGAGCTCTGCCACTATGGAAAGATTAACCCCTCAATGACCGGAGCATTTTCCGTTTTTTGCTCTCCTTCTTCCCAGAGCCATAGCCTTTTTATTTTTCGGTGAATATGGCCGTGTGAGGGATTATTTTTTGTGGGACGAGTTGCACTTCTAAACGCCATTACTGGTTTTACCATATCATGTACTGGAAAACGGGGAAAAAAAATCCAAGTGCGGTGAGATTGCAAAAAAAAAGTGCAATACCACAGATGTTTTTTTTTTTTTTCTTTCCACGTTCACTGGATGCTAAACCTGAGCTGCGGTTCTTATTCTCCGGGTCGTTACGAGTTCGTAGACACCGAACATGTTCAGCTTATTTTTTATTTAAGTGGTGAAAAAAATGCAAAGTTTACTAAAAAAAAAAAAAAAATTACGCCATTTTCCCAGACCTGTAGCGTCTCCATTTTTCGGGATCTGGGGCCGGGTGAGGGCTTATTTTTTGCGCGCCAGGCTGACGTTTTTATTGATACCATTTTGGGATAAATTTGTTGTCTTGATCGCCCGTTATTGCATTTTATTGCAATGACCAAAAAAACGTAATTCTGTTTATAATTTTTTTCTCGTTACGCCGTTTACCGATCGGATTAATTCTTTTATATTGATAGATCGGGCGATTCTGAACGCGGCGATACAAATATGTGTATGTGTTTTTTTTTTGTATTATTTTATTTTGAATGGGACAAAAGGGCGGTGATTAAAACTTTTATATATTTTTTATATTTTTAAAAACATTTTTTTTCAACTTTCTTTTATAGTCTCCATAGGACACTAGAAGCTGCAGTTTTCTGATCGGCTCTGTTACACAAAGGTGATGAGCAGATCACCTCTGTGTAGCAGAAATGCTCCTGTGCTATGAGCACCGACCACTGGGTGGCGCTCATAGCAAGCGAGACGTAACCACAGGGGTCTGCTGCAGATCCCGGGTTGTCATGCCCACCTATCATGTTCCTATCCCGGTCTTACCCTGAGAACTACCCTGACTAGTGTGCAGGGCGGCCGGCACACTAGTCCTGCTCAAACATAAGGACACAAAGGGAAACACAGGGATAAAAGAAGCGTCAATCTCTCAATGGCTCCTAGACTACATAAAGGGGAAGGAAAAGACACTCAAACAAACTTTGATACCACCTCTCTTACTCAGCTCACACCTCTAGCTCCAAACCAGGTTATAGCAAGCTATCACTGCCAACTACTCAAGCTAAGAGTTGAGTATTTATACCAGTGGGGAGTGGAGAAATCAGAACAGCTGAGATAACTCAGGAGAGAGCTCTAGGAGCCTAACAGAACTGTTTTACCCTTGAAACAACAGAGCAACTGGAAGGCGAAGCAGATCCATCCACTGCAGGTGTAGCCAGATACCGCCATCTCCTGACCCCCCTCTTTCACAGTATCCCCATGACAAGTAGGAGGGTGGTCTGGATCAAGTATAGGGGGCTCTACTTGGGTGGGGGTGGTGTTGATGAAAAGTCAGGTGATGGGAGAGCTATAGTTTGGGGGAGGGGGGACTCACTATTGACTATCCTGTTTCTCTATTCTAGATGCAGCAGGCGGGCGAGCTTGGTGGCAAGAAGCAGACCTGGACGGGCGAGATGGTGAGACGATGATACGGTCTTCTCTGCTGCCTCCACTGTATGTGACCACAGGAGATGCAGTGATTGTGGCTTTCTGATGGGATGGGTCAGGCCCGCCATATTGTGTGATATGGGTGCGGTCACTGATGATTTCTGCTTTTCGCCTATAGACTGTGAATTATTTGAAGAAATCTCGGCTGACGGTTGAAATGAGGACGAACGTAAAGTGGAAGCTGAGCAAGGAGATTGTGGCGCGACAGCTGCTGAAAAGCGTAAGAACGCCGGAGGACGTATCATGGCGGCTCCTGGTCACTGTGGTGCTGATACTATATAGCACAATTTTCCATTGAGTGCAACTGTGACTGCAGGCTCCTGTTTGTGTCCCTGACTGTGGAGGACGCGGCTCGTGTCGATGTGTCCCTGGTGGTGGTGGACGCGGCTGGTGTCTGTGTGTCCCTGGTTGTGGTGGACACGGCTCGTGTCTGTGTGTCCCTGGTTGTGGTGGACACGGCTCGTGTCTGTGTGTCCCTGGTTGTGGTGGACGCGGCTCGTGTCGGTGTGTCCCTGACTGTGGTGGACGCGGCTCGTGTCGGTGTGTCCCTGACTGTGGTGGACGTGGCTCGTGTCTGTGTGTCCCTGGTTGTGGTGGACGCGGCTCATGTCTGTGTGTCCCTGGTGGTGGTGGACGCGGCTCGTGTCGGTGTGTCCCTGGTTGTGGTGGACACGGCTCGTGTCTGTGTGTCCCTGACAGTGGTGGATGCGGCTCGTGTCTGTGTGTCCCTGACTGTGGTGGACACGGCTCGTGTCTGTGTGTGTCCCTGGTGGTGGTGGACGCGGCTGGTGTCTGTGTGTCCCTGGTTGTGGTGGACACGGCTCGTGTCTGTGTGTCCCTGGTGGTGGTGGACGCGGCTCGTGTCTGTGTGTCCCTGGTTGTGGTGGACGCGGCTCGTGTCTGTGTGTCCCTGGTGGTGGTGGACGCGGCTCGTGTCTGTGTGTCCCTGGTGGTGGTGGACGCGGCTCGTGTCTGTGTGTCCCTGGTGGTGGTGGACGCGGCTCGTGTCTGTGTGTCCCTGGTGGTGGTGGACGCGGCTCGTGTCTGTGTGTCCCTGGTGGTGGTGGACGCGGCTCGTGTCGGTGTGTCCCTGGTGGTGGTGGACGTGGCTCGTGTCGGTGTGTCCCTGACTGTGGTGGACGCGGCTCGTGTCGGTGTGTCCCTGGTTGTGGTGGACGTGGCTCGTGTCGGTGTGTCCCTGGTGGTGGTGGACGCGGCTCATGTCTGTGTGTCCCTGGTGGTGGTGGACGCGGCTCGTGTCGGTGTGTCCCTGGTTGTGGTGGACACGGCTCGTGTCTGTGTGTCCCTGACAGTGGTGGATGCGGCTCGTGTCTGTGTGTCCCTGACTGTGGTGGACACGGCTCGTGTCTGTGTGTGTCCCTGGTGGTGGTGGACGCGGCTGGTGTCTGTGTGTCCCTGGTTGTGGTGGACACGGCTCGTGTCTGTGTGTCCCTGGTGGTGGTGGACGCGGCTCGTGTCTGTGTGTCCCTGGTTGTGGTGGACGCGGCTCGTGTCTGTGTGTCCCTGGTGGTGGTGGACGCGGCTCGTGTCTGTGTGTCCCTGGTGGTGGTGGACGCGGCTCGTGTCTGTGTGTCCCTGGTGGTGGTGGACGCGGCTCGTGTCTGTGTGTCCCTGGTGGTGGTGGACGCGGCTCGTGTCTGTGTGTCCCTGGTGGTGGTGGACGCGGCTCGTGTCGGTGTGTCCCTGGTGGTGGTGGACGTGGCTGGTGTCTGTGTGTCCCTGGTTGTGGTGGACACGGCTCGTGTCTGTGTGTCCCTGGTTGTGGTGGACACGGCTCGTGTCTGTGTGTCCCTGGTTGTGGTGGACGCGGCTCGTGTCGGTGTGTCCCTGACTGTGGTGGACGCGGCTCGTGTCGGTGTGTCCCTGACTGTGGTGGACGTGGCTCGTGTCTGTGTGTCCCTGGTTGTGGTGGACGCGGCTCATGTCTGTGTGTCCCTGGTGGTGGTGGACGCGGCTCGTGTCGGTGTGTCCCTGGTTGTGGTGGACACGGCTCGTGTCTGTGTGTCCCTGACAGTGGTGGATGCGGCTCGTGTCTGTGTGTCCCTGACAGTGGTGGATGCGGCTCGTGTCTGTGTGTCCCTGACTGTGGTGGACACGGCTCGTGTCTGTGTGTGTCCCTGGTGGTGGTGGACGCGGCTGGTGTCTGTGTGTCCCTGGTTGTGGTGGACACGGCTCGTGTCTGTGTGTCCCTGGTGGTGGTGGACGCGGCTCGTGTCTGTGTGTCCCTGGTTGTGGTGGACGCGGCTCGTGTCTGTGTGTCCCTGGTGGTGGTGGACGCGGCTCGTGTCTGTGTGTCCCTGGTGGTGGTGGACGCGGCTCGTGTCTGTGTGTCCCTGGTGGTGGTGGACGCGGCTCGTGTCTGTGTGTCCCTGGTGGTGGTGGACGCGGCTCGTGTCTGTGTGTCCCTGGTGGTGGTGGACGCGGCTCGTGTCGGTGTGTCCCTGGTGGTGGTGGACGTGGCTCGTGTCGGTGTGTCCCTGACTGTGGTGGACGCGGCTCGTGTCGGTGTGTCCCTGGTTGTGGTGGACGTGGCTCGTGTCGGTGTGTCCCTGGTGGTGGTGGACGCGGCTCATGTCTGTGTGTCCCTGGTGGTGGTGGACGCGGCTCGTGTCGGTGTGTCCCTGGTTGTGGTGGACACGGCTCGTGTCTGTGTGTCCCTGACAGTGGTGGATGCGGCTCGTGTCTGTGTGTCCCTGACTGTGGTGGACACGGCTCGTGTCTGTGTGTGTCCCTGGTGGTGGTGGACGCGGCTGGTGTCTGTGTGTCCCTGGTTGTGGTGGACACGGCTCGTGTCTGTGTGTCCCTGGTGGTGGTGGACGCGGCTCGTGTCTGTGTGTCCCTGGTTGTGGTGGACGCGGCTCGTGTCTGTGTGTCCCTGGTGGTGGTGGACGCGGCTCGTGTCTGTGTGTCCCTGGTGGTGGTGGACGCGGCTCGTGTCTGTGTGTCCCTGGTGGTGGTGGACGCGGCTCGTGTCTGTGTGTCCCTGGTGGTGGTGGACGCGGCTCGTGTCTGTGTGTCCCTGGTGGTGGTGGACGCGGCTCGTGTCGGTGTGTCCCTGGTGGTGGTGGACGTGGCTCGTGTCGGTGTGTCCCTGGTGGTGGTGGACGCGGCTCGTGTCTGTGTGTCCCTGGTGGTGGTGGACGCGGCTCGTGTCTGTGTGTCCCTGGTTGTGGTGGACGCGGCTCGTGTCTGTGTGTCCCTGGTGGTGGTGGACGCGGCTCATGGTTCCCGGGCCGTCATGTATGTGTAAGTCATGTAGTTGGGGTCCTCTGGTTTTTCAGCCGGTGATGGTGTCTCTTCTTTCCAGTTAGGGGTGGTGGCTCCTGCAGACGCTGTGAAGATCCCTGACGATCCCATCACCAGGTTCGGGGAGTACTGGTGTGAGGTGACGGTGAGTTCTTATTAGACATGTGACCGGTCGATCCATAAAGAAAATGGGCCTGGCGTCTGTATGCACGGCGTCTGGGTGCGGAGGGGACATCTTAGGGTCACTCGCTGGGGTTTCTGGGTAACATTCTGACATTTTTCTGCTCCCCGCACTGCAGGTGAACGGCTTAGACACAGTCTGGATGCCAATGGATGTTGTGAACTATATGAACCCGAGGACCAAACGATACAAGCACTGGCTCTCCAAGCAGGCGAAGACAGCTGGATCGCCAACAGAGGGCGATGTTACCACAGAAACACCAGCAGACGGCAGTGTTATCTGTGAGTCACCACCAGAGGGCAGCACTTCCTCATAGTCCTGCTGGTGGGGGGTCGTGCGGCGGTGTAGATCCGGTGTAGATCCCTCCGTCCTGGAGCACAGCAGACTCTGCTACATCTGTAATAAAATCGCCTCCAGATTGGATGAAGTACCATGGGTGACATGTCTCACGTGACGTGATGGCGGACTGTGATTGGTCACGCGGAGCCTGATTGCTGCGAGGAGGGGGATTATGGGAAGGTAGGGACGAGGTGTAGAAATGTTTCCGCCCGGCGGGGGGCTTTTCATACAACAGCTCAGAATAAATGGTGCAGGAAAATTGTGGATAAAAGGCGGCGCAGCGTGACACCTCTCGTGCCGCCTACAGCCCGACACCTGCCGGCCGCCATTCTCTCCATTGTCAGTGACACAATGCGCCGCCCCCCTCCCCCGCATCACAGCCGACACAGGGTTAACGTCTTCCCTGCCGCTCAGCCTGCGGCGGCCGATCTATAGAGGCGGCCGATCTATGGAGTAACGGCCACTAATACTGCAAGAATCGCCCCCCGCACCCCGCTAATGGGATGACTGCACCGCAAAGGGTTAACGGGGGCCGCATGCCGGACAGCAACAGCTCCGCACACTGCGGAGAGAGATACTCTGCAGGGCACAGGTAGTATAGAGCGGCTGTGTAATAACCTGCAGGATATAGCACTGTCAGGAGGTGGAGGAGCGATGCTCTGCAGATGTCAGTGGTGTAATAACCTGCAGGATATATCACTGTTAGGAGGTGGAGGAGCGATGCTCTGCAGATGTCAGTGGTGTAATAACCTGCAGAATATAGCACTGTCAGGAGGTGGAGGAGTGATGCTCTGCAGATGTCAGTGGTGTAATAACCTGCAGGATATAGCACTGTCAGGAGGTGGAGGAGCGATGCTCTGCAGATGTCAGTGGTGTAATAACCTGCTGGATATAGCACTGTCAGGAGGTGGAGGAGCGATGCTCTGCAGATGTCAGTGGTGTAATAAGCTGCAGAATATAGCACTGTCAGGAGGTGGAGGAGCGATGCTCTGCAGAGGTCAGTGGTGTAAGAACTTGCAGGATATATCACTGTCAGGAGGTGGAGGAGCGATGCTCTGCAGATGTCAGTGGTGTAATAACCAGCAGGATATATCACTGTCAGGAGGTGGAGGAGCGATGCTCTGCAGATGTCAGTGGTGTAATAACC
This sequence comes from Phyllobates terribilis, assembly GCF_046119375.1. Taxonomy (NCBI): domain Eukaryota; kingdom Metazoa; phylum Chordata; class Amphibia; order Anura; family Dendrobatidae; genus Phyllobates; species Phyllobates terribilis. The sequence goes on along the minus strand of NW_027362766.1, from coordinate 10,006,014 downwards.
TGCAGGATATAGCACTCAGGAGGTGGAGGAGCGATGCTCTGCAGAAGTCAGTGGTGTAAGAACTTGCAGGATATAGCACTGTCAGGAGGTGGAGGAGTGATGCTCTGCAGATGTCAGTGGTGTAATAACCTGCAGGATATAGCACTGTCAGGAGGTGGAGGAGCGATGCTCTGCAGATGTCAGTGGTGTAATAACCTGCTGGATATAGCACTGTCAGGAGGTGGAGGAGCGATGCTCTGCAGATGTCAGTGGTGTAATAAGCTGCAGAATATAGCACTGTCAGGAGGTGGAGGAGCGATGCTCTGCAGAGGTCAGTGGTGTAAGAACTTGCAGGATATATCACTGTCAGGAGGTGGAGGAGCGATGCTCTGCAGATGTCAGTGGTGTAATAACCAGCAGGATATATCACTGTCAGGAGGTGGAGGAGCGATGCTCTGCAGATGTCAGTGGTGTAATAACCTGCAGAATATAGCACTGTCAGGAGGTGGAGGAGTGATGCTCTGCAGATGTCAGTGGTGTAATAACCTGCAGGATATAGCACTGTCAGGAGGTGGAGGAGCGATGCTCTGCAGATGTCAGTGGTGTAATAACCTGCTGGATATAGCACTGTCAGGAGGTGGAGGAGCGATGCTCTGCAGATGTCAGTGGTGTAATAAGCTGCAGAATATAGCACTGTCAGGAGGTGGAGGAGCGATGCTCTGCAGAGGTCAGTGGTGTAAGAACTTGCAGGATATATCACTGTCAGGAGGTGGAGGAGCGATGCTCTGCAGATGTCAGTGGTGTAATAACCAGCAGGATATATCACTGTCAGGAGGTGGAGGAGCGATGCTCTGCAGATGTCAGTGGTGTAATAACCTGCAGGATATAGCACTCAGGAGGTGGAGGAGCGATGCTCTGCAGAAGTCAGTGGTGTAAGAACTTGCAGGATATATCACTGTCAGGAGGTGGAGGAGCGATGCTCTGCAGATGTCAGTGGTGTAATAACCAGCAGGATATATCACTGTTAGGAGGTGGAGGAGCGATGCTCTGCAGATGTCAGTGGTGTAATAACCTGCAGGATATATCACTGTCAGGAGGTGGAGGAGCGATGCTCTGCAGATGTCAGTGGTGTAATAACCTGCAGGATATATCACTGTCAGGAGGTGGAGGAGCGATGCTCTGCAGATGTCAGTGGTGTAAGAGCTTGCTGGATATATCACTGTTAGGAGGTGGAGGAGCGATGCTCTGCAGATGTCAGTGGTGTAATAACCTGCAGGATATATCACTGTCAGGAGGTGGAGGAGCGATGCTCTGCAGATATCAGTGGTGTAATAACCTGCAGGATATAGCACTGTCAGGAGATGGAGGAGCGATGCTCTGCAGATGTCAGTGGTGTAATAACCTGTAGGATATATCACTGTCAGGAGGTGGAGGAGCGATGCTCTGCAGATGTCAGTGGTGTAATAACCTGCTGGATATAGCACTGTCAGGAGGTGGAGGAGCGATGCTCTGCAGATGTCAGTGGTGTAATAAGCTGCAGAATATAGCACTGTCAGGAGGTGGAGGAGCGATGCTCTGCAGAGGTCAGTGGTGTAAGAACTTGCAGGATATATCACTGTCAGGAGGTGGAGGAGCGATGCTCTGCAGATGTCAGTGGTGTAATAACCAGCAGGATATATCACTGTCAGGAGGTGGAGGAGCGATGCTCTGCAGATGTCAGTGGTGTAATAACCTGCAGGATATAGCACTCAGGAGGTGGAGGAGCGATGCTCTGCAGAAGTCAGTGGTGTAAGAACTTGCAGGATATATCACTGTCAGGAGGTGGAGGAGCGATGCTCTGCAGATGTCAGTGGTGTAATAACCAGCAGGATATATCACTGTTAGGAGGTGGAGGAGCGATGCTCTGCAGATGTCAGTGGTGTAATAACCTGCAGGATATATCACTGTCAGGAGGTGGAGGAGCGATGCTCTGCAGATGTCAGTGGTGTAATAACCTGCAGGATATATCACTGTCAGGAGGTGGAGGAGCGATGCTCTGCAGATATCAGTGGTGTAATAACCTGCAGGATATAGCACTGTCAGGAGATGGAGGAGCGATGCTCTGCAGATGTCAGTGGTGTAATAACCTGCAGGATATATCACTGTCAGGAGGTGGAGGAGCGATGCTCTGCAGATGTCAGTGGTGTAATAACCTGCAGGATATATCACTGTCAGGAAGTGGAGGAGCGATGCTCTGCAGTTGTCAGTGGTGTAATAACCTGCAGAATAAAGCAGTGTCCGGAGGTGGAGGAGCGATGCTCTGCAGATGTCAGTGGTGTAATAACCTGCAGGATATATCACTGTCAGGAGGTGGAGGAGCGATGCTCTGCAGATGTCAGTGGTGTAATAACCTGCAGAATAAAGCACTGTCCGGAGGTGGAGGAGCAATGCTCTGCAGAAGTCAGTGGTGTAATAACCTGCAGAATAAAGCAGTGTCCGGAGGTGGAGGAGCGATGCTCTGCAGATGTCAGTGGTGTAATAACCTGCAGGATATATCACTGTCAGGAGGTGGAGGAGCGATGCTCTGCAGATGTCAGTGGTGTAATAACCTGCAGGATATATCACAGTCAGGAGGTGGAGGAGCGATGCTCTGCAGATGTCAGTGGTGTAATAACCTGCAGGATATAGCACTGTCAGGAGGTGGAGGAGCGATGCTCTGCAGATGTCAGTGGTGTAATAACCTGCTGGATATAGCACTGTCAGGAGGTGGAGGAGCGATGCTCTGCAGATGTCAGTGGTGTAATAACCTGCAGGATATATCACTGTCAGGAGGTGGAGGAGCGATGCTCTGCAGATGTCAGTGGTGTAATAACCAGCAGGATATATCACTGTCAGGAGTTGGAGGAGCGATGCTCTGCAGATGTCAGTGGTGTAAAAACTTGCTGGATATATCACTGTTAGGAGGTGGAGGAGCGATGCTCTGCAGATGTCAGTGGTGTAATAACCTGCTGGATATATCACTGTCAGGAGGTGGAGGAGCGATGCTCTGCAGATGTCAGTGGTGTAATAACCTGCAGGATATAGCACTGTCAGGAGGTGGAGGAGCGATGCTCTGCAGATGTCAGTGGTGTAATAACCTGCAGGATATATCACTGTCAGGAGGTGGAGGAGCGATGCTCTGCAGATGTCAGTGGTGTAATTAGCTGCAGAATAAAGCACTGTCAGAAGGTGGAGGAGCGATACTCTGCAGATGTCAGTGGTGTAAGAACCTGCAGAATAAAGCACTGTCCGGAGGTGGAGGAGCGATGCTCTGCAGATGTCAGTGGTGTAATAACCTGCAGGATATATCACTGTCAGGAGGTGGAGGAGCGATGCTCTGCAGATGTCAGTGGTGTAATTAGCTGCAGAATAAAGCACTGTCAGAAGGTGGAGGAGCGATACTCTGCAGATGTCAGTGGTGTAAGAACCTGCAGAATAAAGCACTGTCCGGAGGTGGAGGAGCGATGCTCTGCAGATGTCAGTGGTGTAATAACCTGCAGGATATAGCACTGTCAGGAGGTGGAGGAGCGATGCTCTGCAGATGTCAGTGGTGTAATTAGCTGCAGAATAAAGCACTGTCAGAAGGTGGAGGAGCGATGCTCTGCAGATGTCAGTGGTGTAATAACCAGCAGGATATATCACAGTTAGGAGGTGGAGGAGCGATGCTCTGCAGGTGTCAGTGGTGTAATAACCTGCAGAATAAAGCACTGTCCGGAGGTGGAGGAGCGATGCTCTGCAGAAGTCAGTGGTGTAATAACCTGCAGAATAAAGCAGTGTCCGGAGGTGGAGGAGCGATGCTCTGCAGATGTCAGTGGTGTAATAACCTGCAGGATATATCACTGTCAGGAGGTGGAGGAGCGATGCTCTGCAGATGTCAGTGGTGTAATAACCTGCAGAATAAAGCACTGTCCGGAGGTGGAGGAGCGATGCTCTGCAGAAGTCAGTGGTGTAATAACCTGCAGGATATATCACTGTCAGGAGGTGGAGGAGCGATGCTCTGCAGATGTCAGTGGTGTAATAACCTGCAGGATATATCACTGTCAGGAGGTGGAGGAGCGATGCTCTGCAGAAGTCAGTGGTGTAATAACCTGCAGGATATATCACTGTCAGGAGGTGGAGGAGCGATGCTCTGCAGATGTCAGTGGTGTAATAACCTGCAGAATATATCACTGTCAGGAGGTGGAGGAGCGATGCTCTGCAGATGTCAGTGGTGTAATAACCTGCAGGATATATCACTGTTAGGAGGTGGAGGAGCGATGCTCTGCAGATGTCAGTGGTGTAAGAACTTGCTGGATATATCACTGTCAGGAGGTGGAGGAGCGATGCTCTGCAGATGTCAGTGGTGTAATAACCTGCAGGATATATCACTGTCAGGAGGTGGAGGAGCGATGCTCTGCAGATGTCAGTGGTGTAATAACCTGCAGGATATATCACTGTCAGGAGGTGGAGGAGCGATGCTCTGCAGATGTCAGTGGTGTAATAACCTGCAGGATATATCACTGTCAGGAGGTGGAGGAGCGATGCTCTGCAGATGTCAGTGGTGTAATAACCTGCAGGATATATCACTGTCAGGAGGTGGAGGAGCGATGCTCTGCAGATGTCAGTGGTGTAATAACCTGCAGGATATATCACTGTCAGGAGGTGGAGGAGCGATGCTCTGCAGATATCAGTGGTGTAATAACCTGCAGGATATAGCACTGTCAGGAGATGGAGGAGCGATGCTCTGCAGATGTCAGTGGTGTAATAACCTGCAGGATATATCACTGTCAGGAGGTGGAGGAGCGATGCTCTGCAGATGTCAGTGGTGTAATAACCTGCAGGATATATCACTGTCAGGAAGTGGAGGAGCGATGCTCTGCAGTTGTCAGTGGTGTAATAACCTGCAGGATATAGCACTGTCAGGAGATGGAGGAGCGATGCTCTGCAGTTGTCAGTGGTGTAAGAACCTGCAGAATAAAGCACTGTCCGGAGGTGGAGGAGCGATGCTCTGCAGAAGTCAGTGGTGTAATAACCTGCAGAATAAAGCAGTGTCCGGAGGTGGAGGAGCGATGCTCTGCAGATGTCAGTGGTGTAATTAGCTGCAGAATAAAGCACTGTCAGAAGGTGGAGGAGCGATACTCTGCAGATGTCAGTGGTGTAAGAACCTGCAGAATAAAGCACTGTCCGGAGGTGGAGGAGCGATGCTCTGCAGATGTCAGTGGTGTAATAACCTGCAGGATATAGCACTGTCAGGAGGTGGAGGAGCGATGCTCTGCAGATGTCAGTGGTGTAATAACCAGCAGGATATATCACAGTTAGGAGGTGGAGGAGCGATGCTCTGCAGATGTCAGTGGTGTAATAACCTGCTGGATATAGCACTGTCAGGAGGTGGAGGAGCGATGCTCTGCAGATGTCAGTGGTGTAATAACCTGCAGGATATATCACTGTCAGGAGGTGGAGGAGCGATGCTCTGCAGATGTCAGTGGTGTAATTAGCTGCAGAATATATCACTGTCAGGAGGTGGAGGAGCGATACTCTGCAGATGTCAGTGGTGTAAGAACCTGCAGAATAAAGCACTGTCCGGAGGTGGAGGAGCGATGCTCTGCAGAAGTCAGTGGTGTAATAACCTGCAGGATATATCACTGTCAGGAGGTGGAGGAGCGATGCTCTGCAGATGTCAGTGGTGTAATAACCTGCAGAATATATCACTGTCAGGAGGTGGAGGAGCGATGCTCTGCAGAAGTCAGTGGTGTAATAACCTGCAGGATATATCACTGTCAGGAGGTGGATGAGCGATGCTCTGCAGATGTCAGTGGTGTAATAACCTGCAGAATATATCACTGTCAGGAGGTGGAGGAGCGATGCTCTGCAGATGTCAGTGGTGTAATAACCTGCAGGATATATCACTGTTAGGAGGTGGAGGAGCGATGCTCTGCAGATGTCAGTGGTGTAAGAACTTGCTGGATATATCACTGTCAGGAGGTGGAGGAGCGATGCTCTGCAGATGTCAGTGGTGTAATAACCTGCAGGATATATCACTGTCAGGAGGTGGAGGAGCGATGCTCTGCAGATGTCAGTGGTGTAATAACCTGCAGGATATATCGCTGTCAGGAGGTGGAGGAGCGATGCTCTGCAGATGTCAGTGGTGTAATAACCTGCAGGATATATCACTGTCAGGAGGTGGAGGAGCGATGCTCTGCAGATGTCAGTGGTGTAATAACCTGCAGGATATATCACTGTCAGGAGGTGGAGGAGCGATGCTCTGCAGATGTCAGTGGTGTAAGAACTTGCTGGATATATCACTGTTAGGAGGTGGAGGAGCGATGCTCTGCAGATGTCAGTGGTGTAATAACCTGCAGGATATATCACCGTCAGGAGGTGGAGGAGCGATGCTCTGCAGATATCAGTGGTGTAATAACCTGCAGGATATAGCACTGTCAGGAGATGGAGGAGCGATGCTCTGCAGATGTCAGTGGTGTAATAACCTGCAGGATATATCACTGTCAGGAGGTGGAGGAGCGATGCTCTGCAGATGTCAGTGGTGTAATAACCTGCAGGATATATCACTGTCAGGAAGTGGAGGAGCGATGCTCTGCAGATGTCAGTGGTGTAATAACCTGCAGAATAAAGCAGTGTCCGGAGGTGGAGGAGCGATGCTCTGCAGATGTCAGTGGTGTAATAACCTGCAGGATATATCACTGTCAGGAGGTGGAGGAGCGATGCTCTGCAGATGTCAGTGGTGTAATAACCTGCAGAATAAAGCACTGTCCGGAGGTGGAGGAGCGATGCTCTGCAGAAGTCAGTGGTGTAATAACCTGCAGGATATAGCACTGTCAGGAGGTGGAGGAGCGATGCTCTGCAGATGTCAGTGGTGTAATAACCTGCTGGATATAGCACTGTCAGGAGGTGGAGGAGCGATGCTCTGCAGATGTCAGTGGTGTAATAACCTGCAGGATATATCACTGTCAGGAGGTGGAGGAGCGATGCTCTGCAGATGTCAGTGGTGTAAGAACTTGCTGGATATATCACTGTCAGGAGGTGGAGGAGCGATGCTCTGCAGATGTCAGTGGTGTAATAACCTGCAGGATATAGCACTGTCAGGAGGTGGAGGAGCGATGCTCTGCAGATGTCAGTGGTGTAATAACCTGCAGGATATATCACTGTCAGGAGGTGGAGGAGCGATGCTCTGCAGATGTCAGTGGTGTAATTAGCTGCAGAATAAAGCACTGTCAGAAGGTGGAGGAGCGATACTCTGCAGATGTCAGTGGTGTAAGAACCTGCAGAATAAAGCACTGTCCGGAGGTGGAGGAGCGATGCTCTGCAGATGTCAGTGGTGTAATAACCTGCAGGATATAGCACTGTCAGGAGGTGGAGGAGCGATGCTCTGCAGATGTCAGTGGTGTAAGAACCTGCAGAATAAAGCACTGTCCGGAGGTGGAGGAGCGATGCTCTGCAGAAGTCAGTGGTGTAATAACCTGCAGGATATATCACTGTCAGAAGGTGGAGGAGCGATGCTCTGCAGATGTCAGTGGTGTAATAACCAGCAGGATATATCACTGTTAGGAGGTGGAGGAGCGATGCTCTGCAGATGTCAGTGGTGTAATAACCTGCTGGATATAGCACTGTCAGGAGGTGGAGGAGCGATGCTCTGCATATGTCAGTGGTGTAATAACCTGCAGGATATATCACTGTCAGGAGGTGGAGGAGCGATGCTCTGCAGATGTCAGTGGTGTAATTAGCTGCAGAATATATCACTGTCAGGAGGTGGAGGAGCGATACTCTGCAGATGTCAGTGGTGTAAGAACCTGCAGAATAAAGCACTGTCCGGAGGTGGAGGAGCGATGCTCTGCAGAAGTCAGTGGTGTAATAACCTGCAGGATATATCACTGTCAGGAGGTGGAGGAGCGATGCTCTGCAGATGTCAGTGGTGTAATAACCTGCAGAATATATCACTGTCAGGAGGTGGAGGAGCGATGCTCTGCAGAAGTCAGTGGTGTAATAACCTGCAGGATATATCACTGTCAGGAGGTGGAGGAGCGATGCTCTGCAGATGTCAGTGGTGTAATAACCTGCAGAATATATCACTGTCAGGAGGTGGAGGAGCGATGCTCTGCAGATGTCAGTGGTGTAATAACCTGCAGGATATATCACTGTCAGGAGGTGGAGGAGCGATGCTCTGCAGATGTCAGTGGTGTAATAACCTGCAGGATATATCACTGTCAGGAGGTGGAGGAGCGATGCTCTGCAGATGTCAGTGGTGTAATAACCTGCAGGATATATCACTGTCAGGAGGTGGAGGAGCGATGCTCTGCAGATGTCAGTGGTGTAATAACCTGCAGGATATATCACTGTCAGGAGGTGGAGGAGCGATGCTCTGCAGATGTCAGTGGTGTAAGAACTTGCTGGATATATCACTGTTAGGAGGTGGAGGAGCGATGCTCTGCAGATGTCAGTGGTGTAATAACCTGCAGGATATATCACCGTCAGGAGGTGGAGGAGCGATGCTCTGCAGATATCAGTGGTGTAATAACCTGCAGGATATAGCACTGTCAGGAGATGGAGGAGCGATGCTCTGCAGATGTCAGTGGTGTAATAACCTGCAGGATATATCACTGTCAGGAGGTGGAGGAGCGATGCTCTGCAGATGTCAGTGGTGTAATAACCTGCAGGATATATCACTGTCAGGAAGTGGAGGAGCGATGCTCTGCAGATGTCAGTGGTGTAATAACCTGCAGAATAAAGCAGTGTCCGGAGGTGGAGGAGCGATGCTCTGCAGATGTCAGTGGTGTAATAACCTGCAGGATATATCACTGTCAGGAGGTGGAGGAGCGATGCTCTGCAGATGTCAGTGGTGTAATAACCTGCAGAATAAAGCACTGTCCGGAGGTGGAGGAGCGATGCTCTGCAGAAGTCAGTGGTGTAATAACCTGCAGGATATATCACTGTCAGGAGGTGGAGGAGCGATGCTCTGCAGATGTCAGTGGTGTAATAACCTGCAAGATATAGCACTGTCAGGAGGTGGAGGAGCGAAGCTCTGCAGATGTCAGTGGTGTAATAACCTGCAGGATATATCACTGTTAGGAGGTGGAGGAGCGATGCTCTGCAGATGTCAGTGGTGTAATAACCAGCAGGATATATCACTGTTAGGAGGTGGAGGAGCGATGCTCTGCAGATGTCAGTGGTGTAATAACCTGCAGGATATATCACTGTCAGGAGGTGGAGGAGCGATGCTCTGCAGATGTCAGTGGTGTAATAACCTGCTGGATATAGCACTGTCAGGAGGTGGAGGAGCGATGCTCTGCAGATGTCAGTGGTGTAATAACCTGCAGGATATATCACTGTCAGGAGGTGGAGGAGCGATGCTCTGCAGATGTCAGTGGTGTAATTAGCTGCAGGATATATCACTGTCAGGAGGTGGAGGAGCGATGCTCTGCAGATGTCAGTGGTGTAATAACCAGCAGGATATATCACTGTCAGGAGGTGGAGGAGCGATGCTCTGCAGAAGTCAGTGGTGTAATAACCTGCAGGATATATCACTGTCAGGAGGTGGAGGAGCGATGCTCTGCAGATGTCAGTGGTGTAATAACCTGCAGAATATATCACTGTCAGGAGGTGGAGGAGCGATGCTCTGCAGAAGTCAGTGGTGTAATAACCTGCAGGATATATCACTGTCAGGAGGTGGAGGAGCGATGCTCTGCAGATGTCAGTGGTGTAATAACCTGCAGGATATATCACTGTTAGGAGGTGGAGGAGCGATGCTCTGCAGATGTCAGTGGTGTAAGAACTTGCTGGATATATCACTGTCAGGAGGTGGAGGAGCAATGCTCTGCACTCCCAGCGGTGTGATAGTCTGCAGGCTGTTGATTCTGCCGGCAGCTGCTGCTCCTTTCCTGCCCGTCCTCAGTGGTATAATGGAGGGCTGTGTGCGGGGGGATTATGTGATGTGCAGGAACGAGGCTCCGTGTAACATCCTGGCATCAGAGGGGCGCCAGCTGCTACCTTATCACAGCAGATACAACGGGAAAGAGGCCTGCAGAGCATCACTCCCACAATTGATATATCCTGCAGATGATTACGCTGCTATGAGATCTGCAGAACAGCTTTCCGCAGTTTGCGGTTGGATGGGTGTGCTGATGGGGCGGGGGGCACACAGGGACGTGGGGATGAGACTGATCTGATGACGGGGTCTGCCGGGTAGTGGGGGACAAATAGCAAAAGACTTCCCGACAGCAGGGTCCTGCCTTCCCCCATAACTGTAGGCTTCCGCCTCGGAGAGGATTCACACTAGATCGGTCCCAGCAGACAGTCGCCTTACCGTGGTCAGTCGCCTTACTGTGGTCAGGGTAGAGTCGCCTTACTGTGGCCGCCGGGTCAGCTGAGAGTCGCCTTACCGTGGCCGCCGGGTCAGCGGAGAGTCGCCTTACCGTGGCCGCCAGGTCAGCGGAGAGTCGCCTTACCATGGTCAGTCGCCTTACCGTGGCCGCCGGGACAGCGGAGAGTTGCCATATCGTGGTCAGTCGCCTTATTGTGGTCAGGGGAAAGTCTCCTTACCGTGGCCGCCGGGTCAGCGGAGATTCGCCTTACCATGACCGCCGGGTCAGCGGAGAGTCGCCTTACCGTGGTCAGCGGAGAGTCGCCTTACCGTGGTCAGCGGAGAGTCGCCTTACCGTGGTCAGAGGAGTCGCCTTACCGTGGCCGCCGGGTCAGCGGAGAGTCGCCTTACCGTGGTCAGAGGAGTCGCCTTACCGTGGCCGCCGGGTCAGCGGAGAGTCGCCTTACCGTGGTCAGAAGAGTCGCCTTACCGTGGCCGCCGGGTCAGTGGAGAGTCGCCTCACCGTGGTCAGCGGAGAGTCGCCTTACCGTGGCCGCCGGGTCAGCGGAGAGTCGCCTTACCGTGGTCAGCGGAGAGTCGCCTTACCGTGGTCAGCGGAGAGTCGCCTTACCGTGGTCAGCGGAGAGTCGCCTTACCGTGGTCAGCGGAGAGTCGCCTTACCGTGGTCAGCGGAGAGTCGCCTTACCGTGGCCGCCGGGTCAGCGGAGAGTCGCCTTACCGTGGTCAGCGGAGAGTCGCCTTACCGTGGTCAGCGGAGAGTCGCCTTACCGTGGTCAGCGGAGAGTCGCCTTACCGTGGTCAGCGGAGAGTCGCCTTACCGTGGCCGCCGGGTCAGCGGAGAGTCGCCTTACCGTGGTCAGCGGAGAGTCTCCTTACCGTGGTCAGCGGAGAGTCGCCTTACCGTGGCCGCCGGGCCAGCGGAGAGTCGCCTTACCGAGGCCGCCATGTACTCATGAACTGGCCGCTGACTATTTTCCATTATTCCTATTTTCTACAGCAGTAATGCAGTTCTTATTTCCTATATTTCATGTTATAGCGCTACAGAGTGCTACTATTTGTTGGGTATTGGGGGACAATCAGGAGCTGTAGGGCTGTACATGATGGGTCGTGCTTCGGGCCCAGGAGCTTACGATCACATTCCTCACATATGTAGGGTGCTGTAGGGCTGTACATGATGGGTCGTGCTTCGGGCCCAGGAGCTTACAATCACATTCCTCACATATGTAGGGTGCTGTAGGGCTGTACATGATGGGTCATGCTTCGGGCCCAGGAGCTTACGATCACATTCCTCACATATGTAGGGTGCTGTAGGGCTGTACATGATGGGTCGTGCTTCGGGTCCAGGAGCTTACGATCACATCCCTCACATATGTAGGGTGCTGTAGGGCTGTACATGATGGGTCGTGCTCCGGGCCCAGGAGCTTACAATCACATTCCTCACATATGTAGGGTGCTGTAGGGCTGTACATGATGGGTCATGCTTCGGGCCCAGGAGCTTACGATCACATCCCTCACCTATGTAGGGTGCTGTAGGGCTGTACATGATGGGTCATGCTTCGGGTCCAGGAGCTTACAATCAGATTCCTCACATATGTAGGGTGCTGTAGGGCTGTACATGATGGGTCGTGCTCCGGGCCCAGGAGCTTACGATCACATTCCTCACATATGTAGGGTGCTGTAGGGCTGTACATGATGGGTCGTGCTCCCGGCCCAGGAGCTTACAATCACATCCCTCACCTATGTAGGGTGCTGTAGGGCTGTACATGATGGGTCGTGCTTCGGGCCCAGGAGCTTACGATCACATTCCTCACATATGTAGGGTGCAGTAGGGCTGTACATGATGGGTCGTGCTTCGGGCCCAGGAGCTTACAATCACATTCCTCACATATGTAGGGTGCTGTAGGGCTGTACATGATGGGTCGTGCTTCGGGTCCAGGAGCTTACAATCACATTCCTCACATATGTAGGGTGCTGTAGGGCTGTACATGATGGGTCGTGCTTCGGGCCCAGGAGCTTACAATCACATTCCTCACCTATGTAGGGTGCTGTAGGGCTGTACATGATGGGTCATGCTTCGGGCCCAGGAGCTTACGATCACATTCCTCACATATGTAGGGTGCTGTAGGGCTGTACATGATGGGTCGTGCTTCGAGCCCAGGAGCTTACAATCACATTCCTCACATATGTAGGGTGCTGTAGGGCTGTACATGATGGGTCGTGCTCCGGCCCCAGGAGCTTACGATCACATTCCTCACATATGTAGGGTGCTGTAGGGCTGTACATGATGGGTCGTGCTCCGGGTCCAGGAGCTTACGATCACATCCCTCACCTATGTAGGGTGCTGTAGGGCTGTACATGATGGGTCATGCTTCGGGCCCAGGAGCTTACGATCACATTCCTCACATATGTAGGGTGCTGTAGGGCTGTACATGATGGGTCATGCTTCGGGCCCAGGAGCTTACGATCACATTCCTCACCTATGTAGGGTGCTGTAGGGCTGTACATGATGGGTCGTGCTCCGGGTCCAGGAGCTTACAATCACATTCCTCACCTATGTAGGGTGCTGTAGGGCTGTACATGATGGGTCGTGCTCCGGGTCCAGGAGCTTACGATCACATTCCTCACCTATGTAGGGTGCTGTAGGGCTGTACATGATGGGTCGTGCTTCGGGCCCAGGAGCTTACAATCACATTCCTCACATATGTAGGGTGCTGTAGGGCTGTACATGATGGGTCATGCTTCGGGCCCAGGAGCTTACGATCACATTCCTCACATATGTAGGGTGCTGTAGGGCTGTACATGATGGGTCATGCTCCGGGTGCAGGAGCTTACAATCACATCCCTCACATATGTAGGGTGCTGTAGGGCTGTACATGATGGGTCGTGCTTCGGGCCCAGGAGCTTACGATCACATCCCTCACCTATGTAGGGTGCTGTAGGGCTGTACATGATGGGTCGTGCTCCGGGCCCAGGAGCTTACGATCACATTCCTCACATATGTAGGGTGCTGTAGGGCTGTACATGATGGGTCATGCTTCGGGCCCAGGAGCTTACGATCACATTCCTTACATATGTAGGGTGCTGTAGGGCTGTACATGATGGGTCGTGCTTCGGGCCCAGGAGCTTACAATCACATTCCTCACATATGTAGGGTGCTGTAGGGCTGTACATGATGGGTTGTGCTCCGGGTCCAGGAGCTTACAATCACATTCCTCACATATGTAGGGTGCTGTAGGGCTGTACATGATGGGTCGTGCTTCGGGCCCAGGAGCTTACGATCACATCCCTCACCTATGTAGGGTGCTGTAGGGCTGTACATGATGGGTCATGCTTCGGGCCCAGGAGCTTATGATCACATTCCTCACATATGTAGGGTGCTGTAGGGCTCTACATGATGGGTCATGCTTCGGGCCCAGGAGCTTACGATCACATCCCTCACCTATGTAGGGTGCTGTAGGGCTGTACATGATGGGTCGTGCTTCGGGCCCAGGAGCTTACGATCACATTCCTCACATATGTAGGGTGCTGTAGGGCTGTACATGATGGGTCATGCTTCGGGTCCAGGAGCTTACAATCACATTCCTCACATATGTAGGGTGCTGTAGGGCTGTACATGATGGGTCATGCTTCGGGCCCAGGAGCTTACGATCACATTCCTCACATATGTAGGGTGCTGTAGGGTTGTACATGATGGGTCGTGCTTCGGGCCCAGGAGCTTACAATCACATCCCTCACATATGTAGGGTGCTGTAGGGCTGTACATGATGGGTCGTGCTCCGGGCCCAGGAGCTTACAATCACATTCCTCACATATGTAGGGTGCTGTAGGGCTGTATATGATGGGTCGTGCTTCGGGCCCAGGAGCTTACAATCACATTCCTCACATATGTAGGGCTGTATATGATGGGTCGTGCTTCGGGCCCAGGAGCTTACAATCACATTCCTCACATATGTAGGGTGCAGTAGGGCTGTACATGATGGGTCGTGCTTCGTGTCCAGGAGCTTACAATCACATTCCTCACATATGTAGGGTGCTGTAGGGCTGTACATGATGGGTCGTGCTTCGGGCCCAGGAGCTTACGATCACATTCCTCACATATGTAGGGTGCTGTAGGGCTGTACATGATGGGTCGTGCTCCCGGCCCAGGAGCTTACAATCACATCCCTCACATATGTAGGGTGCTGTAGGGCTGTACATGATGGGTCGCGCTTCGAGCCCAGGAGCTTACAATCACATCCCTCACATATGTAGGGTGCTGTAGGGCTGTACATGATGGGTCATGCTCCCGGCCCAGGAGCTTACAATCACATTCCTCACATATGTAGGGTGCTGTAGGGCTGTACATGATGGGTCGTGCTTCGGGTCCAGGAGCTTACGATCACATCCCTCACATATGTAGGGTGCTGTAGGGCTGTACATGATGGGTCGTGCTCCGGGCCCAGGAGCTTACGATCACATCCCTCACATATGTAGGGTGCTGTAGGGCTGTACATGATGGGTCGTGCTCCGGGCCCAGGAGCTTACGATCACATCCCTCACATATGTAGGGTGCTGTAGGGCTGTACATGATGGGTCGTGCTTCGGGCCCAGGAGCTTACGATCACATTCCTCACATATGTAGGGTGCTGTAGGGCTGTACATGATGGGTCGTGCTCCGGGCCCAGGAGCTTACGATCACATTCCTCACATATGTAGGGTGCTGTAGGGCTGTACATGATGGGTCGTGCTCCGGGTCCAGGAGCTTACAATCACATTCCTCACCTATGTAGGGTGCTGTAGGGCTGTACATGATGGGTCGTGCTCCGGGCCCAGGAGCTTACGATCACATTCCTCACATATGTAGGGTGCTGTAGGGCTGTACATGATGGGTCGTGCTCCGGGTCCAGGAGCTTACAATCACATTCCTCACCTATGTAGGGTGCTGTAGGGCTGTACATGATGGGTCGTGCTTCGGGCCCAGGAGCTTACGATCACATCCCTCACCTATGTAGGGTGCTGTAGGGCTGTACATGATGGGTCGTGCTCCCGGCCCAGGAGCTTACAATCACATCCCTCACATATGTAGGGTGCTGTAGGGCTGTACATGATGGGTCATGCTTCGGGCCCAGGAGCTTACGATCACATCCCTCACCTACGTAGGGTGCTGTAGGGCTGTACATGATGGGTCGTGCTTCGGGCCCAGGAGCTTACGATCACATTCCTCACATATGTAGGGTGCTGTAGGGCTGTACATGATGGGTCGTGCTCCGGGCCCAGGAGCTTACGATCACATTCCTCACATATGTAGGGTGCTGTAGGGCTGTACATGATGGGTCGTGCTCCGGGTCCAGGAGCTTACAATCACATTCCTCACCTATGTAGGGTGCTGTAGGGCTGTACATGATGGGTCGTGCTTCGGGCCCAGGAGCTTACGATCACATCCCTCACCTATGTAGGGTGCTGTAGGGCTGTACATGATGGGTCGTGCTCCCGGCCCAGGAGCTTACAATCACATCCCTCACATATGTAGGGTGCTGTAGGGCTGTACATGATGGGTCGTGCTCCCGGCCCAGGAGCTTACAATCACATCCCTCACATATGTAGGGTGCTGTAGGGCTGTACATGATGGGTCGTGCTTCGGGCCCAGGAGCTTACGATCACATTCCTCACATATGTAGGGTGCTGTAGGGCTGTACATGATGGGTCGTGCTCCGGGCCCAGGAGCTTACGATCACATTCCTCACATATGTAGGGTGCTGTAGGGCTGTACATGATGGGTTGTGCTCCGGGTCCAGGAGCTTACAATCACATTCCTCACCTATGTAGGGTGCTGTAGGGCTGTACATGATGGGTCGTGCTCCCGGCCCAGGAGCTTACAATCACATCCCTCACATATGTAGGGTGCTGTAGGGCTGTACATGATGGGTCGTGCTTCGGGCCCAGGAGCTTACGATCACATCCCTCACATATGTAGGGTGCTGTAGGGCTGTACATGATGGGTCGTGCTCCCGGCCCAGGAGCTTACAATCACATCCCTCACATATGTAGGGTGCTGTAGGGCTGTACATGATGGGTCATGCTTCGGGCCCAGGAGCTTACGATCACATCCCTCACCTATGTAGGGTGCTGTAGGGCTGTACATGATGGGTCGTGCTTCGGGCCCAGGAGCTTACGATCACATCCCTCACCTATGTAGGGTGCTGTAGGGCTGTACATGATGGGTCGTGCTTCGGGCCCAGGAGCTTACGATCACATTCCTCACATATGTAGGGTGCTGTAGGGCTGTACATGATGGGTCGTGCTCCGGGCCCAGGAGCTTACGATCACATTCCTCACATATGTAGGGTGCTGTAGGGCAGTACATGATGGGTCGTGCTTCGGGCCCAGGAGCTTACGATCACATCCCTCACATATGTAGGGTGCTGTAGGGCTGTACATGATGGGTCGTGCTTCGGGCCCAGGAGCTTACGATCACATTCCTCACATATGTAGGGTGCTGTAGGGCAGTACATGATGGGTCGTGCTTCGGGCCCAGGAGCTTACGATCACATCCCTCACCTATGTAGGGTGCTGTAGGGCTGTACATGATGGGTCGTGCTTCGGGCCCAGGAGCTTACGATCACATTCCTCACATATGTAGGGTGCTGTAGGGCAGTACATGATGGGTCGTGCTTCGGGCCCAGGAGCTTACGATCACATCCCTCACATATGTAGGGTGCTGTAGGGCTGTACATGATGGGTCGTGCTTCGGGCCCAGGAGCTTACGATCACATTCCTCACATATGTAGGGTGCTGTAGGGCAGTACATGATGGGTCGTGCTTCGGGCCCAGGAGCTTACGATCACATCCCTCACCTATGTAGGGTGCTGTAGGGCTGTACATGATGGGTCGTGCTTCGGGCCCAGGAGCTTACGATCACATTCCTCACATATGTAGGGTGCTGTAGGGCTGTACATGATGGGTCATGCTTCGGGCCCAGGAGCTTACGATCACATTCCTCACATATGTAGGGTGCTGTAGGGCTGTACATGATGGGTCGTGCTCCGGGTCCAGGAGCTTACAATCACATCCCTCACATATGTAGGGTGCTGTAGGGCTGTACATGATGGGTCGTGCTCCGGGTCCAGGAGCTTACAATCACATCCCTCACATATGTAGGGTGCTGTAGGGCTGTACATGATGGGTCGCGCTTCGAGCCCAGGAGCTTACAATCACATCCCTCACATATGTAGGGTGCTGTAGGGCTGTACATGATGGGTCATGCTCCCGGCCCAGGAGCTTACAATCACATTCCTCACATATGTAGGGTGCTGTAGGGCTGTACATGATGGGTCGTGCTTCGGGTCCAGGAGCTTACGATCACATCCCTCACATATGTAGGGTGCTGTAGGGCTGTACATGATGGGTCGTGCTCCGGGCCCAGGAGCTTACGATCACATCCCTCACATATGTAGGGTGCTGTAGGGCTGTACATGATGGGTCGTGCTCCGGGCCCAGGAGCTTACGATCACATCCCTCACATATGTAGGGTGCTGTAGGGCAGTACATGATGAGTCGTGCTTCGGGTCCAGGAGCTTACAATCACATCCCTCACATATGTAGGGTGCTGTAGGGCTGTACATGATGGGTCGTGCTCCGGGCCCAGGAGCTTACAATCACATCCCTCACATATGTAGGGTGCTGTAGGGCTGTACATGATGAGTCGTGCTTCGGGTCCAGGAGCTTACAATCACATCCCTCACATATGTAGGGTGCTGTAGGGCTGTACATGATGGGTCGTGCTCCGGGCCTAGGAGCTTACAATCACATTCCTCACATATGTAGGGTGCTGTAGGGCTGTACATGATGGGTCGTGCTCCGGGCCCAGGAGCTTACGATCACATCCCTCACATATGTAGGGTGCTGTAGGGCTGTACATGATGGGTCGTGCTCCGGGTCCAGGAGTTTACGATCATATCCCTCACATATGTAGGGTGCTGTAGGGCTGTACATGATGGGTCGTGCTTCGGGCCCAGGAGCTTACGATCACATTCCTCACATATGTAGG
Organism: Phyllobates terribilis; assembly: GCF_046119375.1. Taxonomy (NCBI): domain Eukaryota; kingdom Metazoa; phylum Chordata; class Amphibia; order Anura; family Dendrobatidae; genus Phyllobates; species Phyllobates terribilis. The sequence continues at coordinate 9,987,679 of NW_027362766.1, read as the reverse complement.
GTGCTGTAGGGCTGTACATGATGGGTCGTGCTCCCGGCCCAGGAGCTTACAATCACATTCCTCACATATGTAGGGTGCTGTAGGGCTGTACATGATGGGTCATGCTTCGGGTCCAGGAGCTTACAATCAGATTCCTCACATATGTAGGGTGCTGTAGGGCTGTACATGATGGGTCGTGCTCCCGGCCCAGGAGCTTACGATCACATCCCTCACCTATGTAGGGTGCTGTAGGGCTGTACATGATGGGTCATGCTCCGGGTCCAGGAGCTTACGATCACATCCCTCACCTATGTAGGGTGCTGTAGGGCTGTACATGATGGGTCGTGCTCCGGGCCCAGGAGCTTACGATCACATCCCTCACATATGTAGGGTGCTGTAGGGCTGTACATGATGGGTCATGCTCCGGGTCCAGGAGCTTACGATCACATCCCTCACCTATGTAGGGTGCTGTAGGGCTGTACATGATGGGTCGTGCTCCGGGCCCAGGAGCTTACAATCACATTCCTCACATATGTAGAGTGCTGTAGGGCTGTACATGATGGGTCATGCTTCGGGTCCAGGAGCTTACGATCACATCCCTCACCTATGTAGGGTGCTGTAGGGCTGTACATAATGGGTCGTGCTCCGGGCCCAGGAGCTTACAATCACATTCCTCACATATGTAGGGTGCTGTTGGGCTGTACATGATGGGTCATGCTTCGGGCCCAGGAGCTTACGATCACATCCCTCACCTATGTAGGGTGCTGTAGGGCTGTACATGATGGGTCGTGCTCCGGGCCCAGGAGCTTACAATCACATCCCTCACATATGTAGGGTGCTGTAGGGCTGTACATGATGGGTCGTGCTTCGGGCCCAGGAGCTTACGATCACATCCCTCACCTATGTAGGGTGCTGTAGGGCTGTACATGATGGGTCATGCTTCGGGCCCAGGAGCTTACGATCACATTCCTCACATATGTAGGGTGCTGTAGGGCTGTACATGATGGGTCGTGCTCCGGGCCCAGGAGCTTACAATCACATTCCTCACATATGTAGGGTGCTGTAGGGCTGTACATGATGGGTCGTGCTTCGGGCCCAGGAGCTTACGATCACATCCCTCACCTATGTAGGGTGCTGTAGGGCAGTACATGATGGGTCGTGCTCCCGGTCCAGGAGCTTACAATCACATTCCTCACATATGTAGGGTGCTGTTGGGCTGTACATGATGGGTCGTGCTCCCGGCCCAGGGGCTTACAATCACATCCCTCACATATGTAGGGTGCTGTAGGGCTGTACATGATGGGTCGTGCTTCGGGCCCAGGAGCTTACGATCACATTCCTCACATATGTAGGGTGCTGTAGGGCTGTACATGATGGGTCGTGCTCCGGGCCCAGGAGCTTACGATCACATTCCTCACATATGTAGGGTGCTGTAGGGCTGTACATGATGGGTCGTGCTCCGGGTCCAGGAGCTTACAATCACATTCCTCACCTATGTAGGGTGCTGTAGGGCTGTACATGATGGGTCGTGCTTCGGGCCCAGGAGCTTACGATCACATCCCTCACCTATGTAGGGTGCTGTAGGGCTGTACATGATGGGTCGTGCTCCCGGCCCAGGAGCTTACAATCACATCCCTCACATATGTAGGGTGCTGTAGGGCTGTACATGATGGGTCGTGCTTCGGGCCCAGGAGCTTACGATCACATCCCTCACATATGTAGGGTGCTGTAGGGCTGTACATGATGGGTCGTGCTCCCGGCCCAGGAGCTTACAATCACATCCCTCACATATGTAGGGTGCTGTAGGGCTGTACATGATGGGTCATGCTTCGGGCCCAGGAGCTTACGATCACATCCCTCACCTATGTAGGGTGCTGTAGGGCTGTACATGATGGGTCGTGCTTCGGGTCCAGGAGCTTACGATCACATCCCTCACCTATGTAGGGTGCTGTAGGGCTGTACATGATGGGTCGTGCTTCGGGCCCAGGAGCTTACAATCACATTCCTCACATATGTAGGGTGCTGTAGGGCTGTACATGATGGGTCGTGCTTCGGGCCCAGGAGCTTACGATCACATTCCTCACATATGTAGGGTGCTGTAGGGCTGTACATGATGGGTCGTGCTCCGGGCCCAGGAGCTTACGATCACATTCCTCACATATGTAGGGTGCTGTAGGGCAGTACATGATGGGTCGTGCTTCGGGCCCAGGAGCTTACGATCACATCCCTCACATATGTAGGGTGCTGTAGGGCTGTACATGATGGGTCGTGCTTCGGGCCCAGGAGCTTACGATCACATTCCTCACATATGTAGGGTGCTGTAGGGCTGTACATGATGGGTCGTGCTCCGGGCCCAGGAGCTTACGATCACATTCCTCACATATGTAGGGTGCTGTAGGGCTGTACATGATGGGTCGTGCTTCGGGCCCAGGAGCTTACGATCACATTCCTCACATATGTAGGGTGCTGTAGGGCTGTACATGATGGGTCGTGCTCCGGGTCCAGGAGCTTACGATCACATCCCTCACATATGTAGGGTGCTGTAGGGCTGTACATGATGGGTCGTGCTCCGGGTCCAGGAGCTTACAATCACATCCCTCACATATGTAGGGTGCTGTAGGGCTGTACATGATGGGTCATGCTTCGGGCCCAGGAGCTTACGATCACATTCCTCACATATGTAGGGTGCTGTAGGGCTGTACATGATGGGTCGTGCTCCGGGTCCAGGAGCTTACGATCACATTCCTCACATATGTAGGGTGCTGTAGGGCTGTACATGATGGGTCGTGCTCCGGGCCCAGGAGCTTACGATCACATCCCTCACATATGTAGGGTGCTGTAGGGCAGTACATGATGAGTCGTGCTTCGGGTCCAGGAGCTTACAATCACATCCCTCACATATGTAGGGTGCTGTAGGGCTGTACATGATGGGTCGTGCTCCGGGCCCAGGAGCTTACAATCACATCCCTCACATATGTAGGGTGCTGTAGGGCTGTACATGATGAGTCGTGCTTCGGGTCCAGGAGCTTACAATCACATCCCTCACATATGTAGGGTGCTGTAGGGCTGTACATGATGGGTCGTGCTCCGGGCCTAGGAGCTTACAATCACATTCCTCACATATGTAGGGTGCTGTAGGGCTGTACATGATGGGTCGTGCTCCGGGCCCAGGAGCTTACGATCACATCCCTCACATATGTAGGGTGCTGTAGGGCTGTACATGATGGGTCGTGCTTCGGGTCCAGGAGCTTACGATCACATTCCTCACATATGTAGGGTGCTGTAGGGCTGTACATGATGGGTCGTGCTTCGGGCCCAGGAGCTTACAATCACATTCCTCACATATGTAGGGTGCTGTAGGGCTGTACATGATGGGTCATGCTTCGGGCCCAGGAGCTTACGATCACATTCCTTACATATGTAGGGTGCTGTAGGGCTGTACATGATGGGTCGTGCTCCGGGCCCAGGAGCTTACAATCACATTCCTCACATATGTAGGGTGCTGTAGGGCTGTACATGATGGGTCGTGCTCCGGGCCCAGGAGCTTACGATCACATCCCTCACATATGTAGGGTGCTGTAGGGCTGTACATGATGGGTCGTGCTCCGGGTCCAGGAGTTTACGATCATATCCCTCACATATGTAGGGTGCTGTAGGGCTGTACATGATGGGTCGTGCTCCCGGCCCAGGAGCTTACAATCACATTCCTCACATATGTAGGGTGCTGTAGGGCTGTACATGATGGGTCATGCTTCGGGCCCAGGAGCTTACGATCACATTCCTCACATATGTAGGGTGCTGTAGGGCTGTACATGATGGGTCGTGCTCCCGGCCCAGGAGCTTACAATCACATTCCTCACATATGTAGGGTGCTGTAGGGCTGTACATGATGGGTCATGCTTCGGGTCCAGGAGCTTACAATCAGATTCCTCACATATGTAGGGTGCTGTAGGGCTGTACATGATGGGTCGTGCTCCCGGCCCAGGAGCTTACGATCACATCCCTCACCTATGTAGGGTGCTGTAGGGCTGTACATGATGGGTCATGCTCCGGGTCCAGGAGCTTACGATCACATCCCTCACCTATGTAGGGTGCTGTAGGGCTGTACATGATGGGTCATGCTCCGGGTCCAGGAGCTTACGATCACATCCCTCACCTATGTAGGGTGCTGTAGGGCTGTACATGATGGGTCATGCTTCGGGTCCAGGAGCTTACGATCACATCCCTCACCTATGTAGGGTGCTGTAGGGCTGTACATAATGGGTCGTGCTCCGGGCCCAGGAGCTTACAATCACATTCCTCACATATGTAGGGTGCTGTTGGGCTGTACATGATGGGTCATGCTTCGGGCCCAGGAGCTTACGATCACATTCCTCACATATGTAGGGTGCTGTAGGGCTGTACATGATGGGTCATGCTTCGGGCCCAGGAGCTTACGATCACATTCCTCACATATGTAGGGTGCTGTAGGGCTGTACATGATGGGTCGTGCTCCGGGTCCAGGAGCTTACAATCACATTCCTCACATATGTAGGGTGCTGTAGGGCTGTACATGATGGGTCGTGCTCCGGGTCCAGGAGCTTACAATCACATCCCTCACATATGTAGGGTGCTGTAGGGCTGTACATGATGGGTCATGCTTCGGGCCCAGGAGCTTACGATCACATTCCTCACATATGTAGGGTGCTGTAGGGCTGTACATGATGGGTCATGCTTCGAGCCCAGGAGCTTACAATCACATCCCTCACATATGTAGGGTGCTGTAGGGCTGTACATGATGGGTCATGCTTCGGGCCCAGGAGCTTACAATCACATCCCTCACATATGTAGGGTGCTGTAGGGCTGTACATGATGGGTCGCGCTTCGAGCCCAGGAGCTTACAATCACATCCCTCACATATGTAGGGTGCTGTAGGGCTGTACATGATGGGTCGTGCTCCGGGTCCAGGAGCTTACAATCACATCCCTCACATATGTAGGGTGCTGTAGGGCTGTACATGATGGGTCGCGCTTCGAGCCCAGGAGCTTACAATCACATTCCTCACATATGTAGGGTGCTGTAGGGCTGTACATGATGGGTCGTGCTTCGGGTCCAGGAGCTTACGATCACATCCCTCACATATGTAGGGTGCTGTAGGGCTGTACATGATGGGTCGTGCTCCGGGCCCAGGAGCTTACGATCACATCCCTCACATATGTAGGGTGCTGTAGGGCTGTACATGATGGGTCGTGCTCCCGGCCCAGGAGCTTACAATCACATCCCTCACATATGTAGGGTGCTGTAGGGCTGTACATGATGGGTCGTGCTTCGGGCCCAGGAGCTTACGATCACATTCCTCACATATGTAGGGTGCTGTAGGGCTGTACATGATGGGTCATGCTTCGGGCCCAGGAGCTTACGATCACATTCCTTACATATGTAGGGTGCTGTAGGGCTGTACATGATGGGTCGTGCTCCGGGCCCAGGAGCTTACAATCACATTCCTCACATATGTAGGGTGCTGTAGGGCTGTACATGATGGGTCGTGCTCCCGGCCCAGGAGCTTACAATCACATTCCTCACCTATGTAGGGTGCTGTAGGGCTGTACATGATGGGTCGTGCTCCGGGTCCAGGAGTTTACGATCATATCCCTCACATATGTAGGGTGCTGTAGGGCTGTACATGATGGGTCGTGCTTCGGGCCCAGGAGCTTACGATCACATTCCTCACATATGTAGGGTGCTGTAGGGCTGTACATGATGGGTCGTGCTCCCGGCCCAGGAGCTTACAATCACATTCCTCACCTATGTAGGGTGCTGTAGGGCTGTACATGATGGGTCATGCTTCGGGTCCAGGAGCTTACAATCAGATTCCTCACATATGTAGGGTGCTGTAGGGCTGTACATGATGGGTCGTGCTCCCGGCCCAGGAGCTTACGATCACATCCCTCACCTATGTAGGGTGCTGTAGGGCTGTACATGATGGGTCATGCTCCGGGTCCAGGAGCTTACGATCACATCCCTCACCTATGTAGGGTGCTGTAGGGCTGTACATGATGGGTCATGCTCCGGGTCCAGGAGCTTACGATCACATCCCTCACCTATGTAGGGTGCTGTAGGGCTGTACATGATGGGTCATGCTTCGGGTCCAGGAGCTTACGATCACATCCCTCACCTATGTAGGGTGCTGTAGGGCTGTACATAATGGGTCGTGCTCCGGGCCCAGGAGCTTACAATCACATTCCTCACATATGTAGGGTGCTGTTGGGCTGTACATGATGGGTCATGCTTCGGGCCCAGGAGCTTACGATCACATCCCTCACCTATGTAGGGTGCTGTAGGGCTGTACATGATGGGTCGTGCTCCGGGCCCAGGAGCTTACAATCACATCCCTCACATATGTAGGGTGCTGTAGGGCTGTACATGATGGGTCGTGCTTCAGGCCCAGGAGCTTACGATCACATCCCTCACCTATGTAGGGTGCTGTAGGGCTGTACATGATGGGTCATGCTTCGGGCCCAGGAGCTTACGATCACATTCCTCACATATGTAGGGTGCTGTAGGGCTGTACATGATGGGTCGTGCTCCGGGCCCAGGAGCTTACAATCACATTCCTCACATATGTAGGGTGCTGTAGGGCTGTACATGATGGGTCGTGCTTCGGGCCCAGGAGCTTACGATCACATCCCTCACCTATGTAGGGTGCTGTAGGGCAGTACATGATGGGTCGTGCTCCCGGTCCAGGAGCTTACAATCACATTCCTCACATATGTAGGGTGCTGTAGGGCTGTACATGATGGGTCGTGCTCCCGGCCCAGGAGCTTACGATCACATTCCTCACATATGTAGAGTGCTGTAGGGCTGTACATGATGGGTCGTGCTTCGGGCCCAGGAGCTTACGATCACATTCCTCACATATGTAGGGTGCTGTAGGGCTGTACATGATGGGTCGTGCTTCGGGCCCAGGAGCTTACAATCACATTCCTCACATATGTAGGGTGCTGTAGGGCTGTACATGATGGGTCATGCTCCTGGTCCAGGAGCTTACGATCACATCCCTCACATATGTAGGGTGCTGTAGGGCTGTACATGATGGGTCATGCTTCGGGCCCAGGAGCTTACAATCACATCCCTCACATATGTAGGGTGCTGTAGGGCTGTACATGATGGGTCATGCTTCGGGTCCAGGAGCTTACGATCACATCCCTCACATATGTAGGGTGCTGTAGGGCTGTACATGATGGGTCATGCTTCGGGCCCAGGAGCTTACAATCACATTCCTCACATATGTAGGGTGCTGTAGGGCTGTACATGATGGGTCATGCTTCGGGCCCAGGAGCTTACGATCACATTCATCACCTATGTAGGGTGCTGTAGGGCTGTACATGATGGGTCGTGCTTCGGGCCCAGGAGCTTACGATCACATTCCTCACATATGTAGGGTGCTGTAAGGCTGTACATGATGGGTCGTGCTTCGGGCCCAGGAGCTTACGATCACATTCCTCACATATGTAGGGTGCTGTAGGGCTGTACATGATGGGTGATGCTTCGGGCCCAGGAGCTTACGATCACATTCCTCACATATGTAGGGTGCTGTAGGGCTGTACATGATGGGTCGTGCTTCGGGCCCAGGAGCTTACGATCACATTCCTCACATATGTAGGGTGCTGTAGGGCTGTACATGATGGGTCGTGCTCCGGGTCCAGGAGCTTACGATCACATTCCTCACATATGTAGGGTGCTGTAGGGCTGTACATGATGGGTCGTGCTTCGGGCCCAGGAGCTTACGATCACATTCCTCACATATGTAGGGTGCTGTAGGGTTGTACATGATGGGTCATGCTTCGGGCCCAGGAGCTTACGATCACATTCCTCACATATGTAGGGTGCTGTAGGGCTGTACATGATGGGTCATGCTTCGGGCCCAGGAGCTTACAATCACATTCCTCACATATGTAGGGTGCTGTAGGGCTGTACATGATGGGTCATGCTTCGGGCCCAGGAGCTTACGATCACATTCCTCACCTATGTAGGGTGCTGTAGGGCTGTACATGATGGGTCATGCTTCGGGCCCAGGAGCTTACGATCACATTCCTCACATATGTAGGGTGCTGTAGGGCTGTACATGATGGGTCATGCTCCGGGCCCAGGAGCTTACAATCACATCCCTCACATATGTAGGGTGCTGTAGGGCTGTACATGATGGGTCATGCTCCGGGTCCAGGAGCTTACGATCACATTCCTCACATATGTAGGGTGCTGTAGGGCTGTACATGATGGGTCGTGCTCCGGGCCCAGGAGCTTACAATCACATCCCTCACATATGTAGGGTGCTGTAGGGCTGTACATGATGGGTCATGCTCCGGGCCCAGGAGCTTACAATCACATCCCTCACATATGTAGGGTGCTGTAGGGCTGTACATGATGGGTCGTGCTTCGGGCCCAGGGTCTTACGATCACATCCCTCACGTATGTAGGGTGCTGTAGGGCTGTACATGATGGGTCGTGCTCCGGGCCCAGGAGCTTACAATCACATTCCTCACATATGTAGGGTGCTGTAGGGCTGTACATGATGGGTCATGCTTCGGGTCCAGGAGCTTACAATCACATCCCTCACCTATGTAGGGTGCTGTAGGGCTATACATGATGGGTCGTGCTCCGGGCCCAGGAGCTTACAATCACATCCCTCACCTATGTAGGGTGCTGTAGGGTTGTACATGATGGGTCGTGCTCCCGGCCCAGGAGCTTACAATCACATCCCTCACATATGTAGGGTGCTGTAGGGCTGTACATGATGGGTCGTGCTTCGGGTCCAGGAGCTTACGATCACATCCCTCACCTATGTAGGGTGCTGTAGGGCTGTACATGATGGGTCGTGCTCCGGGTCCAGGAGCTTACAATCACATTCCTCACATATGTAGGGTGCTGTAGGGCTGTACATGATGGGTCATGCTCCTGGTCCAGGAGCTTACAATCACATTCCTCACATATGTAGGGTGCTGTAGGGCTGTACATGATGGGTCGTGCTTCGGGTCCAGGAGCTTACGATCACATTCCTCACATATGTAGGGTGCTGTAGGGCTGTACATGATGGGTCGTGCTTCGCGTCCAGGAGCTTACAATCACATTCCTCACATATGTAGAGTGCTGTAGGGCTGTACATGATGGGTCGTGCTTCGAGCCCAGGAGCTTACAATCACATTCCTCACATATGTAGGGTGCTGTAGGGCTGTACATGATGGGTCGTGCTCCCGGCCCAGGAGCTTACAATCACATCCCTCACATATGTAGGGTGCTGTAGGGTTGTACATGATGGGTCGTGCTTCGGGTCCAGGAGCTTACGATCACATTCCTCACATATGTAGGGTGCTGTAGGGCTGTACATGATGGGTCGTGCTCCGGGCCCAGGAGCTTACAATCACATCCCTCACATATGTAGGGTGCTGTAGGGCTGTACATGATGGGTCATGCTCCGGGCCCAGGAGCTTACAATCACATCCCTCACATATGTAGGGTGCTGTAGGGCTGTACATGATGGGTCATGCTCCTGGTCCAGGAGCTTACAATCACATTCCTCACATATGTAGGGTGCTGTAGGGCTGTACATGATGGGTCGTGCTTCGGGCCCAGGAGCTTACGATCACATCCCTCACCTATGTAGGGTGCTGTAGGGCTGTACATGATGGGTCATGCTTCAGGCCCAGGAGCTTACGATCACATCCCTCACATATGTAGAGTGCTGTAGGGCTGTACATGATGGGTCGTGCTTCGGGTCCAGGAGCTTACGATCACATCCCTCACCTATGTAGGGTGCTGTAGGGCTGTACATGATGGGTCATGCTTCGGGTCCAGGAGCTTACGATCACATCCCTCACCTATGTAGGGTGCTGTAGGGCTGTACATGATGGGTCGTGCTTCGGGTCCAGGAGCTTACGATCACATTCCTCACCTATGTAGGGTGCTGTAGGGCTGTACATGATGGGTCGTGCTCCGGGCCCAGGAGCTTACGATCACATCCCTCACCTATGTAGGGTGCTGTAGGGCTGTACATGATGGGTCGTGCTTCGGGCCCAGGAGCTTACGATCACATTCCTCACATATATAGGGTGCTGTAGGGCTGTACATGATGGGTCGTGCTTCGGGCCCAGGAGCTTACAATCACATTCCTCACATATGTAGGGTGCTGTAGGACTGTACATGATGGGTCGTGCTTCGGGCCCAGGAGCTTACGATCACATTCCTCACATATGTAGGGTGCTGTAGGGCTGTACATGATGGGTCGTGCTTCGGGCCCAGGAGCTTACAATCACATTCCTCACATATGTAGGGTGCTGTAGGGCTGTACATGATGGGTCATGCTTCGGGTCCAGGAGCTTACGATCACATTCCTCACATATGTAGAGTGCTGTAGGGCTGTACATGATGGGTCGTGCTTCGGGTCCAGGAGCTTACGATCACATTCCTCACATATGTAGAGTGCTGTAGGGCTGTACATGATGGGTCGTGCTCCGGGCCCAGGAGCTTACGATCACATTCCTCACATATGTAGGGTGCTGTAGGGCTGTACATGATGAGTCGTGCTCCGGGCCCAGGAGCTTACAATCACATCCCTCACATATGTAGGGTGCTGTAGGGTTGTACATGATGGGTCATGCTCCCGGCCCAGGAGCTTACGATCACATCCCTCACATATGTAGGGTGCTGTAGGGCTGTACATGATGGGTCGTGCTCCCGGCCCAGGAGCTTACAATCACATCCCTCACCTATGTAGGGTGCTGTAGGGCTGTACATGATGGGTCATGCTTGGGGCTCCGGAGCTTACAATCACATCCCTCACATATGTAGGGTGCTGTAGGGCTGTACATGATGGGTCGTGCTCCCGGCCCAGGAGCTTACGATCACATCCCTCACATATGTAGGGTGCTGTAGGGCTGTACATGATGGGTCGTGCTCCCGGCCCAGGAGCTTACAATCACATTCCTCACATATGTAGGGTGCTGTAGGGCTGTACATGATGGGTCGTGCTTCGGGCGCCGGAGCTTACAATCACATCCCTCACATATGTAGGGTGCTGTAGGGCTGTACATGATGGGTCGTGCTTCGGGCCCAGGAGCTTACAATCACATTCCTCACATATGTAGAGTGCTGTAGGGCTGTACATGATGGGTCATGCTTCGGGTCCAGGAGCTTACGATCACATCCCTCACCTATGTAGGGTGCTGTAGGGCTGTACATGATGGGTCGTGCTCCGGGCCCAGGAGCTTACAATCACATCCCTCACATATGTAGGGTGCTGTAGGGCTGTACATGATGGGTCGTGCTCCGGGTCCAGGAGCTTACAATCACATCCCTCACATATGTAGAGTGCTGTAGGGCTGTACATGATGGGTCGTGCTTCGGGTCCAGGAGCTTACTGTAACGGGTCTGGGAGGCGGAACCTCTGAGCTACTATACAAGGGGGCGGTCCTTGTAAGGGAGCGGGTGGTGACCAGGGAAGACGGGCTGGAAGTCTCAGCAGGTGAACGGGACAGTCTCTGGGTGAACGGGCTGGAGGTCACGGCAAGTGACCGGGGCAGTCTCTGGATGAACGGGCAGGAGGTCACGGCAAGTGACCGGGGCAGTCTCTGGATGAACGGGCAGGAGGTCACGGCAAGTGACCGGGGCAGTCTCTGGGTAAAGGGTAGGTACGACCTGTGATGGCAGAGCCTCCAGGTAGGCTAGCAGGCAGATGGTTGATGTGAGCTCCCAGGTGAGCAAGCGAGAGTCTCTGGAATGGCAGGTGGTCACAGCACGTGACGGCGGAGCCTCCAGGTAGGCTAGCAGGCAGGTAACAGGTGTGCGCTCCCAGGTGAGCGGACAGGAGTCACTGGACAGGCAGGTGGTCACAGCACGTGACGGCGGAGCCTCCAGGTAGGCTAGCAGGCAGATAACAGATGTGCGCTCCCAGGTGAGCGGGCAAGCTGGTCCATAGACAGACTGACAGGAGTTGGAGGGCAGACCGTCGGACCTCAGGCAAGCAGGCAGGTAGCAGAGGAGCGCTCCCAGGTGAGCGGGCAAGCTGGTCCTTAGACAGACTGACAGGAGTCGGTAGGCAGACCGTCGGACTTCAGGCTAGCAGGCAGGTAGCAGAATATCAGGCAGGAATTAGACAGCAGACTGGCAGGTATCTGGCAGGTAACTGGCAACGGGACCTGAGGGCTGAAGCAGAGTAGTGAACAGTACAACAACATTGCTCGGGCACCTCCATTTTGGAGGAGGTGCCTTATATATGGTGAAGTCCTCCGGCCATTGGCCGGGGACTCCTTAGGACGGCGCGCGCGGCCCCTTTAAGAGGGAGGGAGCGCGCGCGCGTCTTAAGCACAGTGGCCGGGAAGGAGCGTGCGCTGCCAGCAGAGCGGGAGGAGGACGCCGGGCTCGGAGCAGAGGGGTGAGGGGAACAGCGTCCCTGCCTAGCAGAGGGCAGGGACGCCGGCGCTACACTTACGATCACATCCCTCACATATGTAGGGTGCTGTAGGGCTGTACATGATGGGTCGTGCTTCGGGCCCAGGAGCTTACAATCACATTCCTCACATATGTAGGGTGCTGTAGGGCTGTACATGATGAGTCGTGCTTCGGGTCCAGGAGCTTACAATCACATCCCTCACATATGTAGGGTGCTGTAGGGCTGTACATGATGGGTCGTGCTCCGGGCCCAGGAGCTTACGATCACATTCCTCACATATGTAGGGTGCTGTAGGGCTGTACATGATGGGTCGTGCTTCGGGCCCAGGAGCTTACAATCACATCCCTCACATATGTAGGGTGCTGTAGGGCTGTACATGATGGGTCGTGCTTCGGGCCCAGGAGCTTACAATCACATTCCTCACATATGTAGGGTGCTGTAGGGCTGTACATGATGGGTCGTGCTCCCGGCCCAGGAGCTTACAATCACATTCCTCACATATGTAGAGTGCTGTAGGGCTGTACATGATGGGTCGTGCTTCGGGCCCAGGAGCTTACGATCACATTCCTCACATATGTAGGGTGCTGTAGGGCTGTACATGATGGGTCGTGCTTCGGGCCCAGGAGCTTACGATCACATTCCTCACATATGTAGGGTGCTGTAGGGCTGTACATGATGGGTCGTGCTCCGGGCCCAGGAGCTTACAATCACATTCCTCACATATGTAGAGTGCTGTAGGGCTGTACATGATGGGTCGTGCTTCGGGTCCAGGAGCTTACGATCACATTCCTCACATATGTAGGGTGCTGTAGGGCTGTACATGATGGGTCGTGCTTCGGGCCCAGGAGCTTACAATCACATTCCTCACATATGTAGGGTGCTGTAGGGCTGTACATGATGGGTCGTGCTTCGGGCCCAGGAGCTTACAATCACATTCCTCACATATGTAGGGTGCTGTAGGGCTGTACATGATGGGTCGTGCTTCGGGCCCAGGAGCTTACAATCACATTCCTCACATATGTAGGGTGCTGTAGGGCTGTACATGATGGGTCGTGCTCCCGGCCCAGGAGCTTACGATCACATCCCTCACCTATGTAGGGTGCTGTAGGGCTGTACATGATGGGTCGTGCTTCGGGTCCAGGAGCTTACGATCACATCCCTCACATATGTAGGGTGCTGTAGGGCTGTACATGATGGGTCGTGCTTCGGGCCCAGGAGCTTACGATCACATTCCTCACATATGTAGGGTGCTGTAGGGCTGTACATGATGAGTCGTGCTTCGGGTCCAGGAGCTTACAATCACATCCCTCACATATGTAGGGTGCTGTAGGGCTGTACATGATGGGTCGTGCTCCGGGCCCAGGAGCTTACGATCACATTCCTCACATATGTAGGGTGCTGTAGGGCTGTACATGATGGGTCGTGCTTCGGGCCCAGGAGCTTACAATCACATTCCTCACATATGTAGGGTGCTGTAGGGCTGTACATGATGGGTCGTGCTTCGGGCCCAGGAGCTTACAATCACATTCCTCACATATGTAGGGTGCTGTAGGGCTGTACATGATGGGTCGTGCTTCGGGCCCAGGAGCTTACAATCACATTCCTCACATATGTAGGGTGCTGTAGGGCTGTACATGATGGGTCGTGCTCCCGGCCCAGGAGCTTACGATCACATCCCTCACCTATGTAGGGTGCTGTAGGGCTGTACATGATGGGTCGTGCTTCGGGTCCAGGAGCTTACGATCACATCCCTCACATATGTAGGGTGCTGTAGGGCTGTACATGATGGGTCGTGCTTCGGGCCCAGGAGCTTACGATCACATTCCTCACATATGTAGGGTGCTGTAGGGCTGTACATGATGAGTCGTGCTTCGGGTCCAGGAGCTTACAATCACATCCCTCACATATGTAGGGTGCTGTAGGGCTGTACATGATGGGTCGTGCTCCGGGCCCAGGAGCTTACGATCACATTCCTCACATATGTAGGGTGCTGTAGGGCTGTACATGATGGGTCGTGCTTCGGGCCCAGGAGCTTACAATCACATTCCTCACATATGTAGGGTGCTGTAGGGCTGTACATGATGGGTCGTGCTTCGGGCCCAGGAGCTTACAATCACATTCCTCACATATGTAGGGTGCTGTAGGGCTGTACATGATGGGTCGTGCTCCCGGCCCAGGAGCTTACAATCACATTCCTCACATATGTAGAGTGCTGTAGGGCTGTACATGATGGGTCGTGCTTCGGGCCCAGGAGCTTACGATCACATTCCTCACATATGTAGGGTGCTGTAGGGCTGTACATGATGGGTCGTGCTTCGGGCCCAGGAGCTTACGATCACATTCCTCACATATGTAGGGTGCTGTAGGGCTGTACATGATGGGTCGTGCTCCGGGCCCAGGAGCTTACAATCACATTCCTCACATATGTAGAGTGCTGTAGGGCTGTACATAATGGGTCGTGCTTCGGGTCCAGGAGCTTACGATCACATTCCTCACATATGTAGGGTGCTGTAGGGCTGTACATGATGGGTCGTGCTTCGGGCCCAGGAGCTTACAATCACATTCCTCACATATGTAGGGTGCTGTAGGGCTGTACATGATGGGTCGTGCTTCGGGCCCAGGAGCTTACAATCACATTCCTCACATATGTAGGGTGCTGTAGGGCTGTACATGATGGGTCGTGCTTCGGGCCCAGGAGCTTACAATCACATTCCTCACATATGTAGGGTGCTGTAGGGCTGTACATGATGGGTCGTGCTCCCGGCCCAGGAGCTTACGATCACATTCCTCACATATGTAGGGTGCTGTAGGGCTGTACATGATGGGTCATGCTTCGGGCCCAGGAGCTTACGATCACATTCCTCACATATGTAGGGTGCTGTAGGGCTGTACATGATGGGTCATGCTTCGGGCCCAGGAGCTTACGATCACATTCCTCACATATGTAGGGTGCTGTAGGGCTGTACATGATGGGTCGTGCTTCGGGCCCAGGAGCTTACAATCACATTCCTCACATATGTAGGGTGCTGTAGGGCTGTACATGATGAGTCGTGCTTCGGGTCCAGGAGCTTACAATCACATCCCTCACATATGTAGGGTGCTGTAGGGCTGTACATGATGGGTCGTGCTCCGGGCCCAGGAGCTTACGATCACATTCCTCACATATGTAGGGTGCTGTAGGGCTGTACATGATGGGTCGTGCTTCGGGCCCAGGAGCTTACAATCACATCCCTCACATATGTAGGGTGCTGTAGGGCTGTACATGATGGGTCGTGCTTCGGGCCCAGGAGCTTACAATCACATTCCTCACATATGTAGGGTGCTGTAGGGCTGTACATGATGGGTCGTGCTCCCGGCCCAGGAGCTTACAATCACATTCCTCACATATGTAGAGTGCTGTAGGGCTGTACATGATGGGTCGTGCTTCGGGCCCAGGAGCTTACGATCACATTCCTCACATATGTAGGGTGCTGTAGGGCTGTACATGATGGGTCGTGCTTCGGGCCCAGGAGCTTACGATCACATTCCTCACATATGTAGGGTGCTGTAGGGCTGTACATGATGGGTCGTGCTCCGGGCCCAGGAGCTTACAATCACATTCCTCACATATGTAGAGTGCTGTAGGGCTGTACATGATGGGTCGTGCTTCGGGTCCAGGAGCTTACGATCACATTCCTCACATATGTAGGGTGCTGTAGGGCTGTACATGATGGGTCGTGCTTCGGGCCCAGGAGCTTACAATCACATTCCTCACATATGTAGGGTGCTGTAGGGCTGTACATGATGGGTCGTGCTTCGGGCCCAGGAGCTTACAATCACATTCCTCACATATGTAGGGTGCTGTAGGGCTGTACATGATGGGTCGTGCTTCGGGCCCAGGAGCTTACAATCACATTCCTCACATATGTAGGGTGCTGTAGGGCTGTACATGATGGGTCGTGCTCCCGGCCCAGGAGCTTACGATCACATCCCTCACCTATGTAGGGTGCTGTAGGGCTGTACATGATGGGTCGTGCTTCGGGTCCAGGAGCTTACGATCACATCCCTCACATATGTAGGGTGCTGTAGGGCTGTACATGATGGGTCGTGCTTCGGGCCCAGGAGCTTACGATCACATTCCTCACATATGTAGGGTGCTGTAGGGCTGTACATGATGAGTCGTGCTTCGGGTCCAGGAGCTTACAATCACATCCCTCACATATGTAGGGTGCTGTAGGGCTGTACATGATGGGTCGTGCTCCGGGCCCAGGAGCTTACGATCACATTCCTCACATATGTAGGGTGCTGTAGGGCTGTACATGATGGGTCGTGCTTCGGGCCCAGGAGCTTACAATCACATTCCTCACATATGTAGGGTGCTGTAGGGCTGTACATGATGGGTCGTGCTTCGGGCCCAGGAGCTTACAATCACATTCCTCACATATGTAGGGTGCTGTAGGGCTGTACATGATGGGTCGTGCTTCGGGCCCAGGAGCTTACAATCACATTCCTCACATATGTAGGGTGCTGTAGGGCTGTACATGATGGGTCGTGCTCCCGGCCCAGGAGCTTACGATCACATCCCTCACCTATGTAGGGTGCTGTAGGGCTGTACATGATGGGTCGTGCTTCGGGTCCAGGAGCTTACGATCACATCCCTCACATATGTAGGGTGCTGTAGGGCTGTACATGATGGGTCGTGCTTCGGGCCCAGGAGCTTACGATCACATTCCTCACATATGTAGGGTGCTGTAGGGCTGTACATGATGAGTCGTGCTTCGGGTCCAGGAGCTTACAATCACATCCCTCACATATGTAGGGTGCTGTAGGGCTGTACATGATGGGTCGTGCTCCGGGCCCAGGAGCTTACGATCACATTCCTCACATATGTAGGGTGCTGTAGGGCTGTACATGATGGGTCGTGCTTCGGGCCCAGGAGCTTACAATCACATTCCTCACATATGTAGGGTGCTGTAGGGCTGTACATGATGGGTCGTGCTTCGGGCCCAGGAGCTTACAATCACATTCCTCACATATGTAGGGTGCTGTAGGGCTGTACATGATGGGTCGTGCTCCCGGCCCAGGAGCTTACAATCACATTCCTCACATATGTAGAGTGCTGTAGGGCTGTACATGATGGGTCGTGCTTCGGGCCCAGGAGCTTACGATCACATTCCTCACATATGTAGGGTGCTGTAGGGCTGTACATGATGGGTCGTGCTTCGGGCCCAGGAGCTTACGATCACATTCCTCACATATGTAGGGTGCTGTAGGGCTGTACATGATGGGTCGTGCTCCGGGCCCAGGAGCTTACAATCACATTCCTCACATATGTAGAGTGCTGTAGGGCTGTACATAATGGGTCGTGCTTCGGGTCCAGGAGCTTACGATCACATTCCTCACATATGTAGGGTGCTGTAGGGCTGTACATGATGGGTCGTGCTTCGGGCCCAGGAGCTTACAATCACATTCCTCACATATGTAGGGTGCTGTAGGGCTGTACATGATGGGTCGTGCTTCGGGCCCAGGAGCTTACAATCACATTCCTCACATATGTAGGGTGCTGTAGGGCTGTACATGATGGGTCGTGCTTCGGGCCCAGGAGCTTACAATCACATTCCTCACATATGTAGGGTGCTGTAGGGCTGTACATGATGGGTCGTGCTCCCGGCCCAGGAGCTTACGATCACATTCCTCACATATGTAGGGTGCTGTAGGGCTGTACATGATGGGTCATGCTTCGGGCCCAGGAGCTTACGATCACATTCCTCACATATGTAGGGTGCTGTAGGGCTGTACATGATGGGTCATGCTTCGGGCCCAGGAGCTTACGATCACATTCCTCACATATGTAGGGTGCTGTAGGGCTGTACATGATGGGTCGTGCTCCGGGCCCAGGAGCTTACAATCACATTCCTCACATATGTAGGGTGCTGTAGGGCTGTACATGATGGGTCATGCTTCGGGCCCAGGAGCTTACAATCACATTCCTCACATATGTAGGGTGCTGTAGGGCTGTACATGATGGGTCATGCTTCGGGCCCAGGAGCTTACGATCACATTCCTCACATATGTAGGGTGCTGTAGGGCTGTACATGATGGGTCGTGCTTCGGGCCCAGGAGCTTACAATCACATTCCTCACATATGTAGGGTGCTGTAGGGCTGTACATGATGGGTCGTGCTTCGGGCCCAGGAGCTTACAATCACATTCCTCACATATGTAGGGTGCTGTAGGCCTGTACATGATGGGTCATGCTTCGGGTCCAGGAGCTTACGATCACATTCCTCACATATGTAGAGTGCTGTAGGGCTGTACATGATGGGTCGTGCTTCGGGTCCAGGAGCTTACGATCACATTCCTCACATATGTAGGGTGCTGTAGGGCTGTACATGATGGGTCGTGCTTCGGGTCCAGGAGCTTACGATCACATTCCTCACATATGTAGGGTGCTGTAGGGCTGTACATGATGGGTCGTGCTTCGGGCCCAGGAGCTTACGATCACATTCCTCACATATATAGGGTGCTGTAGGGCTGTACATGATGAGTCGTGCTCCAGGTCCAGGAGCTTACGATCACATTCCTCACAT
The DNA here is from genome assembly GCF_046119375.1 of Phyllobates terribilis. Classification (NCBI taxonomy): domain Eukaryota; kingdom Metazoa; phylum Chordata; class Amphibia; order Anura; family Dendrobatidae; genus Phyllobates; species Phyllobates terribilis. The sequence continues at coordinate 9,968,708 of NW_027362766.1, read as the reverse complement.
ATGTTGGGTGCTGTAGGGCTGTACATGATGGGTCGTGCTCCGGGCCCAGGAGCTTACGATCACATTCCTCACATATGTAGGGTGCTGTAGGGCTGTACATGATGAGTCGTGCTCCGGGCCCAGGAGCTTACAATCACATCCCTCACATATGTAGGGTGCTGTAGGGTTGTACATGATGGGTCATGCTCCCGGCCCAGGAGCTTACGATCACATCCCTCACATATGTAGGGTGCTGTAGGGCTGTACATGATGGGTCATGCTCCGGCTCCAGGAGTTTTCGATCATATCCCTCACATATGTAGGGTGCTGTAGGGCTGTACATGATGGGTCGTGCTCCCGGCCCAGGAGCTTACAATCACATCCCTCACCTATGTAGGGTGCTGTAGGGCTGTACATGATGGGTCATGCTTGGGGCTCCGGAGCTTACAATCACATCCCTCACATATGTAGGGTGCTGTAGGGCTGTACATGATGGGTCGTGCTCCCGGCCCAGGAGCTTACGATCACATCCCTCACATATGTAGGGTGCTGTAGGGCTGTACATGATGGGTCGTGCTCCCGGCCCAGGAGCTTACAATCACATTCCTCACATATGTAGGGTGCTGTAGGGCTGTACATGATGGGTCGTGCTTCGGGCGCCGGAGCTTACGATCACATCCCTCACCTATGTAGGGTGCTGTAGGGCTGTACATGATGGGTCGTGCTCCGGGCCCAGGAGCTTACAATCACATCCCTCACATATGTAGGGTGCTGTAGGGCTGTACATGATGGGTCGTGCTCCGGGTCCAGGAGCTTACAATCACATCCCTCACATATGTAGAGTGCTGTAGGGCTGTACATGATGGGTCGTGCTTCGGGTCCAGGAGCTTACTGTAACGGGTCTGGGAGGCGGAACCTCTGAGCTACTATACAAGGGGGCGGTCCTTGTAAGGGAGCGGGTGGTGACCAGGGAAGACGGGCAGGCAGTCACAGCAGGTGACCGGGACAGTCTCTGAGTGAACGGGCTGGAGGTCACGGCAAGTGACCGGGGCAGTCTCTGGATGAACGGGCAGGAGGTCACGGCAAGTGACCGGGGCAGTCTCTGGATGAACGGGCAGGAGGTCACGGCAAGTGACCGGGGCAGTCTCTGGGTAAAGGGTAGGTACGACCTGTGATGGCAGAGCCTCCAGGTAGGCTAGCAGGCAGATGGTTGATGTGAGCTCCCAGGTGAGCAAGCGAGAGTCTCTGGAATGGCAGGTGGTCACAGCACGTGACGGCGGAGCCTCCAGGTAGGCTAGCAGGCAGGTAACAGGTGTGCGCTCCCAGGTGAGCGGACAGGAGTCACTGGACAGGCAGGTGGTCACAGCACGTGACGGCGGAGCCTCCAGGTAGTCTAGCAGGCAGGTAACAGATGTGCGCTCCCAGGTGAGCGGGCAAGCTGGTCCTTAGACAGACTGACAGGAGTCGGTAGGCAGACCGTCGGACTTCAGGCTAGCAGGCAGGTAGCAGAATATCAGGCAGGAATTAGACAGCAGACTGGCAGGTATCTGGCAGGTAACTGGCAACGGGACCTGAGGGCTGAAGCAGAGTAGTGAACAGTGCAACAACATTGCTCGGGCACCTCCATTTTGGAGGAGGTGCCTTATATATGGTGAAGTCCTCCGGCCATTGGCCGGGGACTCCTTAGGACGGCGCGCGCGGCCCCTTTAAGAGGGAGGGAGCGCGCGCGCGCGCGCGCCTTAAGCACAGTTGCCGGGAAGGAGCGCGCGCTGCCAGCAGAGCAGGAGGAGGACGCCGGGCACGGAGCAGAGGGGTGAGAGGAACAGCGTCCTTGCCTAGCAGAGGGCAGGGACGCCGGCGCTACACTTACGATCACATCCCTCACATATGTAGGGTGCTGTAGGGCTGTACATGATGGGTCGTGCTTCGGGCCCAGGAGCTTACAATCACATTCCTCACATATGTAGGGTGCTGTAGGGCTGTACATGATGAGTCGTGCTTCGGGTCCAGGAGCTTACAATCACATTCCTCACATATGTAGGGTGCTGTAGGGCTGTACATGATGGGTCGTGCTCCGGGCCCAGGAGCTTACGATCACATTCCTCACATATGTAGGGTGCTGTAGGGCTGTACATGATGGGTCGTGCTTCGGGTCCAGGAGCTTACGATCACATCCCTCACATATGTAGGGTGCTGTAGGGCTGTACATGATGGGTCGTGCTTCGGGCCCAGGAGCTTACAATCACATTCCTCACATATGTAGGGTGCTGTAGGGCTGTACATGATGGGTCGTGCTTCGGGCCCAGGAGCTTACAATCACATTCCTCACATATGTAGGGTGCTGTAGGGCTGTACATGATGGGTCGTGCTCCCGGCCCAGGAGCTTACAATCACATTCCTCACATATGTAGAGTGCTGTAGGGCTGTACATGATGGGTCGTGCTTCGGGCCCAGGAGCTTACGATCACATTCCTCACATATGTAGGGTGCTGTAGGGCTGTACATGATGGGTCGTGCTTCGGGCCCAGGAGCTTACGATCACATTCCTCACATATGTAGGGTGCTGTAGGGCTGTACATGATGGGTCGTGCTCCGGGCCCAGGAGCTTACAATCACATTCCTCACATATGTAGAGTGCTGTAGGGCTGTACATGATGGGTCGTGCTTCGGGTCCAGGAGCTTACGATCACATTCCTCACATATGTAGGGTGCTGTAGGGCTGTACATGATGGGTCGTGCTTCGGGTCCAGGAGCTTACGATCACATTCCTCACATATGTAGGGTGCTGTAGGGCTGTACATGATGGGTCGTGCTTCGGGCCCAGGAGCTTACAATCACATTCCTCACATATGTAGGGTGCTGTAGGGCTGTACATGATGGGTCGTGCTTCGGGCCCAGGAGCTTACAATCACATTCCTCACATATGTAGGGTGCTGTAGGGCTGTACATGATGGGTCGTGCTCCCGGCCCAGGAGCTTACAATCACATTCCTCACATATGTAGGGTGCTGTAGGGCTGTACATGATGGGTCATGCTTCGGGCCCAGGAGCTTACGATCACATTCCTCACATATGTAGGGTGCTGTAGGGCTGTACATGATGGGTCATGCTTCGGGCCCAGGAGCTTACGATCACATTCCTCACATATGTAGGGTGCTGTAGGGCTGTACATGATGGGTCGTGCTCCGGGCCCAGGAGCTTACAATCACATTCCTCACATATGTAGGGTGCTGTAGGGCTGTACATGATGGGTCATGCTTCGGGCCCAGGAGCTTACAATCACATTCCTCACATATGTAGGGTGCTGTAGGGCTGTACATGATGGGTCATGCTTCGGGCCCAGGAGCTTACGATCACATTCCTCACATATGTAGGGTGCTGTAGGGCTGAACATGATGGGTCATGCTTCGGGCCCAGGAGCTTACGATCACATTCCTCACATATGTAGGGTGCTGTAGGACTGTACATGATGGGTCGTGCTCCGGGCCCAGGAGCTTACGATCACATTCCTCACATATGTAGGGTGCTGTAGGGCTGAACATGATGGGTCATGCTTCGGGCCCAGGAGCTTACGATCACATTCCTCACATATGTAGGGTGCTGTAGGGCTGAACATGATGGGTCATGCTTCGGGCCCAGGAGCTTACAATCACATTCCTCACATATGTAGGGTGCTGTAGGGCTGTACATGATGGGTCATGCTTCGGGCCCAGGAGCTTACGATCACATTCCTCACATATGTAGGGTGCTGTAGGGCTGAACATGATGGGTCATGCTTCGGGCCCAGGAGCATACGATCACATTCCTCACATATGTAGGGTGCTGTAGGGCTGTACATGATGGGTCATGCTTCGGGCCCAGGAGCTTACGATCACATTCCTCACATATGTAGGGTGCTGTAGGGCTGTACATGATGGGTCGTGCTTCGGGCCCAGGAGCTTACGATCACATTCCTCACATATGTAGGGTGCTGTAGGGCTGTACATAATGGGTCATGCTTCGGGCCCAGGAGCTTACGATCACATTCCTCACATATGTAGAGTGCTGTAGGGCTGTACATGATGGGTCGTCCTTCGGGCCCAGGAGCTTACAATTACATTCCTCACATATGTAGGGTGCTGTAGGGCTGTACATGATGGGTCGTGCTTCGGGTCCAGGAGCTTACGATCACATTCCTCACATATGTAGGGTGCTGTAGGGCTGTACATGATGGGTCATGCTTCGGGCCCAGGAGCTTACGATCACATTCCTCACATATGTAGGGTGCTGTAGGGCTGTACATGATGGGTCGTGCTCCGGGTCCAGGAGCTTACAATCACATTCCTCACATATGTAGGGTGCTGTAGGTCTGTACATGATGGGTCGTGCTTCGGGCCCAGGAGCTTACGATCACATTCCTCACATATGTAGGGTGCTGTCGGGCTGTACATGATGGGTCGTGCTTCGGGCCCAGGAGCTTACGATCACATTCCTCACATATGTAGGGTGCTGTAGGGCTGTACATGATGGGTCGTGCTTCGGGCCCAGGAGCTTACGATCACATTCCTCACATATGTAGAGTGCTGTAGGGCTGTACATGATGGGTCGTGCTCCGGGTCCAGGAGCTTACGATCACATCCCTCACATATGTAGGGTGCTGTAGGGTTGTACATGATGGGTCGTGCTTCGGGCCCAGGAGCTTACGATCACATTCCTCACATATGTAGAGTGCTGTAGGGCTGTACATGATGGGTCGTGCTCCGGGTCCAGGAGCTTACGATCACATTCCTCACATATGTAGGGTGCTGTAGGGCTGTACATGATGGGTCGTGCTTCGGGCCCAGGAGCTTACGATCACATTCCTCACCTATGTAGGGTGCTGTAGGGCTGTACATGATGGGTCATGCTTCGGGTCCAGGAGCTTACGATCACATTCCTCACATATGTAGGGTGCTGTAGGGCTGTACATGGAGGGTCGTGCTCCGGGTCCAAGAGCTTACGATCACATTCCTCACCTATGTAGGGTGCTGTAGGGCTGTACATGATGGGTCGTGCTCCGGTTCCAAGAGCTTACGATCACATTCCTCACCTATGTAGGGTGCTGTAGGGCTGTACATGATGGGTCGTGCTCCGGGTCCAAGAGCTTACGATCACATTCCTCACCTATGTAGGGTGCTGTAGGGCTGTACATGATGGGTCGTGCTTCGGGTTCAGGAGCTTACGATCACATTCCTCACATATGTAGGGTGCTGTAGGGCTGTACATGATGGGTCGTGCTTCGGGCCCAGGAGCTTACGATCACATTCCTCACATATGTAGGGTGCTGTAGGGCTGTACATAATGGGTTGTGCTTCGGGTCCAGGAGCTTACGATCACATTCCTCACATATGTAGGGTGCTGTAGGGCAGTACATGATGGGTCGTGCTTCGGGCCCAGGAGCTTACAATCACATCCCTCACATATGTAGGGTGCTGTAGGGCTGTACATAATGGGTCGTGCTTCGGGTCCAGGAGCTTACGATCACATTCCTCACATATGTAGGGTGCTGTAGGGCAGTACATGATGGGTCGTGCTTCGGGTTCAGGAGCTTACGATCACATTCCTCACATATGTAGGGTGCTGTAGGGCTGTACATGATGGGTCATGCTTCGGGCCCAGGAGCTTACAATCACATCCCTCACATATGTAGGGTGCTGTAGGGCTGTACATGATGGGTCATGCTTCGGGCCCAGGAGCTTACGATCACATTCCTCACATATGTAGGGTGCTGTAGGGCTGTACATGATGGGTCATGCTTCGGGCCCAGGAGCTTACAATCACATCCCTCACATATGTAGGGTGCTGTAGGGCTGTACATGATGGGTCGTGCTCCGGGCCCAGGAGCTTACGATCACATCCCTCACATATGTAGGGTGCTGTAGGGCTGTACATGATGGGTCGTGCTTCGGGCCCAGGAGCTTACAATCACATTCCTCACATATGTAGGGTGCTGTAGGGCTGTACATGATGGGTCGTGCTTCGGGTTCAGGAGCTTACGATCACATCCCTCACATATGTAGGGTGCTGTAGGGCTGTACATGATGGGTCATGCTTCGGGTCCAGGAGCTTACGATCACATTCCTCACATATGTAGGGTGCTGTAGGGCTGTACATGATGGGTCATGCTTCGGGCCCAGGAGCTTACGATCACATTCCTCACATATGTAGGGTGCTGTAGGGCTGTACATGATGGGTCGTGCTTCGGGCCCAGGAGCTTACAATCCCATCCCTCACATATGTAGGGTGCTGTAGGGCTGTACATGATGGGTCGTGCTCCCGGCCCAGGAGCTTACGATCACATCCCTCACATATGTAGGGTGCTGTAGGGCTGTACATGATGGGTCGTGCTCCCGGCCCAGGAGCTTACAATCCCATCCCTCACATATGTAGGGTGCTGTAGGGCTGTACATGATGGGTCGTGCTCCCGGCCCAGGAGCTTACAATCACATTCCTCACACATGTATGGTGTTGTAGGGCTGTACATGATGGGTCGCGCTACCGGCCCAGGAGCTTACAATCACATCCCTCACATATGTAGGGTGCTGTAGGGCTGTACATGATGGGTCATGCTTCGGGCCCAGGAGCTTATGATCACATTCCTCACATATGTAGGGTGCTGTAGGGCTGTACATGATGGGTCGTCCTTCGGGCCCAGGAGCTTACAATCACATCCCTCACATATGTAGGGTGCTGTAGGTCTGTACATGATGGGTCGCGCTTCGAGCCCAGGAGCTTACAATCACATCCCTCACATATGTAGGGTGCTGTAGGTCTGTACATGATGGGTCATGCTTCGAGCCCAGGAGCTTACGATCACATTCCTCACATATGTAGGGTGCTGTAGGGCTGTACATGATGGGTCGTGCTCCGGGCCCAGGAGCTTACGATCACATCCCTCACATATGTAGGGTGCTGTAGGGCTGTACATGATGGGTCGTGCTTCGGGTCCAGGAGCTTACAATCACATCCCTCACATATGTAGGGTGCTGTAGGGCTGTACATGATGGGTCGTGCTTCGAGCCCAGGAGCTTACAATCACATTCCTCACATATGTAGGGTGCTGTAGGGCTGTACATGATGGGTCGTGCTCCGGGCCCAGGAGCTTACGATCACATTCCTCACATATGTAGGGTGCTGTAGGGCTGTACATGATGGGTCGTGCTCCGGGTCCAGGAGCTTACAATCACATTCCTCACCTATGTAGGGTGCTGTAGGGCTGTACATGATGGGTCATGCTTCGGGCCCAGGAGCTGACAATCACATTCCTCACATATGTAGGGTGCTGTAGGGCTGTACATGATGGGTCGTGCTCCAGGTCCAGGAGCTTACAATCACATTCCTCACATATGTAGGGTGCTGTAGGGCTGTACATGATGGGTCGTGCTCCGGGTCCAGGAGCTTACAATCACATTCCTCACCTATGTAGGGTGCTGTAGGCCTGTACATGATGGGTCATGCTTCGGGCCCAGGAGCTTACGATCACATTCCTCACATATGTAGGGTGCTGTAGGGCTGTACATGATGGGTCGTGCTCCGGGTCCAGGAGCTTACAATCACATTCCTCACCTATGTAGGGTGCTGTAGGGCTGTACATGATGGGTCATGCTCCGGGCGCAGGAGCTTACAATCACATCCCTCACATTTGTAGGGTGCTGTAGGGCTGTACATGATGGGTCGTGTTTCGGGCCCAGGAGCTTACGATCCCATCCCTCACATATGTAGGGTGCTGTAGGCCTGTACATGATGGGTCATGCTTCGGGCCCAGGAGCTTACGATCACATTCCTCACATATGTAGGGTGCTGTAGGGCTGTACATGATGGGTCATGCTCCGGGCCCAGGAGCTTACAATCACATCCCTCACATATGTAGGGTGCTGTAGGGCTGTACATGATGGGTCGCGCTTCGGGCCCAGGAGCTTACGATCCCATTCCTCACATATGTAGGGTGCTGTAGGGCTGTACATGATGGGTCATGCTCCGGGCGCAGGAGCTTACAATCACATCCCTCACATTTGTAGGGTGCTGTAGGGCTGTACATGATGGGTCGTGTTTCGGGCCCAGGAGCTTACGATCCCATCCCTCACATATGTAGGGTGCTGTAGGGCTGTACATTCGGGCCCAGGAGCTTACGATCACATTGCTCACATACGTCGGGTGCAATAGAGCTGTACATGATGGGTCGTGCTCCGGGCCCAGGAGCTTACGATCACATCCCTCACATATGTAGGGTGCTGCAGGGCTGTACATGATGGGTCATGCTTCGGGTCCAGGAGCTTACAATCACATCCCTCACATATGTAGGGTGCTGTAGGGCTGTACATGATGGGTCGTGCTTCGGGTCCAGGAGCTTACAATCACATTCCTCACATATGTAGGGTGCTGTAGGGCTGTACATGATGGGTCGTGCTTCGGGTCCAGGAGCTTACGATCACATTCCTCACATATGTAGGGTGCTGTAGGGCTGTACATGATGGGTCATGCTTCGGGTCCAGGAGCTTACAATCACATCCCTCACATATGTAGGGTGCTGTAGGGCTGTACATGATGGGTCGTGCTCCGGGCCCAGGAGCTTACGATCACATCCCTCACATATGTAGGGTGCTGTAGGGCTGTACATGATGGGTCGTGCTTCGGGCCCAGGAGCTTACAATCACATTCCTCACATATGTAGGGTGCTGTAGGGCTGTACATGATGGGTCGTGCTTCGGGTCCAGGAGCTTACGATCACATTCCTCACATATGTAGGGTGCTGTAGGGCTGTACATGATGGGTCATGCTTCGGGCCCAGGAGCTTACGATCACATTCCTCACATATGTAGGGTGCTGTAGGGCTGTACATAATGGGTCGCGCTACCGGCCCAGGAGCTTACAATCACATCCCTCACATATGTAGGGTGCTGTAGGGCTGTACATGATGGGTCATGCTTCGGGCCCAGGAGCTTATGATCACATTCCTCACATATGTAGGGTGCTGTAGGGCTGTACATGATGGGTCGTCCTTCGGGCCCAGGAGCTTACAATTACATCCCTCACATATGTAGGGTGCTGTAGGTCTGTACATGATGGGTCGCGCTACCGGCCCAGGAGCTTACAATTACATCCCTCACATATGTAGGGTGCTGTAGGGCTGTATATGATGGGTCGTGCTTCGGGTCCAGGAGCTTACAATCACATTCCTCACATATGTAGGGTGCTGTAGGGCTGTACATGATGGGTCATGCTTCGGGCCCAGGAGCTTACGATCACATTCCTCACACATGTATGGTGCTGTAGGGCTGTACATAATGGGTCGCGCTACCGGCCCAGGAGCTTACAATCACATCCCTCACATATGTAGGGTGCTGTAGGGCTGTACATGATGGGTCATGCTTCGGGCCCAGGAGCTTATGATCACATTCCTCACATATGTAGGGTGCTGTAGGGCTGTACATGATGGGTCGTCCTTCGGGCCCAGGAGCTTACAATTACATCCCTCACATATGTAGGGTGCTGTAGGGCTGTATATGATGGGTCGTGCTTCGGGTCCAGGAGCTTACAATCACATTCCTCACATATGTAGGGTGCTGTAGGGCTGTACATGATGGGTCGTGCTCCGGGCCCAGGAGCTTACGATCACATCCCTCACATATGTAGGGTGCTGTAGGGCTGTACATGATGGGTCGTGCTCCGGGTCCAGGAGCTTACAATCACATTCCTCACCTATGTAGGGTGCTGTAGGCCTGTACATGATGGGTCATGCTTCGGGCCCAGGAGCTTACGATCACATTCCTCACATATGTAGGGTGCTGTAGGGCTGTACATGATGGGTCGTGCTCCGGGTCCAGGAGCTTACAATCACATTCCTCACCTATGTAGGGTGCTGTAGGCCTGTACATGATGGGTCATGCTTCGGGCCCAGGAGCTTACGATCACATCCCTCACATATGTAGGGTGCTGTAGGGCTGTACATGATGGGTCATGCTCCGGGCCCAGGAGCTTACAATCACATCCCTCACATATGTAGGGTGCTGTAGGGCTGTACATGATGGGTCGCGCTTCGGGCCCAGGAGCTTACGATCCCATTCCTCACATATGTAGGGTGCTGTAGGGCTGTACATGATGGGTCGTGCTCCGGGCGCAGGAGCTTACAATCACATCCCTCACATTTGTAGGGTGCTGTAGGGCTGTACATGATGGGTCGTGTTTCGGGCCCAGGAGCTTACGATCCCATCCCTCACATATGTAGGGTGCTGTAGGGCTGTACATTCGGGCCCAGGAGCTTACGATCACATTCCTCACATATGTAGGGTGCTGTAGGGCTGTACATGATGGGTCGTGCTCCGGGCCCAGGAGCTTACGATCACATCCCTCACATATGTAGGGTGCTGCAGGGCTGTACATGATGGGTCGTGCTTCGGGTCCAGGAGCTTACAATCACATTCCTCACATATGTAGGGTGCTGTAGGGCTGTACATGATGGGTCGTGCTTCGGGTCCAGGAGCTTACGATCACATTCCTCACATATGTAGGGTGCTGTAGGGCTGTACATGATGGGTCATGCTTCGGGTCCAGGAGCTTACAATCACATCCCTCACATATGTAGGGTGCTGTAGGGCTGTACATGATGGGTCGTGCTCCGGGCCCAGGAGCTTACGATCACATCCCTCACATATGTAGGGTGCTGTAGAGCTGTACATGATGGGTCATGCTTCGGGCCCAGGAGCTTACGATCACATTCCTCACATATGTAGGGTGCTGTAGGGCTGTACATGATGGGTCATGCTTCGGGTCCAGGAGCTTACAATCACATCCCTCACATATGTAGGGTGCTGTAGGGCTGTACATGATGGGTCGTGCTCCGGGCCCAGGAGCTTACGATCACTTCCCTCACATATGTAGGGTGCTGTAGGGCTGTACATGATGGGTCGTGCTTCGGGCCCAGGAGCTTACGATCACATTCCTCACATATGTAGGGTGCTGTAGGGCTGTACATGATGGGTCGTGCTTCGGGTCCAGGAGCTTACAATCACATTCCTCACATATGTAGGGTGCTGTAGGGCTGTACATGATGGGTCGTGCTTCGGGTCCAGGAGCTTACGATCACATTCCTCACATATGTAGGGTGCTGTAGGGCTGTACATGATGGGTCATGCTTCGGGCCCAGGAGCTTACGATCACATTCCTCACATATGTAGGGTGCTGTAGGGCTGTACATGATGGGTCGTGCTTCGGGCCCAGGAGCTTACAATCCCATCCCTCACATATGTAGGGTGCTGTAGGGCTGTACATGATGGGTCGTGCTCCCGGCCCAGGAGCTTACGATCACATCCCTCACATATGTAGGGTGCTGTAGGGCTGTACATGATGGGTCGTGCTCCCGGCCCAGGAGCTTACAATCACATTCCTCACACATGTATGGTGCTGTAGGGCTGTACATAATGGGTCGCGCTACCGGCCCAGGAGCTTACAATCACATCCCTCACATATGTAGGGTGCTGTAGGGCTGTACATGATGGGTCATGCTTCGGGCCCAGGAGCTTATGATCACATTCCTCACATATGTAGGGTGCTGTAGGGCTGTACATGATGGGTCGTCCTTCGGGCCCAGGAGCTTACAATCACATCCCTCACATATGTAGGGTGCTGTAGGTCTGTACATGATGGGTCGCGCTTCGAGCCCAGGAGCTTACAATTACATCCCTCACATATGTAGGGTGCTGTAGGGCTGTACATGATGGGTCGTGCTCCGGGCCCAGGAGCTTACGATCACATCCCTCACATATGTAGGGTGCTGTAGGGCTGTACATGATGGGTCGTGCTTCGGGTCCAGGAGCTTACAATCACATCCCTCACATATGTAGGGTGCTGTAGGGCTGTACATGATGGGTCGTGCTTCGAGCCCAGGAGCTTACAATCACATTCCTCACATATGTAGGGTGCTGTAGGGCTGTACATGATGGGTCGTGCTCCGGGCCCAGGAGCTTACGATCACATTCCTCACATATGTAGGGTGCTGTAGGGCTGTACATGATGGGTTGTGCTCCGGGTCCAGGAGCTTACGATCACATCCCTCACCTATGTAGGGTGCTGTAGGGCTGTACATGATGGGTCATGCTTCGGGCCCAGGAGCTTACAATCACATTCCTCACATATGTAGGGTGCTGTAGGGCTGTACATGATGGGTCGTGCTCCGGGTCCAGGAGCTTACAATCACATTCCTCACCTATGTAGGGTGCTGTAGGGCTGTACATGATGGGTCGTCCTTCGGGCCCAGGAGCTTACAATCACATTCCTCACATATGTAGGGTGCTGTAGGGCTGTACATGATGGGTCGTGCTCCAGGTCCAGGAGCTTACAATCACATTCCTCACATATGTAGGGTGCTGTAGGGCTGTACATGATGGGTCGTGCTCCGGGTCCAGGAGCTTACAATCACATTCCTCACCTATGTAGGGTGCTGTAGGCCTGTACATGATGGGTCATGCTTCGGGCCCAGGAGCTTACGATCACATCCCTCACATATGTAGGGTGCTGTAGGGCTGTACATGATGGGTCATGCTCCGGGCCCAGGAGCTTACAATCACATCCCTCACATATGTAGGGTGCTGTAGGGCTGTACATGATGGGTCATGCTTCGGGCCCAGGAGCTTACGATCCCATTCCTCACATATGTAGGGTGCTGTAGGGCTGTACATGATGGGTCATGCTCCGGGCGCAGGAGCTTACAATCACATCCCTCACATTTGTAGGGTGCTGTAGGGCTGTACATGATGGGTCGTGTTTCGGGCCCAGGAGCTTACGATCCCATCCCTCACATATGTAGGGTGCTGTAGGGCTGTACATTCGGGCCCAGGAGCTTACGATCACATTGCTCACATACGTCGGGTGCAATAGAGCTGTACATGATGGGTCGTGCTCCGGGCCCAGGAGCTTACAATCACATCCCTCACATATGTAGGGTGCTGCAGGGCTGTACATGATGGGTCATGCTTCGGGTCCAGGAGCTTACAATCACATCCCTCACATATGTAGGGTGCTGTAGGGCTGTACATGATGGGTCGCGCTTCGGGCCCAGGAGCTTACGATCACATCCCTCACATATGTAGGTTTTCCCATCCCCCTTACTCATTGGTCACACAGACCCCGGATCATCCTCGCTGTGGTGCATTCACCTTCTGGATCGCTGGTGGCCATGATGACCGATCAGTAGCTCCTGCCATGGCAGTCTCCCATCCCCCGCCTCTTGTTACTATATTCTAGACCCCCCTCTCCCACCCAATTGAGGCCTCTTAATATTCTGCCTCATTCTTCAGATCTCACCCCAAGGACAGAAAAGGGGGTGTGCAATATAGTGTTGTAGGCTGTTCACACGATACAGCCGCGGTGCTGTTTTTCTGCATTGCACCCTCTACATCTTTGGACAGTAGGGGTGGAGGTCTGTAGAGATGGCGGCTCTAGTGCCAGGGTACAGGTAGGAGTTATCTCCGCCGGCCGCACACGCATGTGACGTGCTCTGTGTTTGGCCTGCGTGACAATATCCCCAGAGGAGAAGTCATTATGTCGAATCTGCTCTTCGGGGAGGATTATTTTGAGCGTCGCTCCTGGTGGACTGTCTGAGGCCTGCGCACAGGTATATGACGCCTCTACAACCTGCACAGTAAGCCGCACAGTGCAGAGTATACTACAGCCCACAATACCCGCTCTGTGTGCGTAGTCTGCACAGTACTTCACGTTACCAGAAGTTTGTTTTCCAGAGCAGGACGCCTCGTGATCGGGACTGTCCACATGGCCGTCCTTCTGCCACTCCCTGTTAATGATGAGTATCCTGCTCGGACTGTCCACATGGCCGTCCTTCTGCCACTCCCTGTTGGTGAGTATCCTGATCGGACTGTCCACATGGCCGTCCTTCTGCCACTCCCTGTTGGTGAGTATCCTGATCGGACTGTCCACATGGCTGTCCTTCTGCCACTCCCTGTTAATGATGAGTATCCTGATCGGACTGTCCACATGGCCATCCTGCCACTCCCTGTGGGCGGGGAGTATCCTGCTCGGACTGTCCACATGGCCGTCCTTCTGCCACTCCCTGTTGGCGGCGAGTATCCTGATCGGACTGTCTACATGGCCGTCCTTCTGCCACTCCCTGTTAATGATGAGTATCCTGCTCGGACTGTCCACATGGCCGTCCTTCTCCCACTCCCTGTTGGCGGTGAGTATCCTGATCGGACTGTCCACATGGCCGTCCTTCTGCCACTCCCTGTTAATGATGAGTATCCTGCTCGGACTGTCCACATGGCCGTCCTTCTGCCACTCCCTGTTGGCGGGGAGTATCCTGCTCGGACTGTCCACATGGCTGTCCTTCTGCTACTCCCTGTTAATGATGAGTATCCTGATCGGACTGTCCACATGGCCATCCTTCTGCCTCTCCCTGGTGGCGGTGAGTATCCTGATCGGACTGTCCACATGGCCATCCTTCTGCCTCTCCCTGGTGGCGGTGAGTATCCTGATCGGACTGTCCACATGGCCGTCCTTCTGCCACTCCCTGTTAATGATGAGTATCCTGATCGGACTGTCCACATGGCCATACTTCTGCCACTCCCTGGTGGCGGTGAGTATCCTGATCGGACTGTCCACATGGCCGTCCTTCTGCCACTCCCTGTTAATGATGAGTATCCTGCTCGGACTGTCCACATGGCCGTCCTTCTGCCACTCCCTGTTGGCGGGGAGTATCCTGCTCGGACTGTCCACATGGCCGTCCTTCTGCCACTCCCTGTTGGTGGTGAGTATCCTGCTCGGACTGTCCACATGGCCGTCCTTCTGCCACTCCCTGTTAATGATGAGTATCCTGCTCGGACTGTCCACATGGCCGTCCTTCTGCCACTCCCTGTTGGCGGGAAGTATCCTGCTCGGACTGTCCACATGGCCGTCCTTCTGCCACTCCCTGTTGGCGGCGAGTATCCTGATCGGACTGTCCACATGGCCATCCTTCTGCCACTCCCTGTTAATGATGAGTATCCTGCTCGGACTGTCCACATGGCCGTCCTTCTGCCACTCCCTGTTGGCGGGGAGTATCCTGCTCGGACTGTCCACATGGCTGTCCTTCTGCCACTCCCTCTTAATGATGAGTATCCTGATCGGACTGTCCACATGGCCATCCTTCTGCCTCTCCCTGGTGGCGGTGAGTATCCTGATCGGACTGTCCACATGGCCGTCCTTCTGCCACTCCCTGGTGGCGGTGAGTATCCTGATCGGACTGTCCACATGGCCGTCCTTCTGCCACTCCCTGTTAATGATGAGTATCCTGATCGGACTGTCCACATGGCCGTCCTTCTGCCACTCCCTGTTAATGATGAGTATCCTGATCGGACTGTCCACATGGCCGTCCTTCTGCCACTCCCTGTTGGCGGCGAGTATCCTGATCGGACTGTCCACATGGCCGTCCTTCTGCCACTCCCTGTTGGCGGTGAGTATCCTGCTCGGACTGTCCACATGGCCGTCCTTCTGCCACTCCCTGTTGGCGAGTATCCTGATCGGACTGTCCACATGGCCATCCTTCTGCCACTCCCTGTTGGCGGCGAGTATCCTGATCGGACTGTCCACATGGCCGTCCTTCTGCCACTCCCTGTTGGCGGTGAGTATCCTGCTCGGACTGTCCACATGGCCGTCCTTCTGCCACTCCCTGTTGGCGAGTATCCTGATCGGACTGTCCACATGGCCGTCCTTCTGCCACTCCCTGTTGGCGGCGAGTATCCTGATCGGACTGTCCACATGGCCATCCTTCTGCCACTCCCTGTTAATGATGAGTATCCTGCTCGGACTGTCCACATGGCCGTCCTTCTGCCACTCCCTGTTGGCGGGGCGTATCCTGCTCGGACTGTCCACATGGCTGTCCTTCTGCCACTCCCTGTTAATGATGAGTATCCTGATCGGACTGTCCACATGGCCATCCTTCTGCCTCTCCCTGGTGGCGGTGAGTATCCTGATCGGACTGTCCACATGGCCGTCCTTCTGCCACTCCCTGGTGGCGGTGAGTATCCTGATCGGACTGTCCACATGGCCGTCCTTCTGCCACTCCCTGGTGGCGGTGAGTATCCTGATCGGACTGTCCACATGGCCGTCCTTCTGCCACTCCCTGTTAATGATGAGTATCCTGATCGGACTGTCCACATGGCCGTCCTTCTGCCTCTCCCTGGTGGCGGTGAGTATCCTGATCGGACTGTCCACATGGCCGTCCTTCTGCCACTCCCTGTTGGCGGTGAGTATCCTGCTCGGACTGTCCACATGGCCGTCCTTCTGCCACTCCCTGTTGGCGAGTATCCTGATCGGACTGTCCACATGGCCGTCCTTCGAACACTCCCTGTTGGCGAGTATCCTGATCGGACTGTCCACATGGCCGTCCTGCTGCCACTCCCTGTTGGCGAGTATCCTGATCGGACTGTCCACATGGCCGTCCTGCTGCCACTCCCTGTTGGCAGTGAGTATCTGTCCTGATGGTATATGACTGGTGATGTCCGTGTCTCTCACATGGCGCTCTCTGGGGGCTGTCGCCGCTGACTCTTGCCCAGGAGCTAAGCCACTGCCCGTGGAGGGTCTTGTCTTCAGTTTATTTACCCACCATCTTACTCTCGAATCCAGCGGTATACCAAGCCCAGGTTACACCACCATATAAACATGGCTGCCGTCTCATCCTCACCTATCCGCTGTTCTGTCGCTCGTTACCGCCATCTCCTGAAGGATGTTCTGATTGATGGTGGCGGCCATGTTTCTCTGGCTTTAGAGCAGTATCTTGGCTGCAATACTCAGGTGCTCCCGGGGGGGCAGCAGTGGTGGTGGAGGAGGGTTTATAGAAGCTGTTGCCAGCCGGGGGTCTTATCTTCTGGACGAGATTCAGTTTGTGGCCCCCAGAGAGTGCCATGAAATATTCAAATAGAGCGCTGTGGTGATGATGGCTGACCACTGATGAGGGCTCTCTCCGACGAGAGCGCTCTGCTGCCTCCAGATCTGCTCTAATGATGGCAGCGCTCTCTGTGGACTCTTCCTCGTTTCCATCCTCTTCTCCTCTGTGTGCTCCAGGGGGACCGCCAGGCACAAAAGCTTTCATTACCAGGGAGCCGTCTGATGGGGGAGGGACGCCACTCATCCACACTCACAAGGCTTTGCCCCGAGCGGCACGTATAGATCTGCCATTACCAGCCGCGCTTTCTAGGAACTGAGCAATGGCGGCTGGGGGGGGGGTAGGCAGCACATTACCCGAGCGCAGAGACTGACCCCCAATCCTCCAAGACACCTCTTCCCTGGATAAGCAGCAGCTTTTTGATGCGGGGGGCACAACACACAAGGCTGGATTAGCGACCCTCACACACAATAAATATGATCGTACAGACACTGAACAAGCAGGGGGCGGCTGGGAAATATCAGATCTGTGCTCATATCATCATTTTATGGTGGTGTACATACTGCATCACCCACAATGCACCACAGCAGAATTAAGATTGCAGCTCTGAAGGTATATGGACTCTGGAACAGTAAAGAATGAAGTAAAGCTGTGACCAAGTTATGTCTGGGTAGATGCAGACATCAGTCACAGGAGAAGCAGGAAATGTCTATAGGTGCCATGTAAGGATGGAGAAGGCTCCAGCAGTCATCACTCCACCCATCCACCATCGAAGATCATTCTCTCCAATCTCCATCATCAGACAAGAGTCAATATGTTATCCACAGCAGCCGGAGTCATCATGGCTCTGAATCTCACACTTAGTGGGGTACACACTGGGACTCCCCTTCTCCGGGAGCTTGGCTCGTCTTGTCGGATCTGTGAAATAATCTGAAAAGCCAAATAGTAAGATGCAGAAGCAACATCAACAGGACCGACCATCGGACCTGCCCAACAGGGTCTCACTAACAACACAAACAATGCCACACGTGGCTGCAAATGTGAGAGTGCGGTCGGGGGCTCTAAGTGCAATAAGATGATTGTCTGTGTGAGAGTGGGGTCGGGGGTTCTAGGTGCGATCAGATGATTGTAGGTGTAAGGGTGGGGTCGGGGGTTCTAGGTGAGAGCAGATGATTGTCTGTGTGAGGGTGGGGTCGGGGGTTCTAGGTGCGATCAGATGATTGTAGATGTGAGGGTGAGGTCGGGGGTTCTAGGTGCGATCAGATGATTGTAGATGTGAGGGTGAGGTCGGGGGTTCTAGGTGCGATCAGATGATTGTAGATGTGAAGGTGGGGTTGGGGGCTCCAGGCGCTATCAGATGATTGTAGATGTGAGGGTGAGGTCGGGGGTTCTAGGTGCGATCAGATGATTGTAGATGTGAGGGTGGGGTCGGGGGTTCTAGGTGCAATCAGATGATTGTAGATGTGAGGGTGGGGTCGGGGGTTCTAGGTGCGATCAGATGATTGTAGATGTGAGGGTGGGGTCGGGGGCTCCAGGTGCGATCAGATGAATGTAGATGTAAGGGTGGGGTCGGGGGCTCCAGGAGCTATCAGATGATTGTAGATGTGAGGGTGGGGGTCGGGGGCTCCAGGCGCTATCAGATGATTGTAGATGTGAGGGTGGGGGTCGGGGGCTCCAGGCGCTATCAGATGATTGTAGATGTGAGGGTGGGGTCGGGGGCTCCAGGCGCGATCAGATGATTGTAGATGTGAGGGTGGGGTCGGGGGCTCCAGGTGCGATCAGATGATTGTAGATGTGAGGGTGGGGTCAGGGGCGATCAGATGATTGTAGATGTGAGGGTGGGGTCGGGGGCTCCAGGCGCGATCAGATGATTGTAGATGTGAGGGTGGGGTCAGGGGCGATCAGATGATTGTAGATGTGAGACCCGTTTCATATTCTCCACTCTGTTACTATACATGTTAGTCCATCTGACACTATATCCTGCTCTCCTCGGTAATCATTAACTTTGCCTGCACGGAGACGAAGCTTTCTCCTCCGCTCGTCTCCATAGTAACCGTTGCGTGTGGGATACTGTATAACTACATTACAAGGCTGTAATATGATTAAATAAAGGCCATAAAGGATCTGTTGGGGCCGTCTGGAGCGGATCAGGAGACACGAGCCGTCATTGCCTCTATCTACAGTGGTTGGGGGTCTCCTCATCCGCGTGGTTCTCCCAAGGAAAGACCCTTGATTCCTGCGGTCTGCAGGTTTCTATCAACGTAATACAGCGCCCGACCAGGAGGTGATCAGCAAATGTCCCCGGGGTGCAGACCTGTATACACAGACCAGTGATACCCCAAAACTGCACCCAGTCCGCCCCTTATACCGCTACTGCCCACTGTGCCCAGATTACACCAGTGTACCCATGTGTACACCACAGGCCCCGCCACCTGCCATCACTGTGTACACCATGTGTATACCACGGGCCCCGCCACCTGCCATCACTGTGTACACCATGTGTATACCACGGGCCCCGCCACCTGCCATCACTGTGTACACCATGTGTATACCACGGGCCCCGCCACCTGCCATCACTGTGTACACCATATGTATACCACGGGCCCCGCCACCTACCATCACTGTGTACACCATGTGTATACCACGGACCCCGCCACCTACCATCACTGTGTACACCATGTGTATACCACGGGCCCCGCCACCGGCCATCACTGTGTACACCATGTGTATACCACGGGCCCCGCCACCTGCCATCACTGTGTACACCATGTGTATACCACGGGCCCCGCCACCTACCATCACTGTGTACACCATGTGTATACCACGGACCCCGCCACCTACCATCACTGTGTACACCATGTGTATACCACGGGCCCCGCCCCCTGCCATCACTGTGTACACCATGTGTATACCACGGGCCCCGCCCCCTGCCATCACTGTGTACACCATGTGTATACCACGGGCCCCGCCACCTGCCATCACTGTGTACACCATGTGTATACCACGGGCCCCGCCACCTACCATCACTGTGTACACCACGTGTATACCACGGGCCCCGCCACATACCATCACTGTACACCACGTGTATACCACGGGCCCCGCCACATACCATCACTGTACACCACGTGTATACCACGGGCCCCGCCACCTACCATCACTGTGTACACCACGGGCCCCGCCACCTGCCATCACTGTGTACACCACGTGTATACCACGGGCCCCGCCACATACCATCACTGTACACCACGTGTATACCACGGGCCCCGCCACATACCATCACTGTACACCACGTGTATACCACGGGCCCCGCCACCTACCATCACTGTGTACACCACGGGCCCCGCCACCTGCCATCACTGTGTACACCATGTGTATACCACGGGCCCCGCCACCTGCCATCACTGTGTACACCACGTGTATACTACAGGCCCCGCCACCTACCATCACTGTGTACACCACGTGTATACCACAGGCCCCGCCACCTACCATCACTGTGTACACCATGTGTACACCACGGGCCCCGCCACCTACCATCACTGTGTACACCATGTGTATACCACGGGCCCCGCCACCTACCATCACTGTGTACACCATGTGTATACCACGGGCCCCGCCACCTACCATCACTGTGTATACCACGGGCCCCGCCACCTGCCACACTGTGTACACCACGTGTATACCACAGGCCCCGCCACCTACCATCACTGCGTACACCACGTGTATACCACAGGCCCCGCCACCTACCATCACTGCGTACACCACGTGTATACCACAGGCCCCGCCACCTACCATCACTGCGTACACCACGTGTATACCACAGGCCCCGCCACCTGCCATCACTGCGTACACCACGTGTATACCACAGGCCCCGCCACCTGCCATCACTGCGTACACCACGTGTATACCAGGGGCCCCGCCACCTGCCATCACTGCGTACACCACGTGTATACCAGGGGCCCCGCCACCTGCCATCACTGCGTACACCACGTGTATACCAGGGGCCCCGCCACCTGCCATCACTGCGTACACCACGTGTATACCAGGGGCCCCGCCACCTGCCATCACTGCGTACACCACGTGTATACCAGGGGCCCCGCCACCTGCCATCACTGCGTACACCACGTGTATACCAGGGGCCCCGCCACCTGCCATCACTGCGTACACCACGTGTATACCAGGGGCCCCGCCACCTGCCATCACTGCGTACACCACGTGTATACCAGGGGCCCCGCCACCTGCCATCACTGCGTACACCACGTGTATACCAGGGGCCCCGCCACCTGCCATCACTGCGTACACCATGTGTATACCAGGGGCCCCGCCACCTGCCATCACTGCGTACACCATGTGTATACCAGGGGCCCCGCCACCTGCCATCACTGCGTACACCATGTGTATACCAGGGGCCCCGCCACCTGCCATCACTGCGTACACCATGTGTATACCAGGGGCCCCGCCACCTGCCATCACTGCGTACACCATGTGTATACCAGGGGCCCCGCCACCTGCCATCACTGCGTACACCATGTGTATACCAGGGGCCCCGCCACCTGCCATCACTGTGTACACCATGTGTATACCACGGGCCCCGCCACCTGCCATCACTGTGTACACCACGGATCCCGCCACCTACCATCACTGTGTACACCATGTGTATACCACAGGCCCCGCCACCTGCCATCACTGTGTACACCATGTGTATACCACGGGCCCCGCCACCTGCCATCACTGTGTACACCATGTGTATACCACGGGCCCCGCCACCTGCCATCACTGTGTACACCATGTGTATACCACGGGCCCCGCCACCTGCCACACTGTGTACACCATGTGTATACCACGGGCCCCGGCACCTGCCATCACTGTGTACACCATGTGTATACCACGGGCCCCGCCCCCTGCCATCACTGTGTACACCATGTGTATACCACGGGCCCCGCCACCTGCCATCACTGTACATCATGTGTATACCACGGGCCCCGCCACCTGCCATCACTGTGTACACCATGTGTATGCCACGGGCCCCGCCACCTGCCATCACTGTGTACACCATGTGTATACCACGGGCCCCGCCACCTGCCATCACTGTGTACACCATGTGTATACCACGGGCCCCGCCACCTGCCATCACTGTGTACACCATGTGTATACCACGGGCCCCGCCACCTGCCATCACTGTACACCATGTGTATACCACGGGCCCCGCCACCTGCCATCACTGTGTACACCATGTGTATACCACGGGCCCCGCCACCTGCCATCACTGTGTACACCATGTGTATACCACGGGCCCCGCCACCTGCCATCACTGTGTACACCATGTGTATACCACGGGCCCCGCCACCTGCCATCACTGTGTACACCATGTGTATACCACGGGCCCCGTCACCTGCCATCACTGTGTACACCATGTGTATACCACGGGCCCCGCCACCTGCCATCACTGTGTACACCATGTGTATACCACGGGCCCCGCCACCTGCCATCACTGTGTACACCATGTGTATACCACGGGCCCCGCCACCTGCCATCACTGTACACCATGTGTATACCACGGGCCCCGCCACCTGCCATCACTGTGTACACCATGTGTATACCACGGGCCCCGCCACCTGCCATCACTGTGTACACCATGTGTATACCACGGGCCTCGCCACCTACCATCACTGTGTACACCATGTGTATACCACGGGCCTCGCCACCTACCATCACTGTGTACACCATATGTATACCACGGGCCCCGCCACCTACCATCACTGTGTACACCATATGTATACCACGGGCCCCGCCACCTACCATCACTGTGTACACCGTGCCACACTGTACCCATCACCCCGACCTTCCGACCCATGACCACCTGTCATTGTGGCAGATTGCAGATCCAGAAAACAGGGCGAGAATATCAGGGGTCTCCTAATCCACATCATTCCTCTGCAAGCACCCCTCAACAGACTGGCCCCGTACATTAGATCCACCCAATGCCCCCTCCCCCGTACATTAGATCCACCCAATGCCCCCTCCCCCGTACATTAGATCCACCCAATGCCCCCTCCCCCGTACATTAGATCCACCCAATGCCCCCTCCCCCGTACATTAGATCCACCCAATGCCCCCTCCCCCGTACATTAGATCCACCCAATGCCCCCTCCCCCATACATTAGATCCACCCAATGCCCCCTCCCCCGTACATTAGATCCACCCAATGCCCCCTCCCCCGTACATTAGATCCACCCAATGCCCCCTCCCCCGTACATTAGATCCACCCAATGCCCCCTCCCCCGTACATTAGATCCACCCAATGCCCCCTCCCCCGTACATTAGATCCACCCAATGCCCCCTCCCCCGTACATTAGATCCACCCAATGCCCCCTCCCCCGTACATTAGATCCACCCAATGCCCCCTCCCCCGTACATTAGATCCACCCAATGCCCCCTCCCCCGTACATTAGATCCACCCAATGCCCCCTCCCCCGTACATTAGATCCACCCAATGCCCCCTCCCCCGTACATTAGATCCACCCAATGCCCCCTCCCCCGTACATTAGATCCACCCAATGCCCCCTCCCCCGTACATTAGATCCACCCAATGCCCCCTCCCCCGTACATTAGATCCACCCAATGCCCCCTCCCCCGTACATTAGATCCACCCAATGCCCCCTCCCCCATACATTAGATCCACCCAATGCCCCCTCCCCCGTACATTAGATCCAGGCAGCACGGTGGCTCAGTGGTTAGCACTGCAGCCTAACAGCGCTGGGGTCCTGGGTTCACGGACGACATCTGCAAGGAGTGTATATGTTCTCCCCGTGTTTGTGTGGGTTTCCTCCGGGTTCTTCGGTTTCCTCCCACATTCCAAAGACTGATAGGGAATCTAGATTGTAAGCCCCAATGGGGACAGTGATGATAATGTATGTAAAGCGTTGTGGAATTAATGGCGCTATGTAAGTGAGGAAAATAACTAAATAAAATATAATACACCACCCATATATATATTTTTTTGCCCTTCTCGCCTCCTCTGCCCGCACCCCTCCTCACAGACCGCCCTTCTCGCCTCCTCTGCCCGCACCCCTCCGCACAGACTGCTTTTCTCGCCTCCTCTGCCCGCACCCCTCCACACAGACCGCCCTTCTCGCCTCCTCTGCCCGCACCCCTCCACACAGACCGCCCTTCTCGCCTCCTCTGCCCGCACCCCTCCGCACAGACTGCCCTTCTCGCCTCCTCTGCCCGCACCCCTCCGCACAGACTGCCCTTCTCGCCTCCTCTGCCCGCACCCCTCCACACAGACTGCCCTTCTCGCCTCCTCTGCCCGCACCCCTAAGCACAGACTGCCCTTTTCGCCTCCTCTGCCCGCACCCCTAAGCACAGACTGCCCTTTTCGCCTCCTCTGCCCGCACCCCTAAGCACAGACTGTCCTTTTCGCCTCCTCTGCCCGCACCCCTCCGCACAGACTGCCCTTTTCGCCTCCTCTGCCCGCACCCCTCCGCACAGACTGCCCTTTTCGCCTCCTCTGCCCGCACCCCTAAGCACAGACTGCCCTTTTCGCCTCCTCTGCCCGCACCCCTAAGCACAGACTGTCCTTTTCGCCTCCTCTGCCCGCACCCCTCCGCACAGACTGCCCTTTTCGCCTCCTCTGCCCGCACCCCTAAGCACAGACTGCCCTTTTCGCCTCCTCTGCCCGCACCCCTAAGCACAGACTGTCCTTTTCGCCTCCTCTGCCCGCACCCCTCCGCACAGACTGCCCTTTTCGCCTCCTCTGCCCGCACCCCTAAGCACAGACTGCCCTTTTCGCTTTCCTCCTCTGCCCGTACCCCTCCACACAGACTGCCCTTGTTACTTCCTCTGCTCCGCACCCCTCTGCCCAGACTACTCTTCTTGCCTCCTCTGCCTGCACCCCTCCACCAGCTCCCCACTGTATAGACTGCCCTTCTTTCCTTCTCCTATGTCCGCACCCCACAGCACAGACTGCGTTTCCCCCCTCCTCTGCTGCCACCCATCCACACCATCTATCCCCATCCCCTCTACTGCTCCTCTCTTGTTGCACCCCTTTGCATTGTCGGTCCCTTCTTCGGTGTGCAACCTTTTACACAGTCTTTCCTTTGAACTAGCCCCCCCCCCCCATCACCTCCCCACCCCCTCTGTACCACTGCCCTCACCAACCCATAGTACCATTACGTACCCCCCAGCACACAGTCTGCCACCTCCTCTTGCACCCTAGTCGCTGGCTATCCCCCACCCCAGGGGCCGAGGTTGTGTTCTTCCAGTAATTAAATTCATTACGCTTTCTTACTTCCACTCTGCAGCCATGGAAATCTCTGTTTTCCACAGGCTGGGTGGTCCCAGGGGACGCACAGTATTGGGCCGGATCTTGGGTCTCATTAGGGGAAGGTAACGATGTCCCTGGTGAAATGCGCTTATAATAACTTATTACAGATGGCAGCCGCGACCGTCTACACCGAGGTCGTATCACTAGAAACGTGCCCCATCACCAGTAATGCCCCTCATGTCCCAAACGCCATGTGCACAGCAACCAGGACCGCCGGAGAAGGACACGCTCCATCATCAGCTTCATCGCTGCTCTGACAGATGGGGTGAAGGTGCTGGCGGTGCGGTGGCCCCCCCCCCACCCCTGACACCGCGCCGGCGGTTAGGTCGCCCCCCCGACACCGCGCCGGCGGTTAGAGAGGACATGAGCCGTGCTGCTCTCCGGGAAGCGATGCCTGTGGTCCTAATCCATGAAAATCCACATTATTCCTGCCACTTGTCCTGACAGTGTTACCACACAGAGAATCAGTCAGACGCGGCGGCTGAGTGTGATGGACGACGTGCGAGAGCAGATAATGTGCTGTCTGTCCTCCGGCTCCGCGTCCTTCTTACTGATGGATTCCCCCAAAATAGCATCTGCTGCGCCCAGCTCTGTCCTTACTAAAAGCTCCGTCACCGCACACAGCGGGCTCCGCACTGTCACCCACTGAGCATGGGCTGATGGGACAGACTACGAGGAAGCCACACACTGCATGCTGACTGTTTCCCTTATTTTGATACAGGGAAACTATATATTTTTGTACCATGTTAGCCAGTAGATAGAAGGTTTGCCTTATGGCAGTGTAGAATCAGATGATCAATGCCGATTCCCCAGAACCAGACAACAAAATAAACCCCGACCGGCCATTTCTGGGCAGCATCCGTATTGGCAGACTTAGGGGTCACATTCCCTGGGAGACAGGCGTACAACCCGACCCTGCCTGCTGCAGAATTCATGGGTCATGTAACGCGCGTGACGAGAGGTGAGAGGTGTGCGCCGCTCGTGGGTCATGTGACGCATGCGCCGAGAGGTAAGAGGTGTGCGCCGCCCGTGGGTCATGTGACGCGCGCGTGACGAGAGGTGTGCGCCACCCATGGGTCATGTGACGCGTGCGCCGAGAGGTGTGCGCTGCCCGACTAGAGGTGTGCGCCACCCGTGGGTCATGTGACGCGCGCGTGACGAGAGGTGTGCGCTGCCCGTGGGTCATGTGACGCGTGCGCCGAGAGGTGAGAGGTGTGCGCCGCCCGTGGGTCATGTGACGCGCGCGTGACGAGAGGTGTGCGCCGTCCGTGGGTCATGTGACGCGCGCGATGAGAGGTGTGCGCCGCCCGTGGGTCATGTGACGCGTGCGCCGAGAGGTGTGCGCCGCCCGTGGGTCATGTGACGCGCACGATGAGAGGTGTGCGCCGTCCGTGGGTCATGTGACGCGCACGATGAGAGGTGTGCGCCGTCCGTGGGTCATGTGACGTGTGCGATGATCGCTCTCTAGAGATGACTAGATTTCTCACCTGCTGCAAATTCTCTGATATTTTCTGGTCTCTTCAGTAGAACTTCTCTAGAAAACAGAAATGGAGAGAAACCCGGTCAGGAGGGGCCGTCATGTGACCCAAGGGAGCAGCTATACATTATAATTACCGGATGAATCCAGAGAGCAGCAGCTGCAGCTCAGGACGGCTCCTCAGATATTGCTCATTAATGATCCGGGTCTGAATCTGGAGCAAGAAAAACGTGAGATGTCAGCAGGTGGCAGATATAACAATGGGGGCAACGCCAGGTGTACGGAGAGGGGGGGGGGGGGGGGGGAGACACGCCGCCAGGTGTACGGGGGGAGGCCGCCGCCAGGCGTATGGAGAGGGGGGGGGACCGCCAGGTGTACGGAGGGGGACTGCCAGGTGTACGGGGAAGAGGGGGCGCCGTCAGGTGTACGGATGGGGAAGCTGCCGCCAGGCGTACAGAGGCGGGGCCGCCAGGGGTACCGAAGGGGGTAGGGGGGCACCGCCAGGCGTAGAGGGGGGAGGGGTGGCAGGCAGCAGCCGGTGTATGGGGGGCGCTGGTGGCAGCGGCCGGTGTATGGGGGGGCAGCGGCCGGTGTATGGGGGGCGCGGTGGGCAGCGGCCAGTGTATGGGGAGGGGGCAGCGCCAGGTGTATGGAGAGGGGGCATCGGCCGGTGTATAGGGGGGGGGCCGCCGCCAGGTGTATGGAGAGGGGGCATCGTCAGGTGTACGGAGAGGGGGGGGGGGGCGCCGCCGCCTGGCGTATGGAGAGGGGGGGGGGACCGCCAGGTGTATGAGGGGGACTGCCAGGTGTACGGGGAAGAGGGGGCGCCGTCAGGTGTACGGACGGGGGGAAGCTGCCGCCAGGCGTACAGAGGCGGGGCCGCCAGGGGTACCGAAGGGGGTAGGGGGGCACCGCCAGGCATACCGAAGGGGTAGGGGGGCACCGCCAGGCGTAGAGGGGGGAGGGGGGGCAGGCAGCAGCCGGTGTATGGGGGGCGCTGGTGGCAGCGGCCGGTGTATGGGGGGGCAGCGGCCGGTGTATGGGGGGCGCGGTGGGCAGCGGCCAGTGTATGGGGGAGGGGGGGACGGGGGCCGGTGTATGGGGGGGGGGCAGCGGCCGGTGTATGGGGGCGGGCAGCGGCCGGTGTACAGGGGGGGGAGCGGCCGGTGTACAGGGGGGGGAGCGGCCGGTGTACAGGGGGGGGCAGCGGCCGGTGTATGGGGGGGGGGCAGCGGCCGGTGTATGGGGGGGGGGCAGCGGCCGGTGTACGGGGGGGGGCAGCGGCCGGTGTATGGGGGGGGGGCAGCGGCCGGTGTATGGGGGGGGGGCAGCGGCCGGTGTATGGGGGGGGGGGGGGCAGCGGCCGGTGTATGGGGGGGGAGCACCGGCCGGTGTATGGGGGGGGGGCAGCGGCCGGTGTATGGGGGAGCACCGGCCGGTGTATGGGGGGGCAGCGGCCGGTGTATGGGGGGGGGCACCGGCCGGTGTATGGGGGGGGGCACCGGCCAGTGTATGGGGGGGGGCACCGGCCAGTGTATGGGGGGGGGCACCGGCCAGTGTATGGGGGGGGGCACCGGCCAGTGTATGGGGGGGGGCACCGGCCAGTGTATGGGGGGGGGCACCGGCCAGTGTATGGGGGGGGGCACCGGCCGGTGTATGGGGGGGCAGCGGCCGGTGTATGGGGGGGCAGCGGCCGGTGTATGGGGGAGCAGCGGCCGTTGTATGGGGGGGGGGGCACCGGCCAGTGTATGGGGGGCAGCGGCCGGTGTATGGGGGAGCACCGGCCAGTGTATGGGGGAGCACCGGCCAGTGTATGGGGGAGCACCGGCCAGTGTATGGGGGAGCACCGGCCGGTGTATGGGGGAGCACCGGCCGGTGTATGGGGGGGCACCGGCCGGTGTATGGGGGGGCACCGGCCGGTGTATGGGGGGGCAGCGGCCAGTGTATGGGGGGGCAGCGGCCGGTGTATGGGGGGGCAGCGGCCGGTGTATGGGGGGGCAGCGGCCGGTGTATGGGGGGGCAGCGGCCAGTGTATGGGGGGGCAGCGGCCAGTGTATGGGGGGGCAGCGGCCAGTGTATGGGGGGGCAGCGGCCGGTGTATGGGGGGGCAGCGGCCGGTGTATGGGGGGGCAGCGGCCGGTGTATGGGGGGGCAGCGGCCGGTGTATGGGGGGGCAGCGGCCGGTGTATGGGGGGCAGCGGCCGGTGTATGGGGGGGCAGCGGCCAGTGTATGGGGGGGCACCGGCCAGTGTATGGGGGGGCAGCGGCCAGTGTATGGGGGGGCAGCGGCCGGTGTATGGGGGGGCAGCGGCCGGTGTATGGGGGTGCACCGCCCAGTGTATGGGGGGGCAGCGGCCAGTGTATGGGGGGGCAGCGGCCAGTGTATGGGGGGGCAGCGGCCAGTGTATGGGGGGGCAGCGGCCGGTGTATGGGGGGGCAGCGGCCGGTGTATGGGGGAGCACCGGCCGGTGTATGGGGGGGCAGCGGCCAGTGTATGGGGGGGCAGCGGCCAGTGTATGGGGGGGCAGCGGCCAGTGTATGGGGGAGCACCGGCCAGTGTATGGGGGAGCACCGGCCGGTGTATGGGGGGGCAGCGGCCGGTGTATGGGGGGGCAGTGGCCTCCTTTCACCTTCCAGTCCCGCAGTTGCTCCTGCTGCACGCAGTTCAGCGCTCCTTGGTCCGCATCTTCCGCCATGTCTCCACGCGCGGCACCGTTGCTAGGATTGGACGGTGGACGCTCCTTTTACGTATCGGGTCACGTGACCTTTTCACAGTTCCCATAGAGACGGCGACACTGGCTCCTGTGTGACGTCACTGGTCAGTGGATATCGTGTATTCCGATATGTGGTGTCTACTCACAACGGCGCTGTACACACTGCTGTAACTGCAGCTGTAATATATAGTAATGTAAGATATACCTTCTATATATAATACACCCCCTATACATTATATGTATATAATACACCCCCCGTACATTATATGTATATAATACACCCCCCCGTACATTATATGTATATAATACACCCCCCCGTACATTATATGTATATAATACACCCCCCCGTACATTATATGTATATAATACACCCCCCGTACATTATATGTATATAATACACCCCCCGTACATTATATGTATATAATACCCCCCCGTACATTATATGTATATAATACACCCCCCGTACATTATATGTATATAATACACCCCCCCGTACATTATATGTATATAATACACCCCCCCGTACATTATATGTATATAATACACCCCCCGTACATTATATGTATATAATACACCCCCCCGTACATTATATGTATATAATACACCCCCCCGTACATTATATGTATATAATACACCCCCCGTACATTATATGTATATAATACCCCCCCTGTACATTATATGTATATAATACACCCCCCTGTACATTATATGTATATAATACACCCCCCGTACATTATATGTATATAATACACCCCCCTGTACATTATATGTATATAATAAACCCCCCTGTACATTATATATATATAATACCCCCCCTGTACATTATATGTATATAATACACCCCCTATACATTATATGTATATAATACACCCCCCGTACATTATATGTATATAATACACCCCCCGTACATTATATGTATATAATACACCCCCCCGTACATTATATGTATATAATACACCCCCGTACATTATATGTATAATACACCCCCCTGTACATTATATGTATATAATACACCCCCCGTACATTATATGTATATAATACACCCCCCGTACATTATATGTATATAATAAACCCCCCGTACATTATATGTATATAATACACCCCCCTGTACATTATATGTATATAATACACCCCCCGTACATTATATGTATATAATACACCCCCCTGTACATTATATGTATATAATACACCCCCCGTACATTATATGTATAATACACCCCCCTGTACATTATATGTATATAATACACCCCCCGTACATTATATGTATATAATACACCCCCCGTACATTATATGTATATAATAAACCCCCCTGTACATTATATGTATATAATACCCCCCCTGTACATTATATGTATATAATACACCCCCTATACATTATATGTATATAATACACCCCCCGTACATTATATGTATATAATACACCCCCCGTACATTATATGTATATAATACACCCCCTGTACATTATATGTATATAATACACCCCCTGTACATTATATGTATATAATACACCCCCCGTACATTATATATATGTAATACACCCCCCGTACATTATATGTATATAATACACCCCCCGTACATTATATGTATATAATACACCCCCTGTACATTATATGTATATAATACACCCCCTGTACATTATATGTATATAATACACCCCCTATACATTATATGTATATAATACACCCCCCGTACATTATATGTATATAATACACCCCCCGTACATTATATGTATATAATACACCCCCTGTACATTATATGTATATAATACACCCCCTGTACATTATATGTATATAATACACCCCCCGTACATTATATGTATATAATACACCCCCTGTACATTATATGTATATAATACACCCCCTGTACATTATATGTATATAATACACCCCCCGTACATTATATGTATGTAATAAACCCCCCCGTAACTTAAATATGTATATAATACACCGCCCGTACATTATATGTATATAATACACCCCCCGTACATTATATGTATATAATACCCCCCCTGTACATTATATGTATATAATACACCCCCCGTACATTATATGTATATAATACACCCCCCGTACATTATATGTATATAATACACCCCCCGTACATTATATGTATAATACACCCCCCGTACATTATATGTATATAATACCCCCCCTGTACATTATATGTATATAATACACCCCCTGTACATTATATGTATATAATACACCCCTGTACATTACATGTATATAATACCCCCCCTGTACATTATATGTATATAATACACCCCCCCGTACATTATATGTATATAATACCCCCCCTGTACATTATATGTATATAATACACCCCCTGTACATTATATGTATATAATACACCCCCCGTACATTATATGTATATAATACACCCCCCGTACATTATATGTATAATACACCCCCCTGTACATTATATGTATATAATACACCCCCCGTACATTATATGTATATAATACACCCCCCGTACATTATATGTATATAATAAACCCCCCTGTACATTATATGTATATAATACACCCCCCGTACATTATATGTATATAATACACCCCCCGTACATTATATGTATATAATACACCCCCTATACATTATATGTATATAATACACCCCCCGTACATTATATGTATATAATACACCCCCTGTACATTATATGTATATAATACCCCCCCTGTACATTATATGTATATAATACACCCCCTATACATTATATGTATATAATACACCCCCTGTACATTATATGTATATAATACACCCCCTGTGCATTATATGTATATAATATATAATACACCCCCCGTACATTATATGTATATAATACACCCCCTGTACATTATATGTATATAATACACCCCCTATACATTATATGTATATAATACACCACCTGTACATTATATGTATATAATACCCCCCCTGTACATTATATGTATATAATACACCCCCCGTACATTATATGTATATAATACACCCCCCGTACATTATATGTATATAATACACCCCCCGTACATTATATGTATATAATACACCACCTATACATTATATGTATATAATACACCCCCCGTACATTATATGTATATAATACACCCCCCGTACATTATATGTATAATACACCCCCCTGTACATTATATGTATATAATACACCCCCCGTACATTATATGTATATAATACACCCCCTATACATTATATGTATATAATACACCCCCCGTACATTATATGTATATAATACACCCCCCGTACATT
Organism: Phyllobates terribilis; assembly: GCF_046119375.1. Lineage (NCBI taxonomy): Eukaryota > Metazoa > Chordata > Amphibia > Anura > Dendrobatidae > Phyllobates > Phyllobates terribilis. The sequence goes on along the minus strand of NW_027362766.1, from coordinate 9,936,089 downwards.
ATATGTATATAATACACCCCCCCGTACATTATATGTATATAATACCCCCCCTGTACATTATATGTATATAATACCCCCCCTGTACATTATATGTATATAATACACCCCCTATACATTATATGTATATAATACACCCCCTGTACATTATATGTATATAATACACCACCTGTACATTATATGTATATAATACCCCCCCTGTACATTATATGTATATAATACCCCCCCTGTACATTATATGTATATAATACCCCCCCTGTACATTATATGTATATAATACCCCCCCGTACATTATATGTATATAATACACCCCCTGTACATTATATGTATATAATACACCCCCTGTACATTATATGTATATAATACACCCCCTATACATTATATGTATATAATACACCACCTGTACATTATATGTATATAATACCCCCCCTGTACATTATATGTATATAATACACCCCCCGTACATTATATGTATATAATACACCCCCCGTACATTATATGTATATAATACACCCCCCGTACATTATATGTATATAATACACCACCTATACATTATATGTATATAATACACCCCCCGTTCATTATATGTATATAATACACCCCCCGTACATTATATGTATATAATACACCCCCCGTACATTATATGTATAATACACCCCCCTGTACATTATATGTATATAATACACCCCCCGTACATTATATGTATATAATACACCCCCTATACATTATATGTATATAATACACCCCCCGTACATTATATGTATATAATACACCCCCCGTACATTATATGTATATAATACACCCCCCGTACATTATATGTATATAATACACCCCCCCGTACATTATATGTATATAATACCCCCCCTGTACATTATATGTATATAATACACCCCCTATACATTATATGTATATAATACACCCCCTGTACATTATATGTATATAATACACCACCTGTACATTATATGTATATAATACCCCCCCTGTACATTATATGTATATAATACCCCCCCTGTACATTATATGTATATAATACCCCCCCTGTACATTATATGTATATAATACCCCCCCGTACATTATATGTATATAATACACCCCCTGTACATTATATGTATATAATACACCCCCTATACATTATATGTATATAATACACCCCCTGTACATTATATGTATATAATACACCACCTGTACATTATATGTATATAATACCCCCCTGTACATTATATGTATATAATACACCCCCCGTACATTATATGTATATAATACACCCCCCGTACATTATATGTATAATACACCCCCCTGTACATTATATGTATATAATACACCCCCCTGTACATTATATGTATATAATACACCCCCTGTACATTATATGTATATAATACACCCCCCTGTACATTATATGTATATAATACACCCCCTGTACATTATATGTATATAATACACCCCCCTGTACATTATATGTATATAATACACCCCCCTGTACATTATATGTATATAATACACCCCCTGTACATTATATGTATATAATACACCCCCCTGTACATTATATGTATATAATACACCCCCCTGTACATTATATGTATATAATACACCCCCCGTACATTATATGTATATAATACACCCCCCGTACATTATATGTATATAATACACCCCCCTGTACATTATATGTATATAATACACCCCCTGTACATTATATGTATATAATACACCCCCCTGTACATTATATGTATATAATACACCCCCCTGTACATTATATGTATATAATACACCCCCCGTACATTATATGTATATAATACACCCCCCTGTACATTATATGTATATAATACCCCCCCTGTACATTATATGTATATAATACACCCCCCTGTACATTATATGTATATAATACACCCCCCTGTACATTATATGTATATAATACACCCCCCTGTACATTATATGTATATAATACACCCCCTGTACATTATATGTATATAATACACCCCCCTGTACATTATATGTATATAATACACCCCCCTGTACATTATATGTATATAATACACCCCCCGTACATTATATGTATATAATACACCCCCTGTACATTATATGTATATAATACACCCCCTGTACATTATATGTATATAATACACCCCCCGTACATTATATGTATGTAATACACCCCCCCGTACATTATATGTATATAATACACCCCCCGTACATTATATGTATATAATACACCCCCCGTACATTATATGTATATAATACACCCCCTATACATTATATGTATATAATACACCCCCCGTACATTATATGTATATAATACCCCCCCTGTACATTATATGTATATAATACACCCCCTATACATTATATGTATATAATACACCCCCTGTACATTATATGTATATAATACCCCCCCTGTACATTATATGTATATAATACACCCCCTATACATTATATGTATATAATACACCCCCTGTACATTATATGTATATAATACCCCCCCTGTACATTATATGTATATAATACACCCCCTATACATTATATGTATATAATACCCCCCCTGTACATTATATGTATATAATACCCCCCTGTACATTATATGTATATAATACACCCCCTATACATTATATGTATATAATACACCCCCCGTACATTATATGTATATAATACACCCCCCGTACATTATATGTATATAATACACCCCCTATACATTATATGTATATAATACCCCCCCTGTACATTATATGTATATAATACACCCCCTGTACATTATATGTATATAATACACCCCCTGTACATTATATGTATATAATACCCCCCCTGTACATTATATGTATATAATACACCCCCTATACATTATATGTATATAATACCCCCCCTGTACATTATATGTATATAATACCCCCCTGTACATTATATGTATATAATACACCCCCTATACATTATATGTATATAATACACCCCCCGTACATTATATGTATATAATACACCCCCCGTACATTATATGTATATAATACACCCCCTATACATTATATGTATATAATACACCCCCCGTACATTATATGTATATAATACACCCCCCGTACATTATATGTATATAATACCCCCCCTGTACATTATATGTATATAATACCCCCCCTGTACATTATATGTATATAATACACCCCCTATACATTATATGTATATAATACACCCCCTGTACATTATATGTATATAATACACCACCTGTACATTATATGTATATAATACCCCCCCTGTACATTATATGTCTATAATACCCCCCCTGTACATTATATGTATATAATACCCCCCTGTACATTATATGTATATAATACCCCCCTGTACATTATATGTATATAATACACCCCCCGTACATTATATGTATATAATACACCCCCTATACATTATATGTATATAATACACCCCCCGTACATTATATGTATATAATACACCCCCCGTACATTATATGTATATAATACCCCCCCTATACATTATATGTATATAATAAACCCCCCGTACATTATATGTATATAATACACCCCCCGTACATTATATGTATATAATACCCCCCCTGTACATTATATGTATATAATACCCCCCCTGTACATTATATGTATATAATACACCCCCTATACATTATATGTATATAATACACCCCCTGTACATTATATGTATATAATACACCACCTGTACATTATATGTATATAATACACCCCCCGTACATTATATGTATATAATACCCCCCCTGTACATTATATGTATATAATACCCCCCCTGTACATTATATGTATATAATACACCCCCTATACATTATATGTATATAATACACCCCCTGTACATTATATGTATATAATACCCCCCCTGTACATTATATGTATATAATACCCCCCTGTACATTATATCTATATAATACCCCCCCTGTACATTATATGTATATAATACACCCCCTGTACATTATATGTATATAATACACCCCCTGTACATTATATGTATATAATACACCCCCTATACATTATATGTATATAATACACCCCCTGTACATTATATGTATATAATACACCACCTGTACATTATATGTATATAATACACCCCCCGTACATTATATGTATATAATACACCCCCCCGTACATTATATGTATATAATACACCACCTGTACATTATATGTATATAATACCCCCCCTGTACATTATATGTATATAATACACCCCCCGTACATTATATGTATATAATACACCCCCTTTACATTATATGTATATAATACACCCCCCGTACATTATATGTATATAATACACCCCCTATACATTATATGTATATAATACACCCCCCGTACATTATATGTATATAATACACCCCCCGTACATTATATGTATATAATACACCCCCTGTACATTATATGTATAATACACCCCCCCGTACATTATATGTATATAATACCCCCCCTGTACATTATATGTATATAATACCCCCCCTGTACATTATATGTATATAATACCCCCCCTGTACATTATATGTATATAATACCCCCCCTGTACATTATATGTATATAATACACCCCCTGTACATTATATGTATATAATACACCCCCTATACATTATATGTATATAATACACCACCTGTACATTATATGTATATAATACACCCCCTGTACATTATATATATATAATACCCCCCCTGTACATTATATGTATATAATACCCCCCCTGTACATTATATGTATATAATACCCCCCTGTACATTATATGTATATAATACCCCCCCTGTACATTATATGTATATAATACACCCCCTGTACATTATATGTATATAATACACCCCCTATACATTATATGTATATAATACACCCCCTGTACATTATATGTATATAATACACCACCTGTACATTATATGTATATAATACCCCCCTGTACATTATATGTATATAATACACCCCCCGTACATTATATGTATATAATGCACCCCCCGTACATTATATGTATATAATACACCCCCTATACATTATATGTATATAATACACCCCCCGTACATTATATGTATATAATACACCCCCCGTACATTATATCTATATAATACACCCCCCCGTACATTATATGTATATAATTCCCCCCCAGTACATTATATGTATATAATACACCCCCTATACATTATATGTATATAATACACCCCCCGTACATTATATGTATATAATACACCCCCGTACATTATATGTATATAATACACCCCCCTGTACATTATATGTATATAATACACCCCCTGTGCATTATATGTATATAATACCCCCCCTGTACATTATATGTATATAATACACCCCCCGTACATTATATGTATATAATACACCCCCTGTACATTATATGTATATAATACCCCCCCTGTACATTATATGTATATAATACACCCCCTATACATTATATGTATATAATACACCCCCTGTACATTATATGTATATAATACCCCCCCTGTACATTATATGTCTATAATACCCCCCCTGTACATTATTTGTATATAATACCCCCCCTGTACATTATATGTATATAATACACCCCCCGTACATTATATGTATATAATACACCCCCCGTACATTATATGTATATAATACTCCCCCTATACATTATATGTATATAATACCCCCCCTGTACATTATATGTATATAATACCCCCCCTGTACATTATATGTATATAATACACCCCCTATACATTATATGTATATAATACACCCCCTGTACATTATATGTATATAATACACCACCTGTACATTATATGTATATAATACCCCCCCGTACATTATATGTCTATAATACCCCCCCTGTACATTATATGTATATAATACCCCCCCTGTACATTATATGTATATAATACACCCCCTGTACATTATATGTATATAATACACCCCCCGTACATTATATGTATATAATACACCCCCCGTACATTATATGTATATAATACACCCCCTGTACATTATATGTATATAATACCCCCCCTGTACATTATATGTATATAATACCCACCCTGTACATTATATGTATATAATACACCCCCTGTACATTATATGTATATAATACACCCCCTGTACATTATATGTATATAATACACCCCCCGTACATTATATGTATATAATACACCCCCCGTACATTATATGTATATAATACACCCCCCTGTACATTATATGTATATAATAAACCCCCCTGTACATTATATGTATATAATACACCCCCTGTACATTATATGTATATAATACACCCCCCGTACATTATATGTATATAATACACCCCCTGTGCATTATATGTATATAATACACCCCCCGTACATTATATGTATATAATACCCCCCCTGTACATTATATGTATATAATACACCCCCCGTACATTATATGTATATAATACACCCCCTGTACATTACATGTATATAATACCCCCCCTGTACATTATATGTATATAATACACCCCCTGTACATTATATGTATATAATACCCCCCCTGTACATTATATGTATATAATACACCCCCCTGTACATTATATGTATATAATACACCCCCTGTACATTATATGTATATAATACCCCCCCTGTACATTATATGTATATAATACACCCCCCTGTACATTATATGTATATAATACACCCCCTGTACATTATATGTATATAATACACCCCCCGTACATTATATGTATATAATACACCCCCCGTACATTATATGTATATAATACACCCCCTGTACATTATATGTATATAATACACCCCCCGTACATTATATGTATATAATACACCCCCCGTACATTATATGTATATAATACCCCCCCTGTACATTATATGTATATAATACACCCCCCTGTACATTATATGTATATAATACACCCCCCTGTACATTATATGTATATAATACCCCCCCTGTACATTATATGTATATAATACACCCCCCTGTACATTATATGTATATAATACACCCCCTGTACATTATATGTATATAATACACCCCCCGTACATTATATGTATATAATACACCCCCCGTACATTATATGTATATAATACACCCCCTGTACATTATATGTATATAATACACCCCCCGTACATTATATGTATATAATACACCCCCTGTACATTATATGTATATAATACACCCCCCGTACATTATATGTATATAATACACCCCCCGTACATTATATGTATATAATACCCCCCCTGTACATTATATGTATATAATACACCCCATGTGCATTATATGTATATAATACACCCCTCATACATTATATGTATATAATACCCCCCCTGTACATTATATGTATATAATACCCCCCCTGTACATTATATGTATATAATACACCCCCTGTACATTATATGTATATAATACACCACCTGTACATTATATGTATATAATACACCCCCCGTACATTATATGTATATAATACCCCCCCTGTACATTATATGTATATAATACCCCCCCTGTACATTATATGTATATAATACACCCCCTATACATTATATGTATATAATACACCCCCCGTACATTATATGTATATAATACACCCCCCGTACATTATATGTATATAATACACCCCCCTGTACATTATATGTATATAATACACCCCCTGTGCATTATATGTATATAATACCCCCCCTGTACATTATATGTATATAATACCCCCCCTGTACATTATATGTATATAATACACCCCCTGTACATTATATGTATATAATACACCCCCCGTACATTATATGTATATAATACCCCCCCTGTACATTATATGTATATAATACACCCCCCGTACATTATATGTATATAATACACCCCCTGTACATTATATGTATATAATACACCCCCCGTACATTATATGTATATAATACACCACCTGTACATTATATGTATATAATACACCCCCCCGTACATTATATGTATATAATACACCCCCCGTACATTATATGTATATAATACACCCCCCCGTACATTATATGTATATAATACCCCCCCTGTACATTATATGTATATAATACACCCCCCGTACATTATATGTATATAATACACCCCCCGTACATTATATGTATATAATACACCCCCTATACATTATATGTATATAATACACCCCCCGTACATTATATGTATATAATACACCCCCCTGTACATTATATGTATATAATACCCCCCTGTACATTATATGTATATAATACCCCCCTGTACATTATATGTATATAATACCCCCCCTGTACATTATATGTATATAATACCCCCCCTGTACATTATATGTATATAATACCCCCCCTGTACATTATATGTATATAATACCCCCCCTGTACATTATATGTATATAATACACCCCCTGTACATTATATGTATATAATACACCCCCTATACATTATATGTATATAATACACCACCTGTACATTATATGTATATAATACACCCCCTGTACATTATATATATATAATACCCCCCCTGTACATTATATGTATATAATACCCCCCCTGTACATTATATGTATATAATACCCCCCTGTACATTATATGTATATAATACCCCCCCTGTACATTATATGTATATAATACACCCCCTGTACATTATATGTATATAATACACCCCCTGTACATTATATGTATATAATACACCCCCTATACATTATATGTATATAATACACCCCCTATACATTATATGTATATAATACACCCCATGTACATTATATGTATATAATACACCACCTGTACATTATATGTATATAATACCCCCCTGTACATTATATGTATATAATACACCCCCCGTACATTATATGTATATAATACACCCCCCGTACATTATATGTATATAATACACCCCCTATACATTATATGTATATAATACACCCCCCGTACATTATATGTATATAATACACCCCCCGTACATTATATCTATATAATACACCCCCCCGTACATTATATGTATATAATTCCCCCCCCAGTACATTATATGTATATAATACACCCCCTATACATTATATGTATATAATACACCCCCCGTACATTATATGTATATAATACACCCCCCGTACATTATATGTATATAATACACCCCCCTGTACATTATATGTATATAATACACCCCCTGTGCATTATATGTATATAATACCCCCCCTGTACATTATATGTATATAATACACCCCCCGTACATTATATGTATATAATACACCCCCTGTACATTATATGTATATAATACCCCCCCTGTACATTATATGTATATAATACACCCCCTATACATTATATGTATATAATACACCCCCTGTACATTATATGTATATAATACCCCCCCTGTACATTATATGTCTATAATACCCCCCCTGTACATTATATGTATATAATACCCCCCCTGTACATTATATGTATATAATACACCCCCCGTACATTATATGTATATAATACACCCCCCGTACATTATATGTATATAATACTCCCCCTATACATTATATGTATATAATACCCCCCTTGTACATTATATGTATATAATACCCCCCCTGTACATTATATGTATATAATACACCCCCTATACATTATATGTATATAATACACCCCCTGTACATTATATGTATATAACACACCACCTGTACATTATATGTATATAATACCCCCCCGTACATTATATGTCTATAATACCCCCCCTGTACATTATATGTATATAATACCCCCCCTGTACATTATATGTATATAATACACCCCCTGTACATTATATGTATATAATACACCCCCCGTACATTATATGTATATAATACACCCCCCGTACATTATATGTATATAATACACCCCCTGTACATTATATGTATATAATACACCCCCCGTACATTATATGTATATAATATACCCCCTGTACATTATATGTATATAATACCCCCCCTGTACATTATATGTATATAATACCCCCCCTGTACATTATATGTATATAATACCCCCCCTGTACATTATATGTATATAATACACCCCCCGTACATTATATGTATATAATACACCCCCCGTACATTATATGTATATAATACTCCCCCTATACATTATATGTATATAATACCCCCCTTGTACATTATATGTATATAATACCCCCCCTGTACATTATATGTATATAATACACCCCCTATACATTATATGTATATAATACACCCCCTGTACATTATATGTATATAATACACCACCTGTACATTATATGTATATAATACCCCCCCGTACATTATATGTATATAATACACCCCCTGTACATTATATGTATATAATACACCCCCTGTACATTATATGTATATAATACACCCCCCGTACATTATATGTATATAATACACCCCCCGTACATTATATGTATATAATACACCCCCCTGTACATTATATGTATATAATAAACCCCCCTGTACATTATATGTATATAATACACCCCCTGTACATTATATGTATATAATACACCCCCCGTACATTATATGTATATAATACACCCCCTGTGCATTATATGTATATAATACACCCCCCGTACATTATATGTATATAATACCCCCCCTGTACATTATATGTATATAATACACCCCCCGTACATTATATGTATATAATACACCCCCTGTACATTATATGTATATAATACACCCCCCGTACATTATATGTATATAATACACCCCCCGTACATTATATGTATATAATACACCCCCTGTACATTATATGTATATAATACACCCCCCTGTACATTATATGTATATAATACACCCCCCTGTACATTATATGTATATAATACCCCCCCTGTACATTATATGTATATAATACACCCCCCTGTACATTATATGTATATAATACACCCCCTGTACATTATATGTATATAATACACCCCCCGTACATTATATGTATATAATACACCCCCCGTACATTATATGTATATAATACACCCCCTGTACATTATATGTATATAATACACCCCCCGTACATTATATGTATATAATACACCCCCCGTATATTATATGTATATAATACCCCCCCTGTACATTATATGTATATAATACACCCCCCTGTACATTATATGTATATAATACACCCCCCTGTACATTATATGTATATAATACCCCCCCTGTACATTATATGTATATAATACACCCCCCTGTACATTATATGTATATAATACACCCCCTGTACATTATATGTATATAATACACCCCCCGTACATTATATGTATATAATACACCCCCCGTACATTATATGTATATAATACACCCCCTGTACATTATATGTATATAATACACCCCCCGTACATTATATGTATATAATACACCCCCTGTACATTATATGTATATAATACACCCCCTGTACATTATATGTATATAATACACCCCCCGTACATTATATGTATATAATACACCCCCCGTACATTATATGTGTATAATACCCCCCCTGTACATTATATGTATATAATACACCCCATGTGCATTATATGTATATAATACACCCCCCATACATTATATGTATATAATACCCCCCCTGTACATTATATGTATATAATACCCCCCCTGTACATTATATGTATATAATACACCCCCTGTACATTATATGTATATAATACACCACCTGTACATTATATGTATATAATACACCCCCCGTACATTATATGTATATAATACCCCCCCTGTACATTATATGTATATAATACCCCCCCTGTACATTATATGTATATAATACACCCCCTGTACATTATATGTATATAATACACCCCCCGTACATTATATGTATATAATACACCCCCTGTACATTATATGTATATAATACACCCCCCGTACATTATATGTATATAATACACCCCCTGTACATTATATGTATATAATACCCCCCCTGTACATTATATGTATATAATTCCCCCCCCAGTACATTATATGTATATAATACACCCCCTATACATTATATGTATATAATACACCCCCCGTACATTATATGTATATAATACACCCCCCGTACATTATATGTATATAATACACCCCCCTGTACATTATATGTATATAATACACCCCCTGTGCATTATATGTATATAATACCCCCCCTGTACATTATATGTATATAATACCCCCCCTGTACATTATATGTATATAATACACCCCCCGTACATTATATGTATATAATACACCCCCCGTACATTATATGTATATAATACCCCCCCTGTACATTATATGTATATAATACACCCCCCGTACATTATATGTATATAATACACCCCCTGTACATTATATGTATATAATACACCCCCCCGTACATTATATGTATATAATACACCCCCTGTACATTATATGTATATAATACACCCCCTGTACATTATATGTATATAATACACCCCCTGTACATTATATGTATATAATACACCCCCCGTACATTATATGTATATAATACACCCCCTGTACATTATATGTATATAATACACCCCCTGTACATTATATGTATATAATACACCCCCCGTACATTATATGTATATAATACACCCCCTGTACATTATATGTATATAATACCCCCCCTGTACATTATATGTATATAATACACCCCCCGTACATTATATGTATATAATACACCCCCTGTACATTATATGTATATAATACACCCCCCGTACATTATATGTATATAATACACCCCCTGTACATTATATGTATATAATACACCCCCCGTACATTATATGTATATAATACACCCCCCGTACATTATATGTATATAATACACCCCCCGTACATTATATGTATATAATACACCCCCCGTACATTATATGTATATAATACACCCCCCGTACATTATATGTATATAATACCCCCCCTGTACATTATATGTATATAATACCCCCCTGTACATTATATGTATATAATACCCCCCCTGTACATTATATGTATATAATACACCCCCCGTACATTATATGTATATAATACACCACCTGTACATTATATGTATATAATACACCCCCCTGTACATTATATGTATATAATACCCCCCCTGTACATTATATGTATATAATACCCCCCCTGTACATTATATGTATATAATACACCCCCTGTACATTATATGTATATAATACACCCCCCGTACATTATATGTATATAATACACCCCCTGTACATTATATGTATATAATACACCCCCCGTACATTATATGTATATAATACACCCCCTGTACATTATATGCATATAATACCCCCCCTGTACATTATATGTATATAATTCCCCCCCCAGTACATTATATGTATATAATACACCCCCTATACATTATATGTATATAATACACCCCCCGTACATTATATGTATATAATACACCCCCCGTACATTATATGTATATAATACACCCCCCTGTACATTATATGTATATAATACACCCCCTGTGCATTATATGTATATAATACCCCCCCTGTACATTATATGTATATAATACCCCCCCTGTACATTATATGTATATAATACACCCCCTGTACATTATATGTATATAATACACCCCCCGTACATTATATGTATATAATACCCCCCCTGTACATTATATGTATATAATACACCCCCCGTACATTATATGTATATAATACACCCCCTGTACATTATATGTATATAATACACCCCCCCGTACATTATATGTATATAATACACCCCCTGTACATTATATGTATATAATACACCCCCTGTACATTATATGTATATAATACACCCCCTGTACATTATATGTATATAATACACCCCCCGTACATTATATGTATATAATACACCCCCTGTACATTATATGTATATAATACACCCCCTGTACATTATATGTATATAATACACCCCCCGTACATTATATGTATATAATACACCCCCTGTACATTATATGTATATAATACCCCCCCTGTACATTATATGTATATAATACACCCCCCGTACATTATATGTATATAATACACCCCCCGTACATTATATGTATATAATATACCCCCTGTACATTATATGTATATAATACACCCCCTATACATTATATGTATATAATACACCCCCTGTACATTATATGTATATAATACACCCCCCTGTACATTATATGTATATAATACCCCCCCTGTACATTATATGTATATAATACACCCCCTGTACATTATATGTATATAATACCCCCCCTGTACATTATATGTATATAATTCCCCCCCCAGTACATTATATGTATATAATACACCCCCTATACATTATATGTATATAATACACCCCCCGTACATTATATGTATATAATACACCCCCCGTACATTATATGTATATAATACACCCCCCTGTACATTATATGTATATAATACACCCCCTGTGCATTATATGTATATAATACCCCCCCTGTACATTATATGTATATAATACCCCCCCTGTACATTATATGTATATAATACACCCCCTGTACATTATATGTATATAATACACCCCCCGTACATTATATGTATATAATACCCCCCCTGTACATTATATGTATATAATACACCCCCCGTACATTATATGTATATAATACACCCCCTGTACATTATATGTATATAATACACCCCCCCGTACATTATATGTATATAATACACCCCCTGTACATTATATGTATATAATACACCCCCTGTACATTATATGTATATAATACACCCCCTGTACATTATATGTATATAATACACCCCCCGTACATTATATGTATATAATACACCCCCTGTACATTATATGTATATAATACACCCCCTGTACATTATATGTATATAATACACCCCCCGTACATTATATGTATATAATACACCCCCTGTACATTATATGTATATAATACCCCCCCTGTACATTATATGTATATAATACACCCCCCGTACATTATATGTATATAATACACCCCCTGTACATTATATGTATATAATACACCCCCCGTACATTATATGTATATAATACACCCCCTGTACATTATATGTACAGTACAGACCAAAAGTTTGGACACACCTTCTCATTTAGGCTGAGTTCACACGATGCGTATTTAATGCGTTTCCACGGCGTTTTTGCATTAAAAACGCATTAAAACGCATGGTAGAAGGGCAGCAATGTTCCCCAATTGAAATCCGCATGTGCTGTGCCCATGATGCGGATTTTTCCTCAGCGTAAACGCTGCGCTCAAAAATCCGCAGCATGTCAATTAATTTTGCGTAAACGCGGCGTTTTCGCCGCCATTGACTTGCATTAGAACGCGACAATTCCGCAAGACTGCATCTGTACTTGCGCTATTGGCGCGTTCTAATGTGCGGATGGTACCCGGGTGTGGAGGACAGGAGACTCTCCTCCGGACCCGGGTACCATTAAAAAAGCTGTAAAGCAAGAATAAAATAAAAAATAAATGTATACTTACCTTCTGTCGGCCCGCGCAGCGCTCCTGCTTGGTTCCCGGCACTTTGCAGTGAGTTGAAGGACCTGCGCTGACGTCAGAGTCATGTGACGGGTCACGTGACGCTGACGTCGGCAGGTCTTTCAATTCAAAGTTGCCGGCAGCCGGGAGAACGGATTGAGCAGGACAGCGCGGGCCATCGGAGGTAAGTATATACACTCTCTCGGGTCACACTATATAAATCCATGTCGGCTGCATGGATTTATACAGTGTGACCTAGTTGTAAAGCACTTTCCAAGTGATGCTATCGCCTGGAAAGCGCTTGTCAATCCACATGCGGAAACGCATGTGAATCCGCATGTATTCCGCAGGAAAAACGCATGCACAATCTGCATGCGTTTTTTCTGCCAGGGAGATGCAGAAATGATGCAGAAATTTTCTGCTTCATTTCTGCATCGTGTGCACATACCCTTAAAGATTTTTCTGTATTTTCATGACTTTGAAAATTGTACATTCACACTGAAGGCATCAAAACTTAACAAAAAGTGTGAAACAACTGAAAATATGTCTTATATTCTAGGTTCTTCACAGTAGCCACCTTTTGCTTTGATGACTGCTTTGCACACTCTTGGCATTCTCTTGATGAGCTTCAAGAGGTAGTCACCGGAAATGGTCTTCCAACAATCTTGAAGGAGTTCCCAGAGATGCTTAGCACTTGTTGGCCCTTTTGCCTTCACCCTGCGGTCCAGCTCACCCCAAACCATCTCGATTGGGTTCAGGTCTGGTGACTGTGGAGGCCAGGTGATCTGGCGTAGCCCCCCATCACTCTCCTTCTTGGTCAAATAGCCCTTACACAGCCTGGAGGTGTTTGGGGTCATTGTCCTGTTGAAAAATAAATGATGGTCCAACTAAATGCAAACCGGATGGAATAGCATGCCGCTGAAAGATGCTGTGGCAGCCATGCTGGTTCAGTATGCCTTCAATATTGAATAAATCCCCAACAGTGTCACCAGCAAAGCACCCCCACACCATCACACCTCCCCCTCCATGCTTCACGGTGGGAACCAGGCATGTAGAGTGAAGTGACCGCGGGCAAGGCCGCGCGTTGGTATCTATGATCTGGCCCAGCATGATCCCCACACACAGACTCTATCTTGATAACCGTATCTTTACTTGTATACATTTTTAACACAGCAGAACACAGTAAATGACAACCGTAAATGTTCACAGCAATAACGTGTACTTATAAGCTGACCCTCACTGTCCCTACTCACACGTTACCAGTCCTTTACTCCAGAAGGATGTGTCCCCCGTCGCAGGCCTGTCTGTCTTTGCAGGAGGGCGTCCCAGCCGAAGAAAAAAAAACAGGAACAACAAATTTCGCTGAAAGGAAGGAATACTTCGGCCTCTCGCCAGAGGACCCGCTTACAGTCTCTCTGATCCGGATAGCAGCTCTTGTGGATTCCCTTATGTAGTCCACACTCCAGTAGTGGGGAGTGTAACAGCTGAATCCTTCAGCAGTGCGGAAGCTGGGGAAAGCTCTGAGGAAAAGATGTCAGATAACAGCAGCCACGTTGAGAGTATCCTCTAAGACACAGACGAGGACCTGCACACCGTCCTGGTTCTTTTCACAGACTCTCTCAGACTCTCCGCGCGCTTTTTCCTGCTTCTCACTCTGGTCACGTGACTCTCTAGGGCGGGACACAGGAGACTCAGTCTTTTTCTCTGTCATCACACCCTGCGCAGGTGCAACCTCTGGCCACAAGGTGGCAACACCATCCTGCATAATCATTTCTGTCACAGGCTCTATCTCAATTATCACAGAACAGCCAGAGCCTGCCAGCTCACTACACGCCCCCCCACTCAAAGGTTGGCAGTCCCTGTCAACGACCGGCTCCAGGGCGGCGATGGCTGTGGATGTGACAGGGGGCGGCTGGGAAGAGGGCCACACATATTGGTCTCTGTAGGACTGTCCTGGAGGTACCCCTGCAGTGGTCCTTGTTGTCCGCCTAACGGGTTGGATCCCCTCTCTCCGATCAGTCACCCCACTCTCTTTCCCAGTCAACATGTCAGTAGAGGAGGTAATCGGTTCAAGTGCGTCAGTCGGACGGACAGGGGTAGGCATGCATTCAGTCTCTACATCCCCGGGGTCAGTGTCTCCGACAGTATTAGTGATATCCATCTCTCTAGGTATCACAGTAGGGGAGTCAGGCTGGGAACGGCAGGGGCGCAACATATTACGGTGCAAAGTTCGGATGCTGCCCCTGTCTTCGCCCTGCACTCGATAGACGGGGCCACCGGGGTACGGCTGTCCAATTACTCGATAGACTTCGGTCTCCCACTTGGGCCGGAGTTTCCCTTGCGGTTTCTTTATACGGACTAGGACCAGTTGACCTACATTCAGTGAGTCCACTTGTACCGGAAGTGGGTCATCGTGCACTTGATCCTGGATTTGTCGGCCTACTAGCCGGTAGACAGTCTCCATTCTCTGGCGGTGTGTTTGTAGCCAGGAAGGATAGGTACCACAGGTATCTTCTTCGGAGCTAGACAGTTGCAACTCATGGATGTCTTTGCCTGGACGGCCAAAGAGAAGGGTGTATGGAGTGTATTCGGTGACGGAATGGACTTGATTATTATAGGCCCACAGCAGTTCTGGGAGGAATCGAGGCCAGTCGGGTTTTTTGTCTTCAGCCAGTGTCCGGATCAGTTGTAAGATGGTCCGGTTAAAGCGTTCACACGCGCCATTCCC
Source organism: Phyllobates terribilis (assembly GCF_046119375.1). NCBI lineage: Eukaryota > Metazoa > Chordata > Amphibia > Anura > Dendrobatidae > Phyllobates > Phyllobates terribilis. Next base: position 9,918,108 of record NW_027362766.1, on the reverse strand, counting down.
TTGTGAATGGTAAGGGGTGGTCCTGGACTTCTTGATTCCATACATCCGTTGGAGTTCTTCAATGACTCGCCATTCGAAACAAGCCCCCTGATCAGAGTGTAGCCGCTCCGGACACCCGTAGACCCGAACGAATTGCTGACAGATGGCCTGTGCAGCTGATTCGGCAGTCTGATCCCTGGTAGCAACAGCGACGGCGAATTTTGTGAAGTGGTCCACCATCACCAGACAGTACTGGTAGCCACTATTCGCCGTTCCGATCAACAGATAGTCCACCATCAACAGCTCGAGGGGCCTCGACGTCTTAATAGTCTGGACGGGGGCACGCTGCTCAGCGGACTTGTGGAATTCACAGGTACGGCATTCTTGACAGATGTTTTCAACCAGCTTACGGAGCCTCGGACAAAAAATGAACTGCTGGGTCCACCGGAGGGTCTTGTCTATGCCGAAGTGGCCGTTCCTCCTGTGAGCTTCGCCCACCATCTCATGGGCCAACTGCACCGGGACGACAATCTGCAAACACTCCTCCAGCATATGGGATAAAAGGGCCCTGCGATACAGGACTCCATCTTTCACGATCAGCCGATCCCATTGGGCAAGCTGAGCCAAGGCTCCGGTCGATAGTCGGGCTCTCACTTCGGAGGGCGGTTTCTCTTGTTTATTCACATACTGTTTCAGTAAGACGTGCTCGGGATCTCGATCTTGAAGCTTGGCCCATTCTTGCTGGGACAGGGGAGATCCCACTACGGCTTCAATCCCTCGTTTCCCTAAGTCCTGTCCGCAGGCCTTTGTGTCCATCCAAGCAACTCCGGTCACTGGAATGGGTAGATTATTAGCCGCAATAATCTTAATGGCGGTGTCTGGGTCACAAGCAGTTCTTGGTTTGAGGTAATTTTCGTAAAACTGTTCAGAGACCGTGGTCACTTGTGACCCGGTGTCCATCAGTCCCTGTACGGCAATTCCTTCCAGGACAACTTCAAGTGTCGGGCTATTCGAGGCAAGAGCACTCTGCCGTCGGCTCTGTTTTTCCACACCCCTCTCTTTGGCCTCCCCTGCTGTGCGAGCCTCAACTGCAGGGGTGTCTAGTTTAACGGCGGCCATTGTGGTGAGGCCCGGCGTGGTAGCTCTGCTTGTGGATATGGCTGGGGTTCCATTCGCTGGTCTGATCGAAATTCCCTTCGCTGGGGTGACTGAGGGTTTGTTCGTTGGTGCGACGGAGGTTTTTGCGGAGGGAAGTGTTGAGGACAACGATTTGCCTTATGGCAAGGATCACCGCATGACCAACACTGTCCCACGGGACGACTAGGCTGTCTTCGCTGGTCTCCCTGTCGGTCTAATGTTAACTGCAATACCTGTTTCTGTAAGTCTGCTACCATCTGTTTCAGGTCTTCCGTGTCACTGTTTGGATTTTTAATGTCAGATATGGATCTGCACGCAGCACCTTGAATCCCCACATCCATGACGGGTCCCCTTGAACGTTCTATGGCTTCCTGTTTGACTTCAGCAAAAGTAAGAGCCGGCATCATCCGGATCAAGTCCTGTAACGTGCGGTTAAGATACTGGTCTCTCAGTCCTATTACAAATTGGTCTCTCAGTACCAGGTCACGAGGAGCCATACCAGCTAGTTGTTCCCCTTTTCCACAGGCTTGTTCAAGGAGTACCTGAAGGGCGTTCGCATATTGGGGAATATCCTCCCATTCAAGCTGCGTCCGTCTAAAGAACATGTGTCGCAGTGTTCCCTGGTATGTGGTCGGCCCATAGGTGTTCTCCAGCACCTGCACCAAATCATCCACTGTACGCTGGCCCCTGACCGTCTCCAGTCTGACTGTCGTCCATGCCTCCCCCTCTAGCGTCAGTACCGCCATTTCTGCCAAGGTCTTAGGGTCAATATTATACATTTCCCCCAGTATCCGGACTTGTTCCGCCCACTCTAGTACAGGGTAGTTTCGTCCGCCAAATTTCCTGACCTGATTCACAATAGACACCGGCAGGGCTTTCTGACTGTACACGTGGCCTGGGTGGGAATCTTGTTGGTCACAGATCCTGCCGACTACGCCAGATGAAGTGACCGCGGGCAAGGCCGCGCGTTGGAATCTATGATCTGGCCCAGCATGATCCCCACACACAGACTCTATCTTGATAACCGTATCTTTACTTGTATACATTTTTAACACAGCAGAACACAATAAATGACAACCGTAAATGTTCACAGCAATAACGTGTACTGATAAGCTGACCCTCACTGTCCCTACTCACACGTTACCAGTCCTTTACTCCAGAAGGATGTGTCCCCCGTCGCAGGCCTGTCTGTCTTTGCAGGAGGGCGTCCCAGCCGGAAAAAAAAAACAGGAACAACAAATTTCGCTGAAAGGAAGGAATACTTCGGCCTCTCGCCAGAGGTCCCGCTTACAGTCTCTCTGATCCGGATAGCAGCTCTTGTGGATTCCCTTGTGTAGTCCACACTCCAGTAGCAGGGAGTGTAACAGCTGAATCCTTCAGCAGTGCGGAAGCTGGGGAAAGCTCTGAGGAAAAGATGTCAGATAACAGCAGCCACGTTGAGAGTATCCTCTAAGACACAGACGAGGACCTGCACACCGTCCTGGTTCTTTTCACAGACTCTCTCAGACTCTCCGCGCGCTTTTTCCTGCTTCTCACTCAGGTCACGTGACTCTCTAGGGCGGGACACAGGAGACTCAGTCTTTTTCTCTGTCATCACACCCTGCGCAGGTGCAACCTCTGGCCACAAGGTGGCAACACCATCCAGCGTAATCATTTCTGTCACAGGCTCTATCTCAATTATCACAGAACAGCCAGAGCCTGCCAGCTCACTACAAGAGTCCATCCGTTCACCTTTTCTGCGTCGCACAAAGACACGGTGGTTGGAACCAAAGATCTCAAATTTGGACTCATCAGACCAAAGCACAGATTTCCACTGGTCTAATGTCCATTCCTTGTGTTCTTTAGCCCAAACAAGTCTCTTCTGCTTGTTGCCTGTCCTTAGCAGTGGTTTCCTAGCAGCTATTTTACCATGAAGGCCTGCTGCACAAAGTCTCCTCTTAACAGTTGTTGTAGAGATGTGTCTGCTGCTAGAACTCTGTGTGGCATTGACCTGGTCTCTAATCTGAGCTGCTGTTAACCTGCGATTTCTGAGGCTGGTGACTCGGATAAACTTATCCTCAGAAGCAGAGGTGACTCTTGGTCTTCCTTTCCTGGGGCGGTCCTCATGTGAGCCAGTTTCTTTGTAGCGCTTGATGGTTTTTGCAACTGTACTTGGGGACACTTTCAACGTTTGCCCAATTTTTCGGACTGACTGACCTTCATTTCTTAAAGTAATGATGGCCACTCGTTTTTCTTTACTTAGCTGCTTTTTTCTTGCCATAATACAAATTCTAACAGTCTATTCAGTAGAACTATCAGCTGTGTATCCACCAGACTTCTGCACAACACAACTGATGGTCCCAACCCCATTTATAAGGCAAGAAATCCCACTTATTAAGCCTGACAGGGCACACCTGTGAAGTGAAGACCATTTCCGGTGACTACCTCTTGAAGCTCATCAAGAGAATGCCAAGAGTGTGCAAAGCAGTCATCAAAGCAAAAGGTGGCTACTTTGAAGAACCTAGAATATAAGACATATTTTCAGTTGTTTCACACTTTTTTGTTAAGTATATAATTCCACATGTGGTAATTCATAGTTTTGATGCCTTCAGTGTGAATGTACAATTTTCATAGTCATGAAAATACAGAAAAATCTTTAAATGAGAAGGTGTCTCCAAACTTTTGGTCTGTACTGTATATGTATACTGGGGTATGTATGTGTATACAGGTGTATCTATGTGTATACTGGTGTATGTATATGTATACTGGTGTATGTATGTGTATACTGGTGTATCTATGTGTATACAGGTGTATGTATGTGTATACTGGTGTATGTATGTGTATACTGGTGTATCTATGTGTATACAGGTGTATGTATGTGTATACTGGTGTATGTATGTGTATACTGGTGTATGTATGTGTATACTGGTGTATCTATGTGTATACAGGTGTATGTATGTGTATACTGGTGTATGTATGTGTATACTGGTGTATCTATGTGTATACTGGTGTATCTATATGTATACAGGTGTATGTATGTGTATACTGGTGTATGTATGTGTATACTGGTGTATCTATGTGTATACAGGTGTATGTATGTGTATACTGGTGTATGTATGTGTATACTGGTGTATCTATGTGTATACAGGTGTATGTATGTGTATACAGGTGTATGTATGTGTATACTGGTGTATGTATGTGTATACTGGTGTATCTATGTGTATACAGGTGTATGTATGTGTATACTGGTGTATGTATGTGTATACTGGTGTATCTATGTGTATACTGGTGTATCTATGTGTATACAGGTGTATGTATGTGTATACTGGTGTATGTATGTGTATACTGGTGTATGTATGTGTATACTGGTGTATCTATGTGTATACAGGTGTATGTATGTGTATACTGGTGTATGTATGTGTATACTGGTGTATGTATGTGTATACTGGTGTATCTATGTGTATACTGGTGTATCTATATGTATACAGGTGTATGTATGTGTATACTGGTGTATGTATGTGTATACTGGTGTATCTATGTGTATACAGGTGTATGTATGTGTATACTGGTGTATGTATGTGTATACTGGTGTATCTATGTGTATACAGGTGTATGTATGTGTATACAGGTGTATGTATGTGTATACTGGTGTATCTATGTGTATACAGGTGTATGTATGTGTATACTGGTGTATGTATGTGTATACTGGTGTATCTATGTGTATACAGGTGTATGTATGTGTATACAGGTGTATGTATGTGTATACTGGTGTATGTATGTGTATACTGCTGTATGTATATGTATACAGGTGTATGTATGTGTATACTGGTGTATGTATGTGTATACTGGTGTATCTATGTGTATACAGGTGTATGTATGTGTATACTGGTGTATGTATGTGTATACTGGTGTATCTATGTGTATACAGGTGTATGTATGTGTATACAGGTGTATGTATGTGTATACTGGTGTATGTATGTGTATACTGCTGTATGTATATGTATACAGGTGTATGTATGTGTATACTGGTGTATGTATGTGTATACTGGTGTATGTATGTGTATACTGGTGTATGTATGTGTATACAGGTGTATGTATGTGTATACTGGTGTATGTATGTGTATACAGGTGTATGTATGTGTATACTGGTGTATGTATGTGTATACTGGTGTATGTATGTGTATACTGGTGTATCTATGTGTATACAGGTGTATGTATGTGTATACTGGTGTATGTATGTGTATACAGGTGTATGTATGTGTATACTGGTGTATCTATGTGTATACAGGTGTATGTATGTGTATACTGGTGTATGTATGTGTATACTGGTGTATCTATGTGTATACAGGTGTATGTATGTGTATACTGGTGTATGTATGTGTATACAGGTGTATGTATGTGTATACTGGTGTATCTATGTGTATACAGGTGTATGTATGTGTATACTGGTGTATGTATGTGTATACTGGTGTATCTATGTGTATACAGGTGTATGTATATGTATACAGGTGTATGTATGTTTATACTGGTGTATGTATGTGTATACAGGTGTATGTATGCGTATACTGGTGTATGTATGTGTATACTGGTGTATCTATGTGTATACAGGTGTATGTATGTGTATACTGGTGTATGTATGTGTATACAGGTGTATGTATGTGTATACTGGTGTATCTATGTGTATACAGGTGTATGTATGTGTATACTGGTGTATGTATATGTATACAGGTGTATGTATGTGTATACTGGTGTATGTATGTGTATACAGGTGTATGTATGTGTATACTGGTGTATGTAAGTGTATACTGGTGTATGTATATGTATACAGGTGTATCTATGTGTATACAGGTGTATGTACAGTACAGACCAAAAGTTTGGACACACCTTCTCATTTAAAGATTTTTCTGTATTTTCCTGACTATGAAAATTGTACATTCACACTGAAGGCATCAAAACGATGAATTACCACATGTGGAATTATATACTTAACAAAAAAGTGTGAAACAACTGAAAATATGTCTTATATTCTAAGTTCTTCAAAGTAACCACCTTTTGCTTTGATGACTGCTTTGCACACTCTTGGCATTCTCTTGATGAGCTTCAAGAGGTAGTCACTGGAAATGGTCTTCCAACAATCTTGAAGGAGTTCCCAGAGATGCTTAGCACTTGTTGGCCCTTTTGCCTTCACTCTGCGGTCCAGCTCACCCCAAACCATCTCGATTGGGTTCAGGTCTGGTGACTGTGGAGGCCAGGTGATCTGGCGTAGCCCCCCATCACTCTCATTCTTGGTCAAATAGCCCTTACACAGCCTGGAGGTGTGTTTGGGGTCATTGTCCTGTTGAAAAATAAGCGATGGTCCAACTAAACGCAAACCGGAAGGAATAGCATGCCGCTGCAAGATGCTGTGGCAGCCATGCTGGTTCAGTATGCCTTCAATTTTGAATAAATCCCCAGCAGTGTCACCAGCAAAGTACCCCCACACCATCACACCTCCTCCTCCATGCTTCACGGTGGGAACCAGGCATGTAGAGTCCATCCGTTCACCTTTTCTGCGTCGCACAAAGACACGGTGGTTGGAACCAAAGATCTCAAATTTGGACTCATCAGACCGAAGTACAGATTTCCACTGGTCTAATGTCCATTCCTTGTGTTCTTTAGCCCAAACAAGTCTCTTCTGCTTGTTGCCTGTCCTTAGCAGTGGTTTCCTAGCAGCTATTTTACCATGAAGGCCTGCTGCACAAAGTCTCCTCTTAACAGTTGTTGAAGAGATGTGTCTGCTGCTAGAACTCTGTGTGGCATTGACCTGGTCTCTAATCTGAGCTGCTGTTAACCTGCGATTTCTGAGGCTGGTGACTTGGATAAACTTATCCTCAGAAGCAGAGATGACTCTTGGTCTTCCTTTCCTGGGGCGGTCCTCATGTGAGCCAGTTTCTTTGTAGCGCTTGATGGTTTTTGCAACTGCACTTGGGGACACTTTCAAAGTTTTCCCAATTTTTCGGACTGACTGACCTTCATTTCTTAAAGTAATGATGGCCGCTCGTTTTTCTTTACTTAGCTGCTTTTTTCTTGCCATAATACAAATTCTAACAGTCTATTCAGGAGGACTATCAGCTGTGTATCCACCTGACTTCTGCACAACACAACTGATGGTCCCAACACCATTTATAAGGCAAGAAATCCCACTTATTAAACCTGTCAGGGCACACCTGTGAAGTGAAGACCATTTCCGGTGACTACCTCTTGAAGCTCATCAAGAGAATGCCAAGAGTGTGCAAAGCAGTCATCAAAGCAAAAGGTGGCTACTGTGAAGACCCTAGAATATAAGACATATTTTCAGTTGTTTCACACTTTTTTGTTAAGTATATAATTCCACATGTGTTAGTTCATAGTTTTGATGCCTTCAGTGTGAATGTACAATTTTCATAGTCATGAAAATACAGAAAAATCTTTAAATGAGAAGGTGTGTCCAAACTTTTGGTCTGTACTGTATATGTATACAGGTGTATGTATGTGTATACTGGTGTATGTATGTGTATACTGGTGTATCTATGTGTATACAGGTGTATGTATATGTATACAGGTATATATCCCCTCACACACAGGTATATATCCCCTCACACACAGGTATATATCCCCTCACACACAGGTATATATATATATACAGTGCCTACAAGTAGTATTCAACCCCCTGCAGATTTAGCTGGTTTGATAAGATGCAAATAAGTTAGAGCCTTCAAACTGCAAACGAGAGTAGGTTTTATGAACAGAAGCATAAATCTTACAAACCAAAAAGTTATGTTGCTCAGTTGAATTTTATTACATTTTAAACATAAAAGTGTGGATCAATTATTATTCAACCCCTATGTTTAATATTTTGTGGAATAACCCTTGTTTGCAATTACAGCTAATAATCATCTTTTATAAGACCTGATCAGGCCGGCACAGGTCTGTGGAGTTATCTTGGCCCATTCCTCCATGCAGATCTTCTCCAAGTTATCTAGGTTCTTTGGGTGTCTCATGTGGACTTTATTCTTGAGCTCCTTCCACAAGTTTTCAATTGGGTTAAGGTCAGGAGACTGACTAGGCCACTCCAACACCTTGACTTTTTCCCTATTGAACCAGGCCTTGGTTTTCTTGGCTGTGTGCTTTGGGTCGTTGTCTTGTTGGAAGATGAAATTACGACCCATCTTAAGATCCTTGATGGAGGAGCGGAGGTTCTTGGCCAAAATCTCCAGGTAGGCCGTGCTATCCATCTTCCCATGGATGCGGACCAGATGGCCAGGCCCCTTGGCAGAGAAACAGCCCCACAGCACGATGCTGCCACCACCATGCTTGACTGTAGGGATGGTGTTCTTGGGGTCGTATGCTGTGCCATCCAGTCTCCAAACGTCACGTGTGTGGTTGGCACCAAAGATCTCGATCTTGGTCTCATCAGACCATAGAACCTTGAACCAGTCTGTCTCAGAGTCCTCCAAGTGATCATGAGCAAACTGTAGACGAGCCTTGACATGACGCTTTGAAAATAAAGGTACTTTACGGGCTCGTCTGGAACGGAGACCATTGCGGTAGAGTACGTTACTTATGGTATTGACTGAAACCAATGTCCCCACTGCCATGAGATCTTCCCGGAGCTCCTTCCTTGTTGTCCTTGGGTTAGCCTTGACTCTTCGGACAAGCCTGGCCTCCGCACGGGAGGACACTTTCAAAGGCTGTCCTGGCCGTGGAAGGCTAACAGTAGTTCCATAAGCCTTCCACTTACGGATGATGCTTCCAACAGTGGAGACAGGTAGGCCCAACTCCTTGGAAAGGGTTTTGTACCCCTTGCCAGCCTTGTGACCATCCACGATCTTGTCTCTGATGGCCTTGGAATGCTCCTTTGTCTTTCCCATCTTGACCATGTCTGAGTGCTGTTCACAAGTTTAGGGAGGGTCTTAAATAGTCAGAAAAGGCTGGCAAAAGAGATCTTTAATCCACACATGTGAAGCTCATTATTCTTGGTGCCTGAACTACTTCTTAATACTTTAGGGGGACCAAACAGAATTCTTGTGGTTTGAGGGGTTGAATAATAAATGACACTCTGAATTAACTTTTTACGTTTTAAAAAAAAAAAATAAATTTGCTGCAGTGCATTTCCCACTTCCAGGCTGATCTACAGTACAAATGTCACAATGCCAAGTTAATTCCGCATGTGTCAACCAGCTAAATCTGCAGGGGGTTGAATACTACTTGTAGGCACTGTATGTGTATACTGGTGTATGTATATGTATACAGGTGTATGTATGTGTATACAGGTGTATGTATGTGTATACTGGTGTATGTATGTGTATACTGGTGTATGTATATGTATACAGGTGTATGTATGTGTATACTGGTGTATGTATGTGTATACAGGTATATGTATACAGGTGTATGTATGTGTATACAGGAGTATGTATGTGTATACTGGTATATGTATGTGTATACAGGTGTATCTATGTGTATACTGGTGTATGTATGTGTATACTGGTGTATGTATGTGTATACTGGTGTATGTATGTGTATACAGGTGTATGTATGTGTATACTGGTGTACGTATATGTATACAGGTGTATGTATATGTATACAGGTGTATGTATGTGTATACTGGTGTATGTATATGTATACAGGTGTATGTATGTGTATACAGGTGTATGTATGTGTATACTGGTGTATGTATGTATATACTGGTGTATGTATATGTATACAGGTGTATGTATGTGCATACAGGTGTATGTATGTGTATACTGGTGTATGTATATGTATACAGGTGTATGTATGTGTATACAGGTGTATGTATGTGTATACTGGTGTATGTAAGTGTATACTGGTGTATGTATATGTATACTGGTGTATCTATGTGTATACTGGTGTATGTATGTGTATACTGGTGTATGTATGTGTATACTGGTGTATGTATGTGTATACAGGTGTATGTATATGTATACAGGTGTATGTATGTGTATACAGGTGTATGTATGTGTATACAGGTGTATGTATGTGTATACTGGTGTATGTAAGTGTATACTGGTGTATGTATGTGTATACTGGTGTATGTATACAGGTGTATGTATATGTATACAGGTGTATGTATGTGTATACTGGTGTATGTATATGTATACAGGTGTATGTATATGTATACAGGTGTATGTATGTGTATACTGGTATATGTATGTGTATACAGGTGTATGTATGTGTATACTGGTGTATGTATGTGTATACTGGTATATGTATGTGTATACAGGTGTATGTATGTGTATACTGGTGTATCTATGTGTATACTGGTGTATGTGTATGTATACAGGTGTATGTATGTGTATACTGGTGTATCTATGTGTATACTGGTGTATCTATGTGTATACTGGTGTATGTGTATGTATACAGGTGTATGTATGTGTATACTGGTGTATCTATGTGTATACTGGTGTATGTGTATGTATGTGTATATTGGTGTATGTATGTGCATACTGGTGCATGTATGTGTATACAGGTGTATGTATGTGTATACAGGTGTATGTAAGTGTATACTGGTGTATGTATGTGTATACAGGTGTATGTAAGTGTATACTGGTGCATGTATGTGTATACAGGTGTATGTATGTGTATACAGGTGTATGTATATGTATACAGGTGTATGTATGTGTATACAGGTGTATGTATATGTATATAGGTGTATGTATATGTATACAGGTGTATGTATATGTATACAGGTGTATGTATGTGTATACAGGTGTATGTATATGTATATAGGTGTATGTATATGTATACAGGTGTATGTATATGTATACAGGTGTATGTATGTGTATACAGGTGTATGTATATGTATATAGGTGTATGTATATGTATACAGGTGTATGTATATGTATACAGGTGTATGTATGTGTATACAGGTGTATGTATATGTATACAGGTGTATGTATGTGTATACAGGTGTATGTATATGTATATAGGTGTATGTATATGTATACAGGTGTATGTATACAGGTGTATGTATGTGTATACAGGTGTATGTATATGTATATAGGTGTATGTATGTGTATACAGGTGTATGTATATGTATACAGGTGTATGTATGTGTATACAGGTGTATGTATATGTATACAGGTGTATGTATGTGTATACAGGTGTATGTATATGTATATAGGTGTATGTATATGTATACAGGTGTATGTATATGTATACAGGTGTATGTATGTGTATACAGGTGTATGTATATGTATACTGGTATATCTATGTGTATACAGGTGTATATATGTGTATACTGGTGTATGTATGTGTATACTGGTGTTTGTATATGTATACAGGTGTATGTATATGTATATAGGTGTATGTATATGTATACAGGTGTATGTATGTGTATACTGGTGTATGCATGTGTACACTGGTGTATGTATGTGTATACTGGTATATGTATATGTATACAGGTGTATGTATATGTATACAGGTGTATGTATGTGTATACAGGTGTATGTATGTGTATACTGGTGTATGTATATGTATACAGGTGTATGTATGTGTATACAGGTGTATGTATGTGTATACAGGTGTATGTATATGTATACTGGTGTATGTATGTGTATATAGGTGTATGTATGTGTATACTGGTGTATGTAGGTGTATGTAAGTGTATACTGGTGCATGTATGTGTATACAGGTGTATGTATATGTATATAGGTGTATGTATATGTATACAGGTGTATGTATGTGTATATAGGTGTATGTATGTGTACACTGGTGTATGTAGGTGTATGTAAGTGTATACTGGTGCATGTATGTGTATACAGGTGTATGTATATGTATATAGGTGTATGTATATGTATACTGGTATATGTATGTGTATACAGGTGTATGTATATGTATATAGGTGTATGTATGTGTATACTGGTGCATGTATATGTATACAGGTGTATGTATATGTATATAGGTGTATGTATGTGTATACAGGTGTATGTATGTGTATACTGGTGCATGTATGTGTATACAGGTGTATGTATATGTATATAGGTGTATGTATATGTATACAGGTGTATGTATGTGTATACAGGTGTATGTATGTGTATACTGGTGAATCTATGTGTATACTAGTGTATGGATTGCAGCCGCTCTTCCTCTGGTCTTTGGACTTCTTTCCTCTTGCTGGTTTGTGGTTGTGAGCAGAGGTTGCTTATCATCATGTGTGGTTGTGAGCAGAGGTTGCTTATCATCATGTGTGGTTGTGTGTAGAGGTCGCTTATCATCATGTGTGGTTGTGTGTAGAGGTTTCTTATCATCATGTGTGGTTGTGTGTAGAGGTCGCTTATCATCATGTGTGGTTGTGTGTAGAGGTCTCTTATCATCATGTGTGGTTGTGTGTAGAGGTTGCTTATCATCATGTGTGGTTGTGTGTAGAGGTTGCTTATCATCATGTGTGGTTGTGTGCAGAGGTTTCTTATCATCATGTGTGGTTGTGTGTAGAGGCTGCTTATCATCATGTGTGGTTGTGTGTAGAGGTCGCTTATCATCATGTGTGGTTGTGTGTAGAGGTCTCTTATCATCATGTGTGGTTGTGTGTAGAGGTTGCTTATCATCATGTGTGGTTGTGTGTAGAGGTTGCTTATCATCATGTGTGGTTGTGTGCAGAGGTTTCTTATCATCATGTGTGGTTGTGTGTAGAGGTTGCTTATCATCATGTGTGGTTGTGTGCAGAGGTTTCTTATCATCATGTGTGGTTGTGTGTAGAGGTTTCTTATCATCTTGTGTGGTTGTGTGTAGAGGTTGCTTATCATCATGTGTGGTTGTGTGTAGAGGTTTCTTATCATCATGTGTGGTTGTGTGTAGAGGTTTCTTATCATCATGTGTGGTTGTGTGTAGAGGCTGCTTATCATCATGTGTGGTTGTGTGTAGAGGTTGCTTATCATCATGTGTGGTTGTGTGTAGAGGTTGCTTATCATCATGTGTGGTTGTGTGTAGAGGTTGCTTATCATCATGTGTGGTTGTGTGTAGAGGTTGCTTATCATCATGTGTGGTTGTGTGTAGAGGTTGCTTATCATCATGTGTGGTTGTGTGTAGAGGTTTCTTATCATCATGTGTGGTTGTGTGTAGAGGTTTCTTATCATCATGTGTGGTTGTGTGTAGAGGTTGCTTATCATCATGTGTGGTTGTGTGTAGAGGTTTCTTATCATCTTGTGTGGTTGTGTGTAGAGGTTGCTTATCATCATGTGTGGTTGTGTGTAGAGGTTGCTTATCATCATGTGTGGTTGTGTGTAGAGGTTGCTTATCATCATGTGTGGTTGTGTGCAGAGGTTTCTTATCATCATGTGTGGTTGTGTGTAGAGGTTGCTTATCATCATGTGTGGTTGTGTGCAGAGGCTGCTTATCATCATGTGTGGTTGTGTGTAGAGGTTTCTTATCATCATGTGTGGTTGTGTGTAGAGGTTGCTTATCATCATGTGTGGTTGTGTGTAGAGGTTGCTTATCATCATGTGTGGTTGTGTGTAGAGGTTTCTTATCATCATGTGTGGTTGTGTGCAGAGGCTGCTTATCATCATGTGTGGTTGTGTGCAGAGGTTTCTTATCATCATGTGTGGTTGTGTGCAGAGGTTGCTTATCATCATGTGTGGTTGTGTGTAGAGGCTGCTTATCATCATGTGTGGTTGTGTGTAGAGGCTGCTTATCATCATGTGTGGTTGTGTGTAGAGGTTGCTTATCATCATGTGTGGTTGTGTGTAGAGGTTGCTTATCATCATGTGTGGTTGTGTGCAGATGCTGCTTATCATCATGTGTGGTTGTGTGTAGAGGTTGCTTATCATCATGTGTGGTTGTGTGTAGAGGTTGCTTATCATCATGTGTGGTTGTGTGTAGAGGTTGCTTATCATCATGTGTGGTTGTGAGCAGAGGTTGCTTATCATCATGTGTGGTTGTGAGCAGAGGTTGCTTATCATCATGTGTGGTTGTGTGTAGAGGTTTCTTATCATCATGTGTGGTTGTGGGTAGAGGTTGCTTATCATCATGTGTGGTTGTGAGCAGAGGTTGCTTATCATCATGTGTGGTTGTGTGTAGAGGTTTCTTATCATCATGTGTGGTTGTGTGTAGAGGGCACTTATCATCATGTGTGGTTGTGTACAGAGGTTGCTTATCATCATGTGTGGTTGTGTGTAGAGGTTGCTTATCATCATGTGTGGTTGTGTGTAGAGGCTGCTTATCATCATGTGTGGTTGTGTGCAGAGGTTGCTTATCATCATGTGTGGTTGTGTGTAGAGGTCGCTTATCATCATGTGTGGTTGTGTGTAGAGGTTGCTTATCATCATGTGTGGTTGTGTGTAGAGGTTGCTTATCATCATGTGTGGTTGTGAGCAGAGGTTGCTTATCATCATGTGTGGTTGTGTGTAGAGGTCGCTTATCATCATGTGTGGTTGTGTGCAGAGGTTGCTTATCATCATGTGTGGTTGTGTGTAGAGGTTGCTTATCATCATGTGTGGTTGTGTGTAGAGGTCGCTTATCATCATGTGTGGTTGTGTGTAGAGGCTGCTTATCATCATGTGTGGTTGTGTGTAGAGGTTGCTTATCATCATGTGTGGTTGTGTGTAGAGGTTGCTTATCATCATGTGTGGTTGTGTGTAGAGGTCGCTTATCATCATGTGTGGTTGTGTGTAGAGGTTGCTTATCATCATGTGTGGTTGTGTGTAGAGGTTGCTTATCATCATGTGTGGTTGTGTGTAGAGGCTGCTTATCATCATATGTGGTTGTGTGTAGAGGTTTCTTATCATCATGTGTGGTTGTGTGTAGAGGTTTCTTATCATCATGTGTGGTTGTGTGTAGAGGTTGCTTATCATCATGTGTGGTTGTGTGTAGAGGTCGCTTATCATCATGTGTGGTTGTGTGCAGAGGTTGCTTATCATCATGTGTGGTTGTGTGTAGAGGTTGCTTATCATCATGTGTGGTTGTGTGTAGAGGTCGCTTATCATCATGTGTGGTTGTGTGTAGAGGCTGCTTATCATCATGTGTGGTTGTGTGTAGAGGTTGCTTATCATCATGTGTGGTTGTGTGTAGAGGTCGCTTATCATCATGTGTGGTTGTGTGTAGAGGTTGCTTATCATCATGTGTTGTTGTGTGTAGAGGTCTCTTATCATCATGTGTGGTTGTGTGCAGAGGCTGCTTATCATCATGTGTGGTTGTGTGTAGAGGTTGCTTATCATCTTGTGTGGTTGTGTGCAGAGGTTGCTTATCATCATGTGTGGTTGTGTGTAGAGGTTGCTTATCATCTTGTGTGGTTGTGTGCAGAGGTTGCTTATCATCATGTGTGGTTGTGTGTAGAGGTTTCTTATCATCATGTGTGGTTGTGTGCACAGGTTGCTTATCATCATGTGTGGTTGTGTGCAGAGGTCGCTTATCATCATGTGTGGTTGTGTGCAGATGCTGCTTATCATCATGTGTGGTTGTGTGTAGAGGTTGCTTATCATCATGTGTGGTTGTGTGTAGAGGTTTCTTATCATCATGTGTGGTTGTGTGCAGAGGTCACTTATCATCATGTGTGGTTGTGTGCAGAGGGCACTTATCATCATGTGTGGTTGTGTGCAGAGGTCACTTATCATCATGTGTGGTTGTGTGTAGAGGTTGCTTATCATCATGTGTGGTTGTGTGTAGATGCTGCTTATCATCATGTGTGGTTGTGTGTAGAGGTTGCTTATCATCATGTGTGGTTGTGTGTAGAGGTTTCTTATCATCATGTGTGGTTGTGTGCAGAGGTCACTTATCATCATGTGTGGTTGTGTGCAGAGGGCACTTATCATCATGTGTGGTTGTGTGCAGAGGTCACTTATCATCATGTGTGGTTGTGTGCAGAGGTCACTTATCATCATGTGTGGTTGTGTGCAGAGGTTGCTTATCATCATGTGTGGTTGTGTGCAGAGGTCACTTATCATCATGTGTGGTTGTGTGCAGAGGTCGCTTATCATCATGTGTGGTTGTGTGTAGAGGTTGCTTATCATCATGTGTGGTTGTGTGTAGAGGTTTCTTATCATCATGTGTGGTTGTGTGCAGAGGTCACTTATCATCATGTGTGGTTGTGTGCAGAGGTCGCTTATCATCATGTGTGGTTGTGTGCAGAGGTCACTTATCATCATGTGTGGTTGTGTGCAGAGGTCGCTTATCATCATGTGTGGTTGTGTGTAGAGGTTGCTTATCATCATGTGTGGTTGTGTGTAGAGGTTTCTTATCATCATGTGTGGTTGTGTGTAGAGGTCGCTTATCATCATGTGTGGTTGTGTGTAGAGGTTGCTTATCATCATGTGTGGTTGTGTGTAGAGGTTGCTTATCATCATGTGTGGTTGTGTGTAGAGGCTGCTTATCATCATGTGTGGTTGTGTGTAGAGGTCACTTATCATCATGTGTGGTTGTGTGCAGAGGTCACTTATCATCATGTGTGGTTGTGTGCAGAGGTCACTTATCATCATGTGTGGTTGTGTGCAGAGGTCGCTTATCATCATGTGTGGTTGTGTGTAGAGGTTGCTTATCATCATGTGTGGTTGTGTGTAGAGGTTTCTTATCATCATGTGTGGTTGTGTGTAGAGGTCGCTTATCATCATGTGTGGTTGTGTGTAGAGGTTGCTTATCATCATGTGTGGTTGTGTGTAGAGGTTTCTTATCATCATGTGTGGTTGTGTGCAGAGGTCGCTTATCATCATGTGTGGTTGTGTGTATAGGTTGCTTATCATGTGTGGTTGTGTGTAGAGGTTTCTTATCATCATGTGTGGTTGTGTGCAGAGGTCACTTATCATCATGTGTGGTTGTGTGCAGAGGGCACTTATCATCATGTGTGGTTGTGTGCAGAGGTCACTTATCATCATGTGTGGTTGTGTGCAGAGGTCACTTATCATCATGTGTGGTTGTGTGCAGAGGTCACTTATCATCATGTGTGGTTGTGTGTAGAGGTTGCTTATCATCATGTGTGGTTGTGTGTAGAGGTTGCTTATCATCATGTGTGGTTGTGTGTAGAGGTTTCTTATCATCATGTGTGGTTGTGTGCAGAGGTCACTTATCATCATGTGTGGTTGTGTGCAGAGGGCACTTATCATCATGTGTGGTTGTGTGCAGAGGCTGCTTATCATCATGTGTGGTTGTGTGCAGAGGTCACTTATCATCATGTGTGGTTGTGTGCAGAGGTCGATTATCATCATGTGTGGTTGTGTGTAGAGGTTGCTTATCATCATGTGTGGTTGTGTGTAGAGGTTTCTTATCATCATGTGTGGTTGTGTGCAGAGGTCACTTATCATCATGTGTGGTTGTGTGCAGAGGGCACTTATCATCATGTGTGGTTGTGTGCAGAGGTCGCTTATCATCATGTGTGGTTGTGTGCAGAGGCTGCTTATCATCATGTGTGATTGTGTGCAGAGGTTGCTTATCATCATGTGTGGTTGTGTGTAGAGGTCGCTTATCATCATGTGTGGTTGTGTGCAGAGGTTTCTTATCATCATGTGTGGTTGTGTGCAGATGCTGCTTATCATCATGTGTGGTTGTGTGTAGAGGTTGCTTATCATCATGTGTGGTTGTGTGTAGAGGTTGCTTATCATCATGTGTGGTTGTGTGTAGAGGTTGCTTATCATCATGTGTGGTTGTGTGCAGAGGCTGCTTATCATCATGTGTGGTTGTGTGCAGAGGTCGCTTATCATCATGTGTGGTTGTGTGTAGAGGTTGCTTATCATCATGTGTGGTTGTCTGTAGAGGTTGCTTATCATCATGTGTGGTTGTGTGTAGAGGTTGCTTATCATCATGTGTGGTTGTGTGCAGAGGTCGCTTATCATCATGTGTGGTTGTGTGCAGAGGTTGCTTATCATCATGTGTGGTTGTGTGCAGAGGTTGCTTATCATCATGTGTGGTTGTGTGCAGATGCTGCTTATCATCATGTGTGGTTGTGTGTAGAGGTTGCTTATCATCATGTGTGGTTGTGTGTAGAGGTTGCTTATCATCATGTGTGGTTGTGTGTAGAGGTCTCTTATCATCATGTGTGGTTGTGTGCAGAGGTTGCTTATCATCATGTGTGGTTGTGTGCAGAGGTTGCTTATCATCATGTGTGGTTGTGTGCAGAGGTTGCTTATCATCATGTGTGGTTGTGTGCAGATGCTGCTTATCATCATGTGTGGTTGTGTGTAGAGGTTGCTTATCATCATGTGTGGTTGTGTGTAGAGGTTGCTTATCATCATGTGTGGTTGTGTGTAGAGGTCTCTTATCATCATGTGTGGTTGTGTGCAGAGGTTGCTTATCATCATGTGTGGTTGTGTGCAGATGCTGCTTATCATCATGTGTGGTTGTGTGTAGAGGTTGCTTATCATCATGTGTGGTTGTGTGTAGAGGTTGCTTATCATCATGTGTGGTTGTGTGTAGAGGTCGCTTATCATCATGTGTGGTTGTGTGTAGAGGTTGCTTATCATCATGTGTGGTTGTGTGCAGATGTCGCTTATCATCATGTGTGGTTGTGTGCAAAGGTTTCTTATCATCATGTGTGGTTGTGTGTAGAGGTTGCTTATCATCATGTGTGGTTGTGTGCAGAGGTTGCTTATCATCATGTGTGGTTGTGTGCAGAGGCTGCTTATCATCATGTGTGGTTGTGTGTAGAGGTTGCTTATCATCATGTGTGGTTGTGTGCAGAGGCTGCTTATCATCATGTGTGGTTGTGTGTAGAGGCTGCTTATCATCATGTGTGGTTGTGTGCAAAGGTTTCTTATCATCATGTGTGGTTGTGTGTAGAGGTTGCTTATCATCATGTGTGGTTGTGTGCAGAGGTTGCTTATCATCATGTGTGGTTGTGTGCAGAGGCTGCTTATCATCATGTGTGGTTGTGTGTAGAGGTTGCTTCTCATCATGTGTGGTTGTGTGCACAGGCTGCTTATCATCATGTGTGGTTGTGTGCAGATGCTGCTTATCATCATGTGTGGTTGTGTGCAGAGGTCGCTTATCATCATGTGTGGTTGTGTGCAGAGGTCGCTTATCATCATGTGTGGTTGTGTGTAGAGGCTGCTTATCATCATGTGTGGTTGTGTGCAGAGGTCGCTTATCATCATGTGTTGTGTGCAGAGGTCGCTTATCATCATGTGTGGTTGTGTGTAGAGGCTGCTTATCATCATGTGTGGTTGTGTGTAGAGGCTGCTTATCATCATGTGTGGTTGTGTGTAGAGTTTGCTTATCATCATGTGTGGTTGTGTGTAGAGGTCGCTTATCATCATGTGTGGTTGTGTGTAGAGGTCGCTTATCATCATGTGTGGTTGTGTGTAGAGGTTGCTTATCATCATGTGTGGTTGTGTGCACAGGTTGCTTATCATCATGTGTGGTTGTGTGTAGAGGTCGCTTATCATCATGTGTGGTTGTGTGTAGACGTTGCTTATCATCATGTGTGGTTGTGGGTAGAGGTCGCTTATCATCATGTGTGGTTGTGTGTAGAGGTTGCTTATCATCATGTGTGGTTGTGTGCACAGGTTGCTTATCATCATGTGTGGTTGTGGGTAGAGGTCGCTTATCATCATGTGTGGTTGTGGGTAGAGGATGCTTATCATCATGTGTGGTTGTGTGCAGAGGTTGCTTATGATCATGTGTGGTTGTGGGTAGAGGTCGCTTATCATCATGTGTGGTTGTGGGTAGAGGATGCTTATCATCATGTGTGGTTGTGTGCAGAGGTTGCTTATGATCATGTGTGGTTGTGGTTAGAGGTTGCTTATCATCATGTGTGGTTGTGTGTAGAGGTTTCTTATCATCATGTGTGGTTGTGTGCAGAGGCTGCTTATCATCATGTGTGGTTGTGTGTAGAGGTTCCTTATCATCATGTGTGGTTGTGTGTAGAGGTTTCTTATCATCATGTGTGGTTGTGTGCAGAGGTTGCTTATCATCATGTGTGGTTGTGTGCAGAGGTTGCTTATCATCATGTGTGGTTGTGAGCAGAGGCTGCTTATCATCATGTGTGGTTGTGTGTAGAGGTCGCTTATCATCATGTGTGGTTGTGAGCAGAGGTTGCTTATCATCATGTGTGGTTCTGTGCAGAGGTTGCTTATCATCATGTGTGGTTGTGTGCAGAGGTTGCTTATCATCATGTGTGGTTGTGAGCAGAGGTTGCTTATCATCATGTGTGGTTGTGAGCAGAGGTCGCTTATCATCATGTGTGGTTGTGTGCAGAGGCTGCTTATCATCATGTGTGGTTGTGTGTAGAGGCTGCTTATCATCATGTGTGGTTGTGTGTAGAGGTTTCTTATCATCATGTGTGGTTGTGTGTAGAGGTTGCTTATCATCATGTGTGGTTGTGTGCAGAGGTTGCTTATCATCATGTGTGGTTGTGTGTAGAGGTTGCTTATCATCATGTGTGGTTGTGTGCAGAGGTTGCTTATCATCATGTGTGGTTGTGAGCAGAGGCTGCTTATCATCATGTGTGGTTGTGTGCAGAGGTCGCTTATCATCATGTGTGGTTGTGAGCAGAGGTTGCTTATCATCATGTGTGGTTGTGTGCAGAGGTTGCTTATCATCATGTGTGGTTGTGTGCAGAGGTTGCTTATCATCATGTGTGGTTGTGTGTAGAGGTTGCTTATCATCATGTGTGGTTGTGTGCAGAGGTTGCTTATCATCATGTGTGGTTGTGAGCAGAGGTTGCTTATCATCATGTGTGGTTGTGAGCAGAGGTTGCTTATCATCATGTGTGGTTGTGTGTAGAGGTCGCTTATCATCATGTGTGGTTGTGTGTAGAGGTTGCTTATCATCATGTGTGGTTGTGTGTAGAGGTTTCTTATCATCATGTGTGGTTGTGTGTAGAGGTCGCTTATCATCATGTGTGGTTGTGTACAGAGGTTGCTTATCATCATGTGTGGTTGTGTGTAGAGGTCGCTTATCATCATGTGTGGTTGTGTGTAGAGGTTGCTTATCATCATGTGTGGTTGTGTGTAGAGGTTGCTTATCATCATGTGTGGTTGTGGGTAGAGGTTGCTTATCATCATGTGTGGTTGTGTGTAGAGGTTTCTTATCATCATGTGTGGTTGTGTGCAGAGGCTGCTTATCATCATGTGTGGTTGTGTGCAGAGGTTTCTTATCATCATGTGTGGTTGTGTGCAGAGGTTGCTTATCATCATGTGTGGTTGTGTGTAGAGGCTGCTTATCATCATGTGTGGTTGTGTGTAGAGGCTGCTTATCATCATGTGTGGTTGTGTGTAGAGGTTGCTTATCATCATGTGTGGTTGTGTGTAGAGGTTGCTTATCATCATGTGTGGTTGTGTGTAGAGGTTGCTTATCATCATGTGTGGTTGTGTGTAGAGGTTGCTTATCATCATGTGTGGTTGTGTGTAGAGGTTTCTTATCATCTTGTGTGGTTGTGTGTAGAGGTTGCTTATCATCATGTGTGGTTGTGTGTAGAGGTTTCTTATCATCATGTGTGGTTGTGTGTAGAGGTTGCTTATCATCATGTGTGGTTGTGTGTAGAGGTTGCTTATCATCATGTGTGGTTGTGTGTAGAGGTTGCTTATCATCATGTGTGGTTGTGTGTAGAGGTTTCTTATCATCATGTGTGGTTGTGTGCAGAGGCTGCTTATCATCATGTGTGGTTGTGTGTAGAGGTTTCTTATCATCATGTGTGGTTGTGTGTAGAGGTTGCTTATCATCATGTGTGGTTGTGTGTAGAGGTTTCTTATCATCATGTGTGGTTGTGTGCAGAGGCTGCTTATCATCATGTGTGGTTGTGTGCAGAGGTTTCTTATCATCATGTGTGGTTGTGTGTAGAGGTTGCTTATCATCATGTGTGGTTGTGTGTAGAGGTTGCTTATCATCATGTGTGGTTGTGTGTAGAGGTTGCTTATCATCATGTGTGGTTGTGTGTAGAGGTTTCTTATCATCATGTGTGGTTGTGTGCAGAGGCTGCTTATCATCATGTGTGGTTGTGTGTAGAGGTTGCTTATCATCATGTGTGGTTGTGTGCAGAGGTTGCTTATCATCATGTGTGGTTGTGTGTAGAGGCTGCTTATCATCATGTGTGGTTGTGTGTAGAGGCTGCTTATCATCATGTGTGGTTGTGTGTAGAGGTTGCTTATCATCATGTGTGGTTGTGTGTAGAGGTTGCTTATCATCATGTGTGGTTGTGTGCAGATGCTGCTTATCATCATGTGTGGTTGTGTGTAGAGGTTGCTTATCATCATGTGTGGTTGTGTGTAGAGGTTGCTTATCATCATGTGTGGTTGTGTGTAGAGGTTGCTTATCATCATGTGTGGTTGTGAGCAGAGGTTGCTTATCATCATGTGTGGTTGTGAGCAGAGGTTGCTTATCATCATGTGTGGTTGTGTGTAGAGGTTTCTTATCATCATGTGTGGTTGTGGGTAGAGGTTGCTTATCATCATGTGTGGTTGTGTGTAGAGGCTGCTTATCATCATGTGTGGTTGTGTGCAGAGGTTGCTTATCATCATGTGTGGTTGTGTGTAGAGGTCGCTTATCATCATGTATGGTTGTGTGTAGAGGTTTCTTATCATCATGTGTGGTTGTGTGTAGAGGTTGCTTATCATCATGTGTGGTTGTGTGTAGAGGTTTCTTATCATCATGTATGGTTGTGTGTAGAGGTTTCTTATCATCATGTGTGGTTGTGTGTAGAGGTTGCTTATCATCATGTGTGGTTGTGTGTAGAGGCTGCTTATCATCATGTATGGTTGTGTGTAGAGGTTTCTTATCATCATGTGTGGTTGTGTGTAGAGGTTGCTTATCATCATGTGTGGTTGTGTGTAGAGGCTGCTTATCATCATGTGTGGTTGTGTGTAGAGGTCGCTTATCATCATGTGTGGTTGTGTGCAGAGGTTGCTTATCATCATGTGTGGTTGTGTGTAGAGGTTGCTTATCATCATGTGTGGTTGTGTGTAGAGGTCGCTTATCATCATGTGTGGTTGTGTGTAGAGGCTGCTTATCATCATGTGTGGTTGTGTGTAGAGGTTGCTTATCATCATGTGTGGTTGTGTGTAGAGGTTGCTTATCATCATGTGTGGTTGTGTGTAGAGGTCGCTTATCATCATGTGTGGTTGTGTGTAGAGGTTGCTTATCATCATGTGTGGTTGTGTGTAGAGGTTGCTTATCATCATGTGTGGTTGTGTGTAGAGGCTGCTTATCATCATATGTGGTTGTGTGTAGAGGTTTCTTATCATCATGTGTGGTTGTGTGTAGAGGTTGCTTATCATCATGTGTGGTTGTGTGTAGAGGTCGCTTATCATCATGTGTGGTTGTGTGCAGAGGTTGCTTATCATCATGTGTGGTTGTGTGTAGAGGTTGCTTATCATCATGTGTGGTTGTGTGTAGAGGTCGCTTATCATCATGTGTGGTTGTGTGTAGAGGCTGCTTATCATCATGTGTGGTTGTGTGTAGAGGTTGCTTATCATCATGTGTGGTTGTGTGTAGAGGTCGCTTATCATCATGTGTGGTTGTGTGTAGAGGTTGCTTATCATCATGTGTTGTTGTGTGTAGAGGTCTCTTATCATCATGTGTGGTTGTGTGCAGAGGCTGCTTATCATCATGTGTGGTTGTGTGTAGAGGTTGCTTATCATCTTGTGTGGTTGTGTGCAGAGGTTGCTTATCATCATGTGTGGTTGTGTGTAGAGGTTGCTTATCATCTTGTGTGGTTGTGTGCAGAGGTTGCTTATCATCATGTGTGGTTGTGTGTAGAGGTTTCTTATCATCATGTGTGGTTGTGTGCACAGGTTGCTTATCATCATGTGTGGTTGTGTGCAGAGGTCGCTTATCATCATGTGTGGTTGTGTGTAGAGGTTGCTTATCATCATGTGTGGTTGTGTGTAGAGGTTTCTTATCATCATGTGTGGTTGTGTGCAGAGGTCACTTATCATCATGTGTGGTTGTGTGCAGAGGGCACTTATCATCATGTGTGGTTGTGTGCAGAGGTCACTTATCATCATGTGTGGTTGTGTGCAGAGGTCACTTATCATCATGTGTGGTTGTGTGCAGAGGTTGCTTATCATCATGTGTGGTTGTGTGCAGAGGTCACTTATCATCATGTGTGGTTGTGTGCAGAGGTCGCTTATCATCATGTGTGGTTGTGTGTAGAGGTTGCTTATCATCATGTGTGGTTGTGTGTAGAGGTTTCTTATCATCATGTGTGGTTGTGTGCAGAGGTCACTTATCATCATGTGTGGTTGTGTGCAGAGGTCGCTTATCATCATGTGTGGTTGTGTGCAGAGGTCACTTATCATCATGTGTGGTTGTGTGCAGAGGTCGCTTATCATCATGTGTGGTTGTGTGTAGAGGTTGCTTATCATCATGTGTGGTTGTGTGTAGAGGTTTCTTCTCATCATGTGTGGTTGTGTGTAGAGGTCGCTTATCATCATGTGTGGTTGTGTGTAGAGGTTGCTTATCATCATGTGTGGTTGTGTGTAGAGGTTGCTTATCATCATGTGTGGTTGTGTGTAGAGGCTGCTTATCATCATGTGTGGTTGTGTGTAGAGGTCACTTATCATCATGTGTGGTTGTGTGCAGAGGTCACTTATCATCATGTGTGGTTGTGTGCAGAGGTCACTTATCATCATGTGTGGTTGTGTGCAGAGGTCGCTTATCATCATGTGTGGTTGTGTGTAGAGGTTGCTTATCATCATGTGTGGTTGTGTGTAGAGGTTTCTTATCATCATGTGTGGTTGTGTGTAGAGGTCGCTTATCATCATGTGTGGTTGTGTGTAGAGGTTGCTTATCATCATGTGTGGTTGTGTGTAGAGGTTTCTTATCATCATGTGTGGTTGTGTGCAGAGGGCACTTATCATCATGTGTGGTTGTGTGCAGAGGTCACTTATCATCATGTGTGGTTGTGTGCAGAGGTCACTTATCATCATGTGTGGTTGTGTGCAGAGGTCACTTATCATCATGTGTGGTTGTGTGTAGAGGTTGCTTATCATCATGTGTGGTTGTGTGTAGAGGTTGCTTATCATCATGTGTGGTTGTGTGTAGAGGTCGCTTATCATCATGTGTGGTTGTGTGTAGAGGTTGCTTATCATCATGTGTGGTTGTGTGTAGAGGTTTCTTATCATCATGTGTGGTTGTGTGCAGAGGTCACTTATCATCATGTGTGGTTGTGTGCAGAGGGCACTTATCATCATGTGTGGTTGTGTGCAGAGGCTGCTTATCATCATGTGTGGTTGTGTGCAGAGGTCACTTATCATCATGTGTGGTTGTGTGCAGAGGTCGCTTATCATCATGTGTGGTTGTGTGTAGAGGTTGCTTATCATCATGTGTGGTTGTGTGTAGAGGTTGCTTATCATCATGTGTGGTTGTGTGTAGAGGTTTCTTATCATCATGTGTGGTTGTGTGTAGAGGTCGCTTATCATCATGTGTGGTTGTGTGCAGAGGTCGCTTATCATCATGTGTGGTTGTGTGCAGAGGCTGCTTATCATCATGTGTGATTGTGTGCAGAGGTTGCTTATCATCATGTGTGGTTGTGTGTAGAGGTCGCTTATCATCATGTGTGGTTGTGTGCAGAGGTTTCTTATCATCATGTGTGGTTGTGTGCAGATGCTGCTTATCATCATGTGTGGTTGTGTGTAGAGGTTGCTTATCATCATGTGTGGTTGTGTGTAGAGGTTGCTTATCATCATGTGTGGTTGTGTGTAGAGGTTGCTTATCATCATGTGTGGTTGTGTGCAGAGGCTGCTTATCATCATGTGTGGTTGTGTGCAGAGGTCGCTTATCATCATGTGTGGTTGTGTGTAGAGGTTGCTTATCATCATGTGTGGTTGTCTGTAGAGGTTGCTTATCATCATGTGTGGTTGTGTGTAGAGGTTGCTTATCATCATGTGTGGTTGTGTGCAGAGGTCGCTTATCATCATGTGTGGTTGTGTGCAGAGGTTGCTTATCATCATGTGTGGTTGTGTGCAGAGGTTGCTTATCATCATGTGTGGTTGTGTGCAGATGCTGCTTATCATCATGTGTGGTTGTGTGTAGAGGTTGCTTATCATCATGTGTGGTTGTGTGTAGAGGTTGCTTATCATCATGTGTGGTTGTGTGTAGAGGTCTCTTATCATCATGTGTGGTTGTGTGCAGAGGTTGCTTATCATCATGTGTGGTTGTGTGTAGAGGTTGCTTATCATCATGTGTGGTTGTGTGTAGAGGTCGCTTATCATCATGTGTGGTTGTGTGTAGAGGTTGCTTATCATCATGTGTGGTTGTGTGTAGAGGTCGCTTATCATCATGTGTGGTTGTGTGTAGAGGTTGCTTATCATCATGTGTGGTTGTGTGTAGAGGTCGCTTATCATCATGTGTGGTTGTGTGTAGAGGTCGCTTATCATCATGTGTGGTTGTGGGTAGAGGCTGCTTATCATCATGTGTGGTTGTGAGCAGAGGTTGCTTATCATCATGTGTGGTTGTGTGCAGATGTCGCTTATCATCATGTGTGGTTGTGTGCAAAGGTTTCTTATCATCATGTGTGGTTGTGTGTAGAGGTTGCTTATCATCATGTGTGGTTGTGTGCAGAGGTTGCTTATCATCATGTGTGGTTGTGTGCAGAGGCTGCTTATCATCATGTGTGGTTGTGTGTAGAGGCTGCTTATCATCATGTGTGGTTGTGTGTAGAGGTTGCTTATCATCATGTGTGGTTGTGTGCAGAGGTTGCTTATCATCATGTGTGGTTGTGTGTAGAGGTTGCTTCTCATCATGTGTGGTTGTGTGCACAGGCTGCTTATCATCATGTGTGGTTGTGTGCAGATGCTGCTTATCATCATGTGTGGTTGTGTGCAGAGGTCGCTTATCATCATGTGTGGTTGTGTGCAGAGGTCGCTTATCATCATGTGTGGTTGTGTGTAGAGGCTGCTTATCATCATGTGTGGTTGTGTGCAGAGGTCGCTTATCATCATGTGTTGTGTGCAGAGGTCGCTTATCATCATGTGTGGTTGTGTGTAGAGGCTGCTTATCATCATGTGTGGTTGTGTGTAGAGGCTGCTTATCATCATGTGTGGTTGTGTGTAGAGGTCGCTTATCATCATGTGTGGTTGTGTGTAGAGGTCGCTTATCATCATGTGTGGTTGTGTGTAGAGGTTGCTTATCATCATGTGTGGTTGTGTGCACAGGTTGCTTATCATCATGTGTGGTTGTGTGTAGAGGTCGCTTATCATCATGTGTGGTTGTGTGTAGACGTTGCTTATCATCATGTGTGGTTGTGGGTAGAGGTCGCTTATCATCATGTGTGGTTGTGTGTAGAGGTTGCTTATCATCATGTGTGGTTGTGTGCACAGGTTGCTTATCATCATGTGTGGTTGTGGGTAGAGGTCGCTTATCATCATGTGTGGTTGTGTGCAGAGGTTGCTTATGATCATGTGTGGTTGTGGGTAGAGGATGCTTATCATCATGTGTGGTTGTGTGCAGAGGTTGCTTATGATCATGTGTGGTTGTGGGTAGAGGATGCTTATCATCATGTGTGGTTGTGTGCAGAGGTTGCTTATCATCATGTGTGGTTGTGGGTAGAGGATGCTTATCATCATGTGTGGTTGTGTGCAGAGGTTGCTTATGATCATGTGTGGTTGTGGTTAGAGGTTGCTTATCATCATGTGTGGTTGTGTGTAGAGGTTTCTTATCATCATGTGTGGTTGTGTGCAGAGGCTGCTTATCATCATGTGTGGTTGTGTGTAGAGGTTCCTTATCATCATGTGTGGTTGTGTGTAGAGGTTTCTTATCATCATGTGTGGTTGTGTACAGAGGTTTCTTATCATCATGTGTGGTTGTGTGTAGAGGTTCCTTATCATCATGTGTGGTTGTGTGTAGAGGTTGCTTATCATCATGTGTGGTTGTGTGTAGAGGTTGCTTATCATCATGTGTGGTTGTGTGCAGAGGTTGCTTATCATCATGTGTGGTTGTGAGCAGAGGCTGCTTATCATCATGTGTGGTTGTGTGTAGAGGTCGCTTATCATCATGTGTGGTTGTGAGCAGAGGTTGCTTATCATCATGTGTGGTTCTGTGCAGAGGTTGCTTATCATCATGTGTGGTTGTGTGCAGAGGTTGCTTATCATCATGTGTGGTTGTGAGCAGAGGTTGCTTATCATCATGTGTGGTTGTGAGCAGAGGTCGCTTATCATCATGTGTGGTTGTGTGCAGAGGCTGCTTATCATCATGTGTGGTTGTGTGTAGAGGCTGCTTATCATCATGTGTGGTTGTGTGTAGAGGTTTCTTATCATCATGTGTGGTTGTGTGTAGAGGTTGCTTATCATCATGTGTGGTTGTGTGCAGAGGTTGCTTATCATCATGTGTGGTTGTGTGTAGAGGTTGCTTATCATCATGTGTGGTTGTGTGCAGAGGTTGCTTATCATCATGTGTGGTTGTGAGCAGAGGCTGCTTATCATCATGTGTGGTTGTGTGCAGAGGTCGCTTATCATCATGTGTGGTTGTGAGCAGAGGTTGCTTATCATCATGTGTGGTTGTGTGCAGAGGTTGCTTATCATCATGTGTGGTTGTGTGCAGAGGTTGCTTATCATCATGTGTGGTTGTGAGCAGAGGTTGCTTATCATCATGTGTGGTTGTGAGCAGAGGTCGCTTATCATCATGTGTGGTTGTGTGCAGAGGCTGCTTATCATCATGTGTGGTTGTGTGTAGAGGCTGCTTATCATCATGTGTGGTTGTGTGCAGAGGTTGCTTATCATCATGTGTGGTTGTGTGTAGAGGCTGCTTATCATCATGTGTGGTTGTGTGTAGAGGTTGCTTATCATCATGTGTGGTTGTGTGCAGAGGTTGCTTATCATCATGTGTGGTTGTGTGTAGAGGTCGCTTATCATCATGTGTGGTTGTGTGTAGAGGCTGCTTATCATCATGTGTGGTTGTGTGCAGAGGTCGCTTATCATCATGTGTTGTGTGCAGAGGTCGCTTATCATCATGTGTGGTTGTGTGCAGATGCTGCTTATCATCATGTGTGGTTGTGTGCAGATGCTGCTTATCATCATGTGTGGTTGTGTGTAGAGGCTGCTTATCATCATGTGTGGTTGTGTGTAGAGGTTGCTTATCATCATGTGTGGTTGTGGGTAGAGGTTGCTTATCATCATGTGTGGTTGTGTGCACAGGTTGCTTATCATCATGTGTGGTTGTGTGCAGATGCTGCTTATCATCATGTGTGGTTGTGTGTAGAGGTTGCTTATCATCATGTGTGGTTGTGTGCAGAGGTTGCTTATCATCATGTGTGGTTGTGTGTAGAGGTCGCTTATCATCATGTGTGGTTGTGTGTAGAGGCTGCTTATCATCATGTGTGGTTGTGTGCAGAGGTCGCTTATCATCATGTGTTGTGTGCAGAGGTCGCTTATCATCATGTGTGGTTGTGTGTAGATGCTGCTTATCATCATGTGTGGTTGTGTGTAGAGGTTGCTTATCATCATGTGTGGTTGTGTGCAGATGCTGCTTATCATCATGTGTGGTTGTGTGTAGAGGCTGCTTATCATCATGTGTGGTTGTGTGTAGAGGTTGCTTATCATCATGTGTGGTTGTGGGTAGAGGTTGCTTATCATCATGTGTGGTTGTGTGCACAGGTTGCTTATCATCATGTATGGTTGTGTGTAGAGGTTGCTTATCATCATGTGTGGTTGTGGGTAGAGGTTTCTTATCATCATGTGTGGTTGTGTGCACAGGTTGCTTATCATCATGTGTGGTTGTGTGTAGAGGTTGCTTATCATCATGTGTGGTTGTGTGTAGAGGCTGCTTATCATCATGTGTGGTTGTGTGTAGAGGTTGCTTATCATCATGTGTGGTTGTGTGCAGAGGTTTCTTATCATCATGTGTGGTTGTGTGTAGAGGTTTCTTATCATCATGTGTGGTTGTGTGCAGAGGCTGCTTATCATCATGTGTGGTTGTGTGCAGAGGCTGCTTATCATCATGTGTGGTTGTGTGTAGAGGTTGCTTATCATCATGTGTGGTTGTGTGCAGAGGTTTCTTATCATCATGTGTGGTTGTGTGTAGAGGTTTCTTATCATCATGTGTGGTTGTGTGCAGAGGTTTCTTATCATCATGTGTGGTTGTGTGCAGAGGCTGCTTATCATCATGTGTGGTTGTGTGTAGAGGTTGCTTATCATCATGTGTGGTTGTGTGTAGAGGTTGCTTATCATCATGTGTGGTTGTGTGTAGAGGTTGCTTATCATCATGTGTGGTTGTGTGTAGAGGTTGCTTATCATCATGTGTGGTTGTGGGTAGAGGTTGCTTATCATCATGTGTGGTTGTGTGCACAGGTTGCTTATCATCATGTATGGTTGTGTGTAGAGGTTGCTTATCATCATGTGTGGTTGTGGGTAGAGGTTTCTTATCATCATGTGTGGTTGTGTGCAGAGGCTGCTTATCATCATGTGTGGTTGTGTGTAGAGGTTGCTTATCATCATGTGTGGTTGTGTGTAGAGGTTGCTTATCATCATGTGTGGTTGTGTGCAGAGGTTGCTTATGATCATGTGTGGTTGTGGTTAGAGGTTGCTTATCATCATGTGTGGTTGTGTGTAGAGGTTTCTTATCATCATGTGTGGTTGTGTGCAGAGGCTGCTTATCATCATGTGTGGTTGTGTGTAGAGGTTGCTTATCATCATGTGTGGTTGTGTGTAGAGGTTTCTTATCATCATGTGTGGTTGTGTGCAGAGGCTGCTTATCATCATGTGTGGTTGTGTGCAGAGGTCGCTTATCATCATGTGTGGTTGTGAGCAGAGGTTGCTTATCATCATGTGTGGTTGTGAGCAGAGGTTGCTTATCATCATGTGTGGTTGTGAGCAGAGGTTGCTTATCATCATGTGTGGTTGTGTGCAGAGGTTGCTTATCATCATGTGTGGTTGTGTGCAGAGGTTGCTTATCATCATGTGTGGTTGTGAGCAGAGGTTGCTTATCATCATGTGTGGTTGTGAGCAGAGGTTGCTTATCATCATGTGTGGTTGTGAGCAGAGGTTGCTTATCATCATGTGTGGTTGTGAGCAGAGGTTGCTTATCATCATGTGTGGTTGTGTGCAGAGGTCGCTTATCATCATGTGTGGTTGTGAGCAGAGGTTGCTTATCATCATGTGTGGTTGTGTGCAGAGGTCGCTTATCATCATGTGTGGTTGTGAGCAGAGGTTGCTTATCATCATGTGTGGTTGTGTGCAGAGGTTGCTTATCATCATGTGTGGTTGTGGGTAGAGGTTTCTTATCATCATGTGTGGTTGTGTGCAGAGGTTGCTTATCATCATGTGTGGTTGTGTGTAGAGGTTTCTTATCATCATGTGTGGTTGTGTGCAGAGGCTGCTTATCATCATGTGTGGTTGTGTGTAGAGGTTGCTTATCATCATGTGTGGTTGTGTGCAGAGGTTGCTTATTATCATGTGTGGTTGTGTGTAGAGGTTGCTTATCATCATGTGTGGTTGTGGGTAGAGGTTGCTTATCATCATGTGTGGTTGTGGGTAGAGGTTGCTTATCATCATGTGTGGTTGTGGGTAGAGGTTGCTTATCATCATGTGTGGTTGTGTGTAGAGGTTTCTTATCATCATGTGTGGTTGTGTGCAGAGGTTGCTTATCATCATGTGTGGTTGTGTGCACAGGTTGCTTATCATCATGTGTGGTTGTGTGTAGAGGTTGCTTATCATCATGTGTGGTTGTGGGTAGAGGTTGCTTATCATCATGTGTGGTTGTGGGTAGAGGTTGCTTATCATCATGTGTGGTTGTGTGTAGAGGCTGCTTATCATCATGTGTGGTTGTGTGTAGAGGTCGCTTATCATCATGTGTGGTTGTGTGTAGAGGTCGCTTATCATCATGTGTGGTTGTGTGCAGAGGTTGCTTATCATCATGTGTTGTTGTGTGCAGAGGTTGCTTATCATCATGTGTGGTTGTGTGCAGAGGCTGCTTATCATCATGTGTGGTTGTGTGTAGAGGTTGCTTATCATCATGTGTGGTTGTGTGCAGAGGTTTCTTATCATCATGTGTGATTGTGTGTAGAGGTTGCTTATCATCATGTGTTGTTGTGTGCAGAGGTTGCTTATCATCATGTGTGGTTGTGTGCAGAGGTTGCTTATCATCATGTGTGGTTGTGTGTAGAGGTTGCTTATCATCATGTGTGGTTGTGTGTAGAGGTCTCTTATCATCATGTGTGGTTGTGTGTAGAGGTTGCTTATCATCATGTGTGGTTGTGGGTAGAGGTTGCTTATCATCATGTGTGGTTGTGGGTAGAGGTTGCTTATCATCATGTGTGGTTGTGGGTAGAGGTTGCTTATCATCATGTGTGGTTGTGTGTAGAGGTTTCTTATCATCATGTGTGGTTGTGTGCAGAGGTTGCTTATCATCATGTGTGGTTGTGTGCACAGGTTGCTTATCATCATGTGTGGTTGTGTGTAGAGGTTGCTTATCATCATGTGTGGTTGTGGGTAGAGGTTGCTTATCATCATGTGTGGTTGTGGGTAGAGGTTGCTTATCATCATGTGTGGTTGTGTGTAGAGGCTGCTTATCATCATGTGTGGTTGTGTGTAGAGGTCGCTTATCATCATGTGTGGTTGTGTGTAGAGGTCGCTTATCATCATGTGTGGTTGTGTGCAGAGGTTGCTTATCATCATGTGTGGTTGTGTGCAGAGGTTGCTTATCATCATGTGTGGTTGTGTGTAGAGGTTGCTTATCATCATGTGTGATTGTGTGTAGAGGTTTCTTATCATCATGTGTGGTTGTGTGCAGAGGTCGCTTATCATCATGTGTGGTTGTGTGTAGAGGTCGCTTATCCTCATGTGTGGTTGTGTGTAGAGGTCGCTTATCATCATGTGTGGTTGTGTGTAGAGGCTGCTTATCATCATGTGTGGTTGTGTGCAGAGGTCGCTTATCATCATGTGTTGTGTGCAGACGTCGCTTATCATCATGTGTGGTTGTGTGTAGAGGTTGCTTATCATCATGTGTGGTTGTGTGTAGAGGTTGCTTATCATCATGTGTGGTTGTGTGTAGAGGTTGCTTATCATCATGTGTGGTTGTGTGTAGAGGTCGCTTATCATCATGTGTGGTTGTGTGTAGAGGTTTCTTATCATCATGTGTGGTTGTGTGCAGAGGCTGCTTATCATCATGTGTGGTTGTGTGTAGAGGTTGCTTATCATCATGTGTGGTTGTGTGTAGAGGTTGCTTATCATCATGTGTGGTTGTGTGTAGAGGTTGCTTATCATCATGTGTGGTTGTGTGCAGAGGCTGCTTATCATCATGTGTGGTTGTGTGTAGAGGTTGCTTATCATCATGTGTGGTTGTGTGTAGAGGTTGCTTATCATCATGTGTGGTTGTGTGTAGAGGTTGCTTATCATCATGTGTGGTTGTGTGTAGAGGCTGCTTATCATCATGTGTGGTTGTGAGCAGAGGCTGCTTATCATCATGTGTGGTTGTGTGTAGAGGTTGCTTATCATCATGTGTGGTTGTGTGTAGAGGTTGCTTATCATCATGTGTGGTTGTGTGCAGAGGTTGCTTATCATCATGTGTGGTTGTGTGTAGAGGTTGCTTATCATCATGTGTGGTTGTGTGTAGAGGTTGCTTATCATCATGTGTGGTTGTGGGTAGAGGTTGCTTATCATCATGTGTGGTTGTGTGCAGAGGTTGCTTATCATCATGTGTGGTTGTGTGCAGATGCTGCTTATCATCATGTGTGGTTGTGTGTAGAGGTTGCTTATCATCATGTGTGGTTGTGTGTAGAGGTTGCTTATCATCATGTGTGGTTGTGGGTAGAGGTTGCTTATCATCATGTGTGGTTGTGTGCACAGGTTGCTTATCATCATGTGTGGTTGTGTGCAGATGCTGCTTATCATCATGTGTGGTTGTGTGTAGAGGTTTCTTATCATCATGTGTGGTTGTGTGTAGAGGTTGCTTATCATCATGTGTGGTTGTGTGTAGAGGTCGCTTATCATCATGTGTGGTTGTGTGTAGAGGTTGCTTATCATCATGTGTGATTGTGTGTAGAGGCTGCTTATCATCATGTGTGGTTGTGTGCAGAGGTTGCTTATGATCATGTGTGGTTGTGTGCAGATGCTGCTTATCATCATGTGTGGTTGTGTGTAGAGGTTGCTTATCATCATGTGTGGTTGTGTGTAGAGGTTGCTTATCATCATGTGTGGTTGTGAGCAGAGGTTTCTTATCATCATGTGTGGTTGTGTGCAGAGGCTGCTTATCATCATGTGTGGTTGTGTGTAGAGGTTGCTTATCATCATGTGTGGTTGTGTGTAGAGGTTTCTTATCATCATGTGTGGTTGTGTGTAGAGGTTTCTTATCATCATGTGTGGTTGTGAGTAGAGGTTGCTTATCATCATGTGTGGTTGTGAGCAGAGGTTGCTTATCATCATGTGTGGTTGTGAGCAGAGGTTGCTTATCATCATGTGTGGTTGTGTGCAGAGGTCGCTTATCATCATGTGTGGTTGTGAGCAGAGGTTGCTTATCATCATGTGTGGTTGTGTGCAGAGGTTTCTTATCATCATGTGTGGTTGTGAGTAGAGGTTGCTTATCATCATGTGTGGTTGTGAGCAGAGGTTGCTTATCATCATGTGTGGTTGTGTGCAGAGGCTGCTTATCATCATGTGTGGTTGTGTACAGAGGTTGCTTATCATCATGTGTGGTTGTGTGTAGAGGTTTCTTATCATCATGTGTGGTTGTGGGTAGAGGTTGCTTATCATCATGTGTGGTTGTGGGTAGAGGTTGCTTATCATCATGTGTGGTTGTGTGTAGAGGTTTCTTATCATCATGTGTGGTTGTGTGTAGAGGTCGCTTATCATCATGTGTGGTTGTGTGTAGAGGTCGCTTATCATCATGTGTGGTTGTTTGCAGAGGTTGCTTATCATCATGTGTTGTTGTGTGCAGAGGTTGCTTATCATCATGTGTGGTTGTGTGTAGAGGCTGCTTATCATCATGTGTGGTTGTGAGCAGAGGTTGCTTATCATCATGTGTGGTTGTGTGCAGAGGTTGCTTATCATCATGTGTGGTTGTGTGCAGATGTTGCTTATCATCATGTGTGGTTGTGTGTAGAGGTTGCTTAACATCATGTGTGGTTGTGTGCAGATGCTGCTTATCATCATGTGTGGTTGTGTGCAGAGGTTTCTTATCATCATGTGTGATTGTGTGTAGAGGTTGCTTATCATCATGTGTTGTTGTGTGCAGAGGTTGCTTATCATCATGTGTGGTTGTGTGCAGAGGTTGCTTATCATGTGTGGTTGTGTGTAGAGGTTGCTTATCATCATGTGTGGTTGTGTGTAGAGGTTTCTTATCATCATGTGTGGTTGTGTGCAGAGGTTGCTTATCATCATGTGTGGTTGTGTGTAGAGGCTGCTTATCATCATGTGTGGTTGTGTACAGAGGCTGCTTATCATCATGTGTGGTTGTGTGTAGAGGTTGCTTATCATCATGTGTGGTTGTGTGCAGAGGTTGCTTATCATCATGTGTGGTTGTGTGTAGAGGCTGCTTATCATCATGTGTGGTTGTGTGTAGAGGTTGCTTATCATCATGTGTGGTTGTGTGCAGAGGTTGCTTATCATCATGTGTGGTTGTGTGTAGAGGTCGCTTATCATCATGTGTGGTTGTGTGTAGAGGTCGCTTATCATCATGTGTGGTTGTGTGTAGAGGTCGCTTATCATCATGTGTGGTTGTGTGTAGAGGCTGCTTATCATCATGTGTGGTTGTGTGCAGAGGTCGCTTATCATCATGTGTTGTGTGCAGAGGTCGCTTATCATCATGTGTGGTTGTGTGCAGATGCTGCTTATCATCATGTGTGGTTGTGTGTAGAGGTTGCTTATCATCATGTGTGGTTGTGTGTAGAGGCTGCTTATCATCATGTGTGGTTGTGTGTAGAGGTTGCTTATCATCATGTGTGGTTGTGTGTAGAGGCTGCTTATCATCATGTGTGGTTGTGAGCAGAGGCTGCTTATCATCATGTGTGGTTGTGTGTAGAGGTTGCTTATCATCATGTGTGGTTGTGTGTAGAGGCTGCTTATCATCATGTGTGGTTGTGTGTAGAGGTTTCTTATCATCATGTGTTGTTGTGTGTAGAGGTTTCTTATCATCATGTGTGGTTGTGTGTAGAGGCTGCTTATCATCATGTGTGGTTGTGTGTAGAGGCTGCTTATCATCATGTGTGGTTGTGAGCAGAGGCTGCTTATCATCATGTGTGGTTGTGTGTAGAGGTTGCTTATCATCATGTGTGGTTGTGTGTAGAGGTTGCTTATCATCATGTGTGGTTGTGTGCAGAGGTTGCTTATCATCATGTGTGGTTGTGTGTAGAGGTTGCTTATCATCATGTGTGGTTGTGTGTAGAGGTTGCTTATCATCATGTGTGGTTGTGGGTAGAGGTTGCCTATCATCATGTGTGGTTGTGTGCAGAGGTTGCTTATCATCATGTGTGGTTGTGTGCACAGGTTGCTTATCATCATGTGTGGTTGTGTGCAGATGCTGCTTATCATCATGTGTGGTTGTGTGTAGAGGTTTCTTATCATCATGTGTGGTTGTGTGTAGAGGTCGCTTATCATCATGTGTGGTTGTGTGCAGAGGCTGCTTATCATCATGTGTGGTTGTGTGTAGAGGTTGCTTATCATCATGTGTGGTTGTGTGTAGAGGCTGCTTATCATCATGTGTGGTTGTGTGCAGAGGTTGCTTATGATCATGTGTGGTTGTGTGCAGATGCTGCTTATCATCATGTGTGGTTGTGAGCAGAGGTTGCTTATCATCATGTGTGGTTGTGTGCAGAGGCTGCTTATCATCATGTGTGGTTGTGTGTAGAGGTCGCTTATCATCATGTGTGGTTGTGTGCAGAGGCTGCTTATCATCATGTGTGGTTGTGTGTAGAGGTCGCTTATCATCATGTGTGGTTGTGTGCAGAGGTCGCTTATCATCATGTGTGGTTGTGTGTAGAGGTTGCTTATCATCATGTGTGGTTGTGTGTAGAGGTTTCTTATCATCATGTGTGGTTGTGAGCAGAGGCTGCTTATCATCATGTGTGGTTGTGTGCAGAGGTCGCTTATCATCATGTGTGGTTGTGAGCAGAGGTTGCTTATCATCATGTGTGGTTGTGTGCAGAGGTTGCTTATCATCATGTGTGGTTGTGAGCAGAGGTTGCTTATCATCATGTGTGGTTGTGTGTAGAGGTTGCTTATCATCATGTGTGGTTGTGAGCAGAGGTTGCTTATCATCATGTGTGGTTGTGAGCAGAGGTTGCTTATCATCATGTGTGGTTGTGATCAGAGGTTGCTTATCATCATGTGTGGTTGTGTGCAGAGGTCGCTTATCATCATGTGTGGTTGTGAGCAGAGGTTGCTTATCATCATGTGTGGTTGTGTGCAGAGGTTGCTTATCATCATGTGTGTTTGTGAGCAGAGGTTGCTTATCATCATGTGTGGTTGTGAGCAGAGGTTGCTTATCATCATGTGTGGTTGTGAGCAGAGGTTGCTTATCATCATGTGTGGTTGTGTGCAGAGGTCGCTTATCATCATGTGTGGTTGTGTGCAGAGGTTGCTTATCATCATGTGTGGTTGTGTGTAGAGGTTTCTTATCATCATGTGTGGTTGTGTGTAGAGGTTTCTTATCATCATGTGTGGTTGTGTGTAGAGGTTTCTTATCATCATGTGTGGTTGTGTGCAGAGGTTGCTTATCATCATGTGTGGTTGTGTGTAGAGGTTGCTTATCATCATGTGTGGTTGTGTGCAGAGGTTGCTTATCATCATGTGTGGTTGTGGGTAGAGGTTGCTTATCATCATGTGTGGTTGTGAGCAGAGGTTGCTTATCATCATGTGTGGTTGTGTGTAGAGGCTGCTTATCATCATGTGTGGTTGTGTGTAGAGGTCGCTTATCATCATGTGTGGTTGTGTGTAGAGGTCGCTTATCATCATGTGTGGTTGTGTGTAGAGGTTGCTTATCATCATGTGTGGTTGTGTGTAGAGGTTTCTTATCATCATGTGTGGTTGTGTGCAGAGGCTGCTTATCATCATGTGTGGTTGTGAGCAGAGGTCGCTTATCATCATGTGTGGTTGTGTACAGAGGCTGCTTATCATCATGTGTGGTTGTGTGCAGAGGTTGCTTATCATCATGTGTGGTTGTGTGTAGAGGCTGCTTATCATCATGTGTGGTTGTGTGTAGAGGTTGCTTATCATCATGTGTGGTTGTGTGCAGAGGTTGCTTATCATCATGTGTGGTTGTGTGCAGAGGCTGCTTATCATCATGTGTGGTTGTGTGCAGAGGTTGCTTATCATCATGTGTGGTTGTGTGTAGAGGCTGCTTATCATCATGTGTGGTTGTGTGTAGAGGTTGCTTATCATCATGTGTGGTTGTGTGCAGAGGTTGCTTATCATCATGTGTGGTTGTGTGTAGAGGCTGCTTATCATCATGTGTGGTTGTGTACAGAGGTTGCTTATCATGATGTGTGGTTGTGTGCAGAGGTTGCTTATCATGATGTGTGGTTGTGTGCAGAGGTTGCTTATCATCATGTGTGGTTGTGTGCAGAGGTTGCTTATCATCATGTGTGGTTGTGTGCAGAGGTCGCTTATCATCATGTGTGGTTGTGTGCAGATGCTGCTTATCATCATGTGTGGTTGTGTGTAGAGGCTGCTTATCATCATGTGTGGTTGTGTGCAGAGGTCGCTTATCATCATGTGTGGTTGTGTGCAGATGCTGCTTATCATCATGTGTGGTTGTGTGCAGAGGTTGCTTATCATCATGTGTGGTTGTGTGTAGAGGTTGCTTATCATCATGTGTGGTTGTGTGTAGAGGATGCTTATCATGTGTGGTTGTGTGTAGAGGTTGCTTATCATCATGTGTGGTTGTGTGCAGAGGTCACTTATCATCATGTGTGGTTGTGTGTAGAGGTCGCTTATCATCATGTGTGGTTGTGTGTAGAGGCTGCTTATCATCATGTGTGGTTGTGAGCAGAGGTTTCTTATCATCATGTGTGGTTGTGTGTAGAGGCTGCTTATCATCATGTGTGGTTGTGTGTAGAGGCTGCTTATCATCATGTGTGGTTGTGTGCAGAGGTTGCTTATCATCATGTGTGGTTGTGTGTAGAGGCTGCTTATCATCATGTGTGGTTGTGTGTAGAGGTTGCTTATCATCATGTGTGGTTGTGTGTAGAGGTTGCTTATCATCATGTGTGGTTGTGTGTAGAGGCTGCTTATCATCATGTGTGGTTGTGTGTAGAGGTTGCTTATCATCATGTGTGGTTGTGTGCAGAGGTTGCTTATCATCATGTGCGGTTGTGTGCAGAGGTTGCTTATCATCATGTGTGGTTGTGTGTAGAGGTTGCTTATCATCATGTGTGGTTGTGTGCAGAGGTTGCTTATCATCATGTGTGGTTGTGTGTAGAGGCTGCTTATCATCATGTGTGGTTGTGTGTAGAGGTTGCTTATCATCATGTGTGGTTGTGTGTAGAGGTTGCTTATCATCATGTGTGGTTGTGTGTAGAGGTTGCTTATCATCATGTGTGGTTGTGTGCAGAGGTTGCTTATCATCATGTGTGGTTGTGTGTAGAGGTTGCTTATCATCATGTGTGGTTGTGTGTAGAGGTCGCTTATCATCATGTGTGGTTGTGTGTAGAGGTTGCTTATCATCATGTGTGGTTGTGTGTAGAGGTTGCTTATCATCATGTGTGGTTGTGTGTAGAGGTTGCTTATCATCATGTGTGGTTGTGTGTAGAGGTTGCTTATCATCATGTGTGGTTGTGTGCAGAGGTTGCTTATCATCATGTGTGGTTGTGTGTAGAGGTCTCTTATCATCATGTGTGGTTGTGTGTAGAGGTTGCTTATCATCATGTGTGGTTGTGTGCAGAGGTTGCTTATCATCATGTGTGGTTGTGTGCAGAGGTTATTATCATCATGTGTGGTTGTGTGCAGATGCTGCTTATCATCATGTGTGGTTGTGTGCAGAGGTTGCTTATCATCATGTGTGGTTGTGTGCAGAGGTTGCTTATCATCATGTGTGGTTGTGTGTAGAGGTTGCTTATCATCATGTGTGGTTGTGTGTAGAGGTTGCTTATCATCATGTGTGGTTGTGTGCAGAGGTTGCTTATCATCATGTGTGGTTGTGTGCAGAGGTTGCTTATCAT
Source organism: Phyllobates terribilis (assembly GCF_046119375.1). Taxonomy (NCBI): domain Eukaryota; kingdom Metazoa; phylum Chordata; class Amphibia; order Anura; family Dendrobatidae; genus Phyllobates; species Phyllobates terribilis. The sequence continues at coordinate 9,878,036 of NW_027362766.1, read as the reverse complement.
CATGTGTGGTTGTGTGTAGAGGTCTCTTATCATCATGTGTGGTTGTGTGCAGAGGTTGCTTATCATCATGTGTGGTTGTGTGCAGAGGTTGCTTATCATCATGTGTGGTTGTGTGCAGATGCTGCTTATCATCATGTGTGGTTGTGTGCAGAGGTTGCTTATCATCATGTGTGGTTGTGTGCAGATGCTGCTTATCATCATGTGTGGTTGTGTGCAGAGGTTGCTTATCATCATGTGTGGTTGTGTGTAGAGGTCGCTTATCATCATGTGTGGTTGTGTGCAGATGCTGCTTATCATCATGTGTGGTTGTGTGCAGATGCTGCTTATCATCATGTGTGGTTGTGTGCAGAGGTTGCTTATCATCATGTGTGGTTGTGAGTAGAGGTTGCTTATCATCATGTGTGGTTGTGTGTAGAGGTTGCTTATCATCATGTGTGGTTGTGTGTAGAGGCTGCTTATCATCATGTGTGGTTGTGTGCAGAGGTTGCTTATCATCATGTGTGGTTGTGTGCAGAGGTTGCTTATCATCATGTGTGGTTGTGTGCAGAGGTTTCTTATCATCATGTGTGGTTGTGTGTAGAGGCTGCTTATCATCATGTGTGATTGTGTGCAGAGGTTGCTTATCATCATGTGTGGTTGTGTGTAGAGGCTGCTTATCATCATGTGTGGTTGTGTGCAGAGATTGCTTATCATCATGTGTGGTTGTGTGCAGAGGCTGCTTATCATCATGTGTGGTTGTGGGTAGAGGTTTCTTATCATCATGTGTGGTTGTGGGTAGAGGTTTCTTATCATCATGTGTGGTTGTGTGCAGAGGCTGCTTATCATCATGTGTGGTTGTGTACAGAGGCTGCTTATCATGTGTGGTTGTGTACAGAGGTTGCTTATCATCATGTGTGGTTGTGTGCAGAGGTTGCTTATCATCATGTGTGGTTGTGTGTAGAGGTCGCTTATCATCATGTGTGGTTGTGTGTAGAGGTTGCTTATCATCATGTGTGGTTGTGTGTAGAGGTCACTTATCATCATGTGTGGTTGTGTGTAGAGGTCGCTTATCATCATGTGTGGTTGTGTACAGAGGATGCTTATCATCATGTGTGGTTGTGTGTAGAGGTTGCTTATCATCATATGTGGTTGTGTGTAGAGGTCGCTTATCATCATGTGTGGTTGTGTGTAGAGGTTGCTTATCATCATGTGTTGTTGTGTGCAGAGGTTTCTTATCATCATGTGTGGTTGTGTGCAGAGGTTGCTTATCATCATGTGTGGTTGTGTGCAGAGGTTGCTTATCATCATGTGTGGTTGTGTGTAGAGGTTGCTTATCATCATGTGTGATTGTGTGTAGAGGTTGCTTATCATCATGTGTGGTTGTGTGTAGAGGTTGCTTATCATCATGTGTGGTTGTGTGTAGAGGTTGCTTATCATCAAGTGTGGTTGTGTGTAGAGGCTGCTTATCATCATGTGTGGTTGTGTACAGAGGCTGCTTATCATCATGTGTGGTTGTGTGCAGAGGTTTCTTATCATCATGTGTGGTTGTGGGTAGAGGCTGCTTATCATCATGTGTGGTTGTGTGTAGAGGTTGCTTATCATCATGTGTGGTTGTGTGTAGAGGTTGCTTATCATCATGTGTGGTTGTGTGCAGAGGCTGCTTATCATCATGTGTGGTTGTGTGTAGAGGTCGCTTATCATCATGTGTGGTTGTGTACAGAGGCTGCTTATCATCATGTGTGGTTGTGTGTAGAGGTTGCTTATCATCATGTGTGGTTGTGTACAGAGGCTGCTTATCATCATGTGTGGTTGTGTGTAGAGGTTGCTTATCATCATGTGTGGTTGTGTGTAGAGGTTGCTTATCATCATGTGTGGTTGTGTGTAGAGGTTGCTTATCATCATGTGTGGTTGTGTGTAGAGGTTGCTTATCATCATGTGTGGTTGTGTACAGAGGTTGCTTATCATCATGTGTGGTTGTGTGTAGAGGCTGCTTATCATCATGTGTGGTTGTGTGTAGAGGTTGCTTATCATCATGTGTGGTTGTGTGTAGAGGTTGCTTATCATCATGTGTGGTTGTGTGTAGAGGTTGCTTATCATCATGTGTGGTTGTGTGTAGAGGTCGCTTATCATCATGTGTGGTTGTGTACAGAGGCTGCTTATCATCATGTGTGGTTGTGTACAGAGGTTGCTTATCATCATGTGTGGTTGTGTGTAGAGGCTGCTTATCATCATGTGTGGTTGTGTGTAGAGGTTGCTTATCATCATGTGTGGTTGTGTGTAGAGGTTGCTTATCATCATGTGTGGTTGTGTGTAGAGGCTGCTTATCATCATGTGTGGTTGTGTGTAGAGGTTGCTTATCATCATGTGTGGTTGTGTGTAGAGGTTGCTTATCATCATGTGTGGTTGTGTGTAGAGGCTGCTTATCATCATGTGTGGTTGTGTGTAGAGTTGCTTATCATCATGTGTGGTTGTGTGTAGAGGTTGCTTATCATCATGTGTGGTTGTGTGTAGAGGTTGCTTATCATCATGTGTGGTTGTGTGTAGAGGTTGCTTATCATCATGTGTGGTTGTGTGTAGAGGTTGCTTATCATCATGTGTGGTTGTGTGTAGAGGTTGCTTATCATCATGTGTGATTGTGTGTAGAGGCTGCTTATCATCATGTGTGGTTGTGTGTAGAGGTCTCTTATCATCATGGGTGGTTGTGTGTAGAGGCTGCTTATCATCATGTGTGGTTGTGTGTAGAGGTCTCTTATCATCATGTGTGGTTGTGTGTAGAGGCTGCTTATCATCATGTGTGGTTGTGTGTAGAGGTTGCTTATTATGATGTGTGGTTGTGTGTAGAGGTTGCTTATCATCATGTGTGGTTGTGTGTAGAGGCTGCTTATCATCATGTGTGGTTGTGTGTAGAGGTTGCTTATCATCATGTGTTGTTGTGTACAGAGGCTGCTTATCATCATGTGTGGTTGTGTGTAGAGGTTGCTTATCATCATGTGTGGTTGTGTGTAGAGGCTGCTTATCATCATGTGTGGTTGTGTGTAGAGGTTGCTTATCATCATGTGTGGTTGTGTGTAGAGGTTGCTTATCATCATGTGTGGTTGTGTGTAGAGGTTGCTTATCATCATGTGTGGTTGTGTGTAGAGGTTGCTTATCATCATGTGTGGTTGTGTGCAGAGGTTGCTTATCATCATGTGTGGTTGTGTGTAGAGGCTGCTTATCATCATGTGTGGTTGTGTGTAGAGGTCTCTTATCATCATGTGTGGTTGTGTGTAGAGGTCGCTTATCATCATGTGTTGTTGTGTGCAGAGGTTTCTTATCATCATGTGTGGTTGTGTGCAGAGGTTGCTTATCATCATGTCTGGTTGTGTACAGAGGTTGCTTATCATCATGTGTGGTTGTGTACAGAGGTTGCTTATCATCATGTGTGGTTGTGTGCAGAGGTTGCTTATCATGATGTGTGGTTGTGTGCAGAGGTTGCTTATCATCATGTGTGGTTGTGGGTAGAGGTTGCTTATCATCATGTGTGGTTGTGTACAGAGGTTGCTTATCATCATGTGTGGTTGTGTGCAGAGGTTGCTTATCATCATGTGTGGTTGTGTGCAGAGGTTGCTTATCATGATGTGTGGTTGTGTGCAGAGGTTGCTTATCATCATGTGTGGTTGTGTGTAGAGGTCTCTTATCATCATGTGTTGTTGTGTGCAGAGGTTTCTTATCATCATGTGTGGTTGTGTGCAGAGGTTGCTTATCATCATGTGTGGTTGTGTGTAGAGGCTGCTTATCATCATGTGTGGTTTTGTGTAGAGGTCGCTTATCATCATGTGTGGTTGTGTGCAGAGGTTGCTTATCATCATATGTTGTTGTGTGCAGAGGTTTCTTATCATCATGTGTGGTTGTGTGCAGAGGTTGCTTATCATCATGTGTGGTTGTGTGTAGAGGCTGCTTATCATCATGTGTGGTTTTGTGTAGAGGTTGCTTATCATCATGTGTGGTTGTGTGCAGAGGTTGCTTATCATCATATGTTGTTGTGTGCAGAGGTTTCTTATCATCATGTGTGGTTGTGTGCAGAGGTTGCTTATCATCATGTGTGGTTGTGTGTAGAGGCTGCTTATCATCATGTGTGGTTTTGTGTAGAGGTTGCTTATCATCATGTGTGGTTGTGTGCAGAGGTTGCTTATCATCATATGTTGTTGTGTGCAGAGGTTTCTTATCATCATGTGTGGTTGTGTGCAGAGGTTGCTTATCATCATGTGTGGTTGTGTGTAGAGGCTGCTTATCATCATGTGTGGTTTTGTGTAGAGGTCGCTTATCATCATGTGTGGTTGTGTGCAGAGGTTGCTTATCATCATATGTTGTTGTGTGCAGAGGTTGCTTATCATCATATGTTGTTGTGTGCAGAGGTTGCTTATCATCATGTGTGGTTGTGTGTAGAGGCTGCTTATCATCATGTGTGGTTGTGTGTAGAGGCTGCTTATCATCATGTGTGGTTTTGTGTAGAGGCTGCTTATCATCATGTGTGGTTGTGTGTAGAGGTTGCTTATCATCATGTGTGGTTGTGTGTAGAGGTTGCTTATCATCATGTGTGGTTGTGTGCAGAGGTTGCTTATCATCATGTGTGGTTGTGTGTAGAGGCTGCTTATCATCATGTGTGGTTGTGTGTAGAGGTCTCTTATCATCATGTGTGGTTGTGTGTAGAGGTCGCTTATCATCATGTGTTGTTGTGTGCAGAGGTTTCTTATCATCATGTGTGGTTGTGTGTAGAGGTTTCTTATCATCATGTGTGGTTGTGTGCAGAGGTTGCTTATCATCATGTTTGGTTGTGTGCAGAGGTTGCTTATCATCATGTGTGGTTGTGTGTAGAGGCTGCTTATCATCATGTGTGGTTGTGAGTAGAGGTCGCTTATCATCATGTGTGGTTGTGTACAGAGGCTGCTTATCATCATGTGTGGTTGTGTGCAGAGGTTGCTTATCATCATGTGTGGTTGTGTGTAGAGGCTGCTTATCATCATGTGTGGTTGTGAGTAGAGGTCGCTTATCATCATGTGTGGTTGTGTACAGAGGCTGCTTATCATCATGTGTGGTTGTGTGCAGAGGTTGCTTATCATCATGTGTGGTTGTGTACAGATGCTGCTTATCATCATGTGTGGTTGTGAGTAGAGGTCGCTTATCATCATGTGTGGTTGTGTACAGAGGCTGCTTATCATCATGTGTGGTTGTGTGTAGAGGCTGCTTATCATCATGTGTGGTTGTGTGTAGAGGTCGCTTATCATCATGTGTAGTTGTGTGTAGAGGTTGCTTATCATCATGTGTGGTTGTGTGTAGAGGTTGCTTATCATCATGTGTGGTTGTGTGTAGAGGCTGCTTATCATCATGTGTGGTTGTGTGTAGAGGCTGCTTATCATCATGTGTGGTTGTGTGCAGAGGTTGCTTATCATCATGTGTGGTTGTGTGTAGAGGTTGCTTATCATCATGTGTGGTTGTGTGTAGAGGTTGCTTATCATCATGTGTGGTTGTGTGTAGAGGTTGCTTATCATCATGTGTGGTTGTGTGTAGAGGTTGCTTATCATCATGTGTGGTTGTGTGTAGAGGTTTCTTATCATCATGTGTGGTTGTGTGTAGAGGCTGCTTATCATCATGTGTGGTTGTGTGTAGAGGTTGCTTATCATCATGTGTGGTTGTGTGCAGAGGTTGCTTATCATCATGTGTGGTTGTGTGCAGAGATTGCTTATCATCATGTGTGGTTGTGTGCAGAGGTTGCTTATCATCATGTGTGGTTGTGAGCAGATGCTGCTTATCATCATGTGTGGTTGTGTGTAGAGGTTGCTTATCATCATGTGTGATTGTGTGTAGAGGTTGCTTATCATCATGTGTGGTTGTGTGTAGAGGTTGCTTATCATTATGTGTGGTTGTGTACAGAGGTTTCTTATCATCATGTGTGGTTGTGTGTAGAGGTTGCTTATCATCATGTGTGGTTGTGTGTAGAGGTTGCTTATCATCATGTGTTGTTGTGTGCAGAGGTTTCTTATCATCATGTGTGGTTGTGTGTAGAGGTCGCTTATCATCATGTGTGGTTGTGTGTAGAGGTTGCTTATCATCATGTGTGGTTGTGTACAGAGGTTGCTTATCATCATGTGTGGTTGTGTGTAGATGCTGCTTATCATCATGTGTGGTTGTGTGTAGAGGTTGCTTATCATCATGTGTGGTTGTGTGCAGAGGTCGCTTATCATCATGTGTGGTTGTGTGTAGAGGTCGCTTATCATCATGTGTGGTTGTGTGTAGATGCTGCTTATCATCATGTGTGGTTGTGTGTAGATGCTGCTTATCATCATGTGTGGTTGTGTGTAGAGGTTTCTTATCATCATGTGTGGTTGTGTGCAGAGGTTGCTTATCATCATGTGTGGTTGTGTGCAGAGGCTGCTTATCATCATGTGTGGTTGTGTGCAGAGGTCGCTTATCATCGTGTGTGGTTGTGAGCAGAGGTTGCTTATCATCATGTGTGGTTGTGAGCAGAGGCTGCTTATCATCATGTGTGGTTGTGTGCAGAGGTTGCTTATCATCATGTGTGGTTGTGAGCAGAGGTTGCTTATCATCATGTGTGGTTGTGAGCAGAGGTTGCTTATCATCATGTGTGGTTGTGTGCAGAGGTTGCTTATCATCATGTGTGGTTGTGAGCAGAGGTTGCTTATCATCATGTGTGGTTGTGAGCAGAGGTTGCTTATCATCATGTGTGGTTGTGAGCAGAGGTTGCTTATCATCATGTGTGGTTGTGAGCAGAGGTTGCTTATCATCATGTGTGGTTGTGTGTAGAGGTTGCTTATCATCATGTGTGGTTGTGAGCAGAGGTTGCTTATCATCATGTGTGGTTGTGTGTAGAGGTTGCTTATCATGTGTGGTTGTGTGTAGAGGTTGCTTATCATCATGTGTGGTTGTGTGTAGAGGTCGCTTATCATCATGTGTGGTTGTGTGTAGAGGTTGCTTATCATCATGTGTGGTTGTGTGTAGAGGTTTCTTATCATCATGTGTGGTTGTGAGCAGAGGTTGCTTATCATCATGTGTGGTTGTGTGCAGAGGTCGCTTATCATCATGTGTGATTGTGTGTAGAGGTTGCTTATCATCATGTGTGGTTGTGTGTAGATGCTGCTTATCATCATGTGTGGTTGTGTGTAGATGCTGCTTATCATCATGTGTGGTTGTGTGCAGAGGTTGCTTATCATCATGTGTGGTTGTGGGTAGAGGCTGCTTATCATCATGTGTGGTTGTGTGTAGAGGTTGCTTATCATCATGTGTGGTTGTGTGTAGAGGCTGCTTATCATCATGTGTGGTTGTGAGCAGAGGTTGCTTATCATCATGTGTGGTTGTGAGCAGAGGTTGCTTATCATCATGTGTGGTTGTGAGCAGAGGTTGCTTATCATCATGTGTGGTTGTGAGCAGAGGTTGCTTATCATCATGTGTGGTTGTGTGTAGAGGTCGCTTATCATCATGTGTGGTTGTGTGCAGAGGTTGCTTATCATCATGTGTGGTTGTGTGTAGAGGTTTCTTATCATCATGTGTGGTTGTGTGCAGAGGTTGCTTATCATCATGTGTTGTGTGTAGAGGCTGCTTATCATCATGTGTGGTTGTGAGCAGAGGTTGCTTATCATCATGTGTGGTTGTGTGCAGAGGTCGCTTATCATCATGTGTGGTTGTGTGCAGAGGTCGCTTATCATCATGTGTGGTTGTGTGTAGAGGTTGCTTATCATCATGTGTGGTTGTGTGTAGAGGTTTCTTATCATCATGTGTGGTTGTGAGCAGAGGTTGCTTATCATCATGTGTGGTTGTGAGCAGAGGTTGCTTATCATCATGTGTGGTTGTGTGTAGAGGTTTCTTATCATCATGTGTGGTTGTGAGCAGAGGTTGCTTATCATCATGTGTGGTTGTGTGTAGAGGTTGCTTATCATCATGTGTGGTTGTGTGTAGAGGTTGCTTATCATCATGTGTGGTTGTGTGTAGAGGCTGCTTATCATCATGTGTGATTGTGTGCAGAGGTCGCTTATCATCATGTGTGGTTGTGTGCAGAGGTTGCTTATCATCATGTGTGGTTGTGTGCAGAGGTTGCTTATCATCATGTGTGGTTGTGTGTAGAGGTTGCTTATCATCATGTGTGGTTGTGTGTAGAGGCTGCTTATCATCATGTGTGGTTGTGTGCAGAGGCTGCTTATCATCATGTGTGGTTGTGAGCAGAGGTTGCTTATCATCATGTGTGGTTGTGAGCAGAGGTTGCTTATCATCATGTGTGGTTGTGTGCAGAGGTCGCTTATCATCATGTGTGGTTGTGTACAGAGGCTGCTTATCATCATGTGTGGTTGTGTGCAGAGGCTGCTTATCATCATGTGTGGTTGTGTGTAGAGGCTGCTTATCATCATGTGTGGTTGTGAGCAGAGGTCGCTTATCATCATGTGTGGTTGTGTACAGAGGTTGCTTATCATCATGTGTGGTTGTGGGTAGAGATTGCTTATCATCATGTGTGGTTGTGAGCAGAGGTTGCTTATCATCATGTGTGGTTGTGTGCAGAGGTTGCTTATCATCATGTGTGGTTGTGTGTAGAGGTTGCTTATCATCATGTGTGGTTGTGTGTAGAGGTTGCTTATCATCATGTGTGGTTGTGTGTAGAGGTTGCTTATCATCATGTGTGGTTGTGTGCAGAGGCTGCTTATCATCATGTGTGGTTGTGAGCAGAGGTTGCTTATCATCATGTGTGGTTGTGAGCAGAGGTTGCTTATCATCATGTGTGGTTGTGTGCAGTGGTCGCTTATCATCATGTGTGGTTGTGTGTAGAGGTTGCTTATCATCATGTGTGGTTGTGTGTAGAGGTTTCTTATCATCATGTGTGGTTGTGAGCAGAGGTTGCTTATCATCATGTGTGGTTGTGAGCAGAGGTCGCTTATCATCATGTGTGGTTGTGAGCAGAGGTTGCTTATCATCATGTGTGGTTGTGAGCAGAGGTTGCTTATCATCATGTGTGGTTGTGAGCAGAGGTCGCTTATCATCATGTGTAGTTGTGTGTAGAGGTTTCTTATCATCATGTGTGGTTGTGTGTAGAGGTTGCTTATCATCATGTGTGGTTGTGTGCAGAGGTCGCTTATCATCATGTGTGGTTGTGTGTAGAGGCTGCTTATCATCATGTGTGGTTGTGTGTAGAGGTCGCTTATCATCATGTGTGGTTGTGTGTAGAGGTCGCTTATCATCATGTGTGGTTGTGTGCAGAGGTTGCTTATCATCATGTGTGGTTGTGTGTAGAGGCTGCTTATCATCATGTGTGGTTGTGTGTAGAGGTCGCTTATCATCATGTGTGGTTGTGTGCAGAGGTCGCTTATCATCATGTGTGGTTGTGTGTAGAGGTCGCTTATCATCATGTGTGGTTGTGTGCAGAGGCTGCTTATCATCATGTGTGGTTGTGTGTAGAGGCTGCTTATCATCATGTGTGGTTGTGTGCAGAGGTCGCTTATCATCATGTGTGGTTGTGTACAGAGGCTGCTTATCATCATGTGTGGTTGTGTGTAGAGGCTGCTTATCATCATGTGTGGTTGTGTGTAGAGGTTGCTTATCATCATGTGTGGTTGTGTGCAGAGGCTGCTTATCATCATGTGTGGTTGTGTGCAGAGGTTGCTTATCATCATGTGTGGTTGTGTGTAGAGGTCGCTTATCATCATGTGTGGTTGTGTGTAGAGGTTGCTTATCATCATGTGTGGTTGTGTGCAGAGGCTGCTTATCATCATGTGTGGTTGTGTGTAGAGGCTGCTTATCATCATGTGTGGTTGTGTGTAGAGGTCGCTTATCATCATGTGTGGTTGTGTGCAGAGGTTTCTTATCATCATGTGTGGTTGTGTGTAGAGGTCGCTTATCATCATGTGTGGTTGTGTGTAGAGGCTGCTTATCATCATGTGTGGTTGTGTGTAGAGGTCGCTTATCATCATGTGTGGTTGTGTGCAGAGGCTGCTTATCATCATGTGTGATTGTGTGCAGAGGTCGCTTATCATCATGTGTGGTTGTGTGTAGAGGTTGCTTATCATCATGTGTTGTTGTGTGTAGAGGTTGCTTATCATCATGTGTGGTTGTGTGCAGAGGCTGCTTATCATCATGTGTGGTTGTGTGCAGAGGTTTCTTATCATCATGTGTGGTTGTGTGCAGAGGCTGCTTATCATCATGTGTGGTTGTGTGTAGAGGCTGCTTATCATCATGTGTGGTTGTGTGCAGAGGTTTCTTATCATCATGTGTGGTTGTGTGCAGAGGCTGCTTATCATCATGTGTGGTTGTGAGCAGAGGCTGCTTATCATCATGTGTGGTTGTGTGTAGAGGTCGCTTATCATCATGTGTGGTTGTGGGTAGAGGTCGCTTATCATCATGTGTGGTTGTGTGCAGAGGTTTCTTATCATCATGTGTGGTTGTGTGTAGAGGTCGCTTATCATCATGTGTGGTTGTGTGTAGAGGCTGCTTATCATCATGTGTGGTTGTGTGTAGAGGTCGCTTATCATCATGTGTGGTTGTGTGCAGAGGCTGCTTATCATCATGTGTGATTGTGTGCAGAGGTCGCTTATCATCATGTGTGGTTGTGTGTAGAGGTTGCTTATCATCATGTGTTGTTGTGTGTAGAGGTTGCTTATCATCATGTGTGGTTGTGTGCAGAGGCTGCTTATCATCATGTGTGGTTGTGTGCAGAGGTTTCTTATCATCATGTGTGGTTGTGTGTAGAGGTCGCTTATCATCATGTGTGGTTGTGTGCAGAGGCTGCTTATCATCATGTGTGGTTGTGTGTAGAGGCTGCTTATCATCATGTGTGGTTGTGTGCAGAGGTCGCTTATCATCATGTGTGGTTGTGTGTAGAGGTTTCTTATCATCATGTGTGGTTGTGTGCAGAGGCCGCTTATCATCATGTGTGGTTGTGTGTAGAGGTTGCTTATCATCATGTGTGGTTGTGTGTAGAGGTCGCTTATGATCATGTGTGGTTGTGGTTAGAGGTTGCTTATCATCATGTGTGGTTGTGTGTAGAGGTCGCTTATCATCATGTGTGGTTGTGTGTAGAGGTCGCTTATCATCATGTGTGGTTGTGTGTAGAGGTAGCTTATCATCATGTGTGGTTGTGTGTAGAGGTAGCTTATCATCATGTGTGGTTGTGTGTAGAGGTTGCTTATCATCATGTGTGGTTGTGTGCAGAGGTCGCTTATCATCATGTGTGGTTGTGTGTAGAGGTAGCTTATCATCATGTGTGGTTGTGTGTAGAGGTCGCTTATCATCATGTGTGGTTGTGTGCAGAGGTTGCTTATCATCATGTGTGATTGTGTGTAGAGGTTGCTTATCATCATGTGTGGTTGTGTGCAGAGGCTGCTTATCATCATGTGTGGTTGTGTGCAGAGGTTGCTTATCATCATGTGTGGTTGTGTGTAGAGGTTGCTTATCATCATGTGTGGTTGTGTACAGAGGTTGCTTATCATCATGTGTGGTTGTGTGTAGAGGCTGCTTATCATCATGTGTGGTTGTGTGTAGAGGTTGCTTATCATCATGTGTGGTTGTGTGCAGAGGTTGCTTATCATCATGTGTGGTTGTGTACAGAGGTTGCTTATCATCATGTGTGGTTGTGTGTAGAGGCTGCTTATCATCATGTGTGGTTGTGTGTAGAGGTTTCTTATCATCATGTGTGGTTGTGTGTAGAGGCTGCTTATCATCATGTGTGGTTGTGTGTAGAGGTTGCTTATCATCATGTGTGGTTGTGTGTAGAGGTTGCTTATCATCATGTGTGGTTGTGTGTAGAGGTTGCTTATCATCATGTGTGGTTGTGTGTAGAGGTTGCTTATCATCATGTGTGGTTGTGGGTAGAGGTTGCTTATCATCATGTGTGGTTGTGTGTAGAGGTTGCTTATCATCATGTGTGGTTGTGTGTAGAGGCTGCTTATCATCATGTGTGGTTGTGTGCAGAGGTTGCTTATCATCATGTGTGGTTGTGTGTAGAGGTCGCTTATCATCATGTGTGGTTGTGTGTAGAGGCTGCTTATCATCATGTGTGGTTGTGTGCAGAGGTTGCTTATCATCATGTGTGGTTGTGTGTAGAGGTCGCTTATCATCATGTGTGGTTGTGTGTAGAGGCTGCTTATCATCATGTGTGGTTGTGTGTAGAGGCTGCTTATCATCATGTGTGGTTGTGTGTAGAGGTTGCTTATCATCATGTGTGGTTGTGTGTAGAGGTTGCTTATCATCATGTGTGGTTGTGTGTAGAGGTTGCTTATCATCATGTGTGGTTGTGTGCAGAGGTCTCTTATCATCATGTGTGGTTGTGTGCAGAGGTCGCTTATCATCATGTGTGGTTGTGTGCAGAGGTTGCTTATCATCATGTGTGGTTGTGTGTAGAGGTTGCTTATCATCATGTGTGGTTGTGTGCAGAGGTTGCTTATCATCATGTGTGGTTGTGTGCAGAGGTTGCTTATCATCATGTGTGGTTGTGTGCAGAGGCTGCTTATCATCATGTGTGGTTGTGTGTAGAGGCTGCTTATCATCATGTGTGGTTGTGTGCAGAGGTTGCTTATCATCATGTGTGGTTGTGTGCAGAGGTCGCTTATCATCATGTGTGGTTGTGTGCAGAGGCTGCTTATCATCATGTGTGGTTGTGTGTAGAGGTTGCTTATCATCATGTGTGGTTGTGTGCAGAGGTCGCTTATCATCATGTGTGGTTGTGTGCAGAGGTCGCTTATCATCATGTGTGGTTGTGTGCAGAGGCTGCTTATCATCATGTGTGGTTGTGTGTAGAGGCTGCTTATCATCATGTGTGGTTGTGTGTAGAGGTCGCTTATCATCATGTGTGGTTGTGTACAGAGGCTGCTTATCATCATGTGTGGTTGTGTGTAGAGGTTGCTTATCATCATGTGTGGTTGTGTGTAGAGGTCGCTTATCATCATGTGTGGTTGTGTGTAGAGGTTGCTTATCATCATGTGTGGTTGTGTGTAGAGGTTTCTTATCATCATGTGTGGTTGTGTGCAGAGGTCGCTTATCATCATGTGTGGTTGTGTGTAGAGGTTGCTTATCATCATGTGTGGTTGTGTGTAGAGGCTGCTTATCATCATGTGTGGTTGTGTGTAGAGGTCGCTTATCATCATGTGTGGTTGTGTGTAGAGGTCGCTTATCATCATGTGTGGTTGTGTGCAGAGGCTGCTAATCATCATGTGTGGTTGTGTGTAGAGGTTGCTTATCATCATGTGTGGTTGTGGGTAGAGGTTGCTTATCATCATGTGTGGTTGTGTGCAGAGGCTGCTTATCATCATGTGTGGTTGTGTGTAGAGGTTGCTTATCATCATGTGTGGTTGTGTGTAGAGGTTGCTTATCATCATGTGTGGTTGTGTGTAGAGGTTGCTTATCATCATGTGTGGTTGTGTGTAGAGGATGCTTATCATCATGTGTGGTTGTGTGTAGAGGTTGCTTATCATCATGTGTGGTTGTGTGTAGAGGTTGCTTATCATCATGTGTGGTTGTGTGTAGAGGTTGCTTATCATCATGTGTGGTTGTGTGTAGAGGTTGCTTATCATCATGTGTGGTTGTGTGTAGAGGATGCTTATCATCATGTGTGGTTGTGTGTAGAGGTTGCTTATCATCATGTGTGGTTGTGTGTAGAGGTTGCTTATCATCATGTGTGGTTGTGTACAGAGGTTGCTTATCATCATGTGTGGTTGTGTGTAGATGCTGCTTATCATCATGTGTGGTTGTGTGTAGAGGTTGCTTATCATCATGTGTGGTTGTGTGTAGAGGTTGCTTATCATCATGTGTGGTTGTGTGTAGAGGTTGCTTATCATCATGTGTGGTTGTGTGTAGAGGTTTCTTATCATCATGTGTGGTTGTGTGTAGAGGTTGCTTATCATCATGTGTGGTTGTGTGTAGAGGTTGCTTATCATCATGTGTGGTTGTGTGCAGAGGTTGCTTATCATCATGTGTGGTTGTGTGCAGAGGTCTCTTATCATCATGTGTGGTTGTGTGTAGAGGCTGCTTATCATCATGTGTGGTTGTGTGCAGAGGTTGCTTATCATCATGTGTGGTTGTGTGCAGAGGTTGCTTATCATCATGTGTGGTTGTGTGTAGAGGTCGCTTATCATCATGTGTGGTTGTGTGCAGAGGTTGCTTATCATCATGTGTGGTTGTGTGCAGAGGCTGCTTATCATCATGTGTGGTTGTGTGTAGAGGTCGCTTATCATCATGTGTGGTTGTGTGTAGAGGTTGCTTATCATCATGTGTGGTTGTGTGTAGAGGTTGCTTATCATCATGTGTGGTTGTGTGCAGAGGTTGCTTATCATCATGTGTGGTTGTGTGTAGAGGTTGCTTATCATCATGTGTGGTTGTGAGCAGAGGTTGCTTATCATCATGTGTGGTTGTGTGTAGATGCTGCTTATCATCATGTGTGGTTGTGTGCAGAGGTTGCTTATCATCATGTGTGGTTGTGTGTAGAGGTTGCTTATCATCATGTGTGGTTGTGTGCAGAGGTTGCTTATCATCATGTGTGGTTGTGTGTAGAGGTCTCTTATCATCATGTGTGGTTGTGTGCAGAGGTTGCTTATCATCATGTGTGGTTGTGTGTAGAGGTTGCTTATCATCATGTGTGGTTGTGTGTAGAGGTCGCTTATCATCATGTGTGGTTGTGTGCAGAGGTTGCTTATCATCATGTGTGGTTGTGTGTAGAGGTTGCTTATCATCATGTGTGGTTGTGTGCAGAGGTTGCTTATCATCATGTGTGGTTGTGTGCAGAGGTCGCTTATCATCATGTGTGGTTGTGTGCAGAGGTCGCTTATCATCATGTGTGGTTGTGTGCAGAGGTCGCTTATCATCATGTGTGGTTGTGTGTAGAGGTTGCTTATCATCATGTGTGGTTGTGTGCAGAGGTCGCTTATCATCATGTGTGGTTGTGTGTAGAGGTCTCTTATCATCATGTGTGGTTGTGTGCAGAGGTTGCTTATCATCATGTGTGGTTGTGTGCAGAGGTTGCTTATCATCATGTGTGGTTGTGTGCAGAGGATGCTTATCATCATGTGTGGTTGTGTGTAGAGGTCTCTTATCATCATGTGTGGTTGTGTGCAGAGGTTGCTTATCATCATGTGTGGTTGTGTGTAGAGGTTGCTTATCATCATGTGTGGTTGTGTGCAGAGGTTGCTTATCATCATGTGTGGTTGTGTGTAGAGGTTGCTTATCATCATGTGTGGTTGTGTGCAGAGGTTGCTTATCATCATGTGTGGTTGTGTGTAGATGCTGCTTATCATCATGTGTGGTTGTGTGCAGAGGTTGCTTATCATCATGTGTGGTTGTGTGTAGAGGTTGCTTATCATCATGTGTGGTTGTGTGTAGAGGCTGCTTATCATCATGTATGGTTGTGTGTAGAGGTTGCTTATCATCATGTGTGGTTGTGGGTAGAGGTTGCTTATCATCATGTATGGTTGTGTGCAGAGGCTGCTTATCATCATGTGTGGTTGTGTGTAGAGGTCGCTTATCATCATGTGTGGTTGTGTACAGAGGTTGCTTATCATCATGTGTGGTTGTGTGTAGAGGTCGCTTATCATCATGTGTGGTTGTGTGTAGAGGTCGCTTATCATCATGTGTGGTTGTGTACAGAGGTTGCTTATCATCATGTGTGGTTGTGTGTAGAGGTCGCTTATCATCATGTGTGGTTGTGTGTAGAGGTTGCTTATCATCATGTGTGGTTGTGTACAGAGGCTGCTTATCATCATGTGTGGTTGTGTGTAGAGGTCGCTTATCATCATGTGTGGTTGTGTACAGAGGTTGCTTATCATCATGTGTGGTTGTGTGCAGAGGTTGCTTATCATCATGTGTGGTTGTGTGTAGAGGTTTCTTATCATCATGTGTGGTTGTGTGTAGAGGCTGCTTATCATCATGTGTGGTTGTGTGTAGAGGTTTCTTATCATCATGTGTGGTTGTGTGCAGAGGTCTCTTATCATCATGTGTGGTTGTGTACAGAGGTTGCTTATCATCATGTGTGGTTGTGTGCAGAGGTTGCTTATCATCATGTGTGGTTGTGTACAGAGGTCGCTTATCATCATGTGTGGTTGTGTACAGAGGCTGCTTATCATCATGTGTGGTTGTGTGTAGATGCTGCTTATCATCATGTGTGGTTGTGTGTAGATGCTGCTTATCATCATGTGTGGTTGTGTGTAGAGGTTGCTTATCATCATGTGTGGTTGTGTGTAGAGGCTGCTTATCATCATGTGTGGTTGTGTGCAGAGGTTGCTTATCATCATGTGTGGTTGTGTGCAGAGGTTGCTTATCATCATGTGTGGTTGTGTGTAGAGGTTTCTTATCATCATGTGTGGTTGTGTGTAGAGGCTGCTTATCATCATGTGTGGTTGTGTGTAGAGGTTGCTTATCATCATGTGTGGTTGTGTCACAGGAGGGGGATGGTACAGGCAGGTGTATGGGTCTCTGCTCTGTAAATATACTGGGGGATGGAGCTCAGCAGATGGCTGATAATCTCCTATCACGTAGCAACCAGTGCTGACAGGCCGGCATCCCGCACTCATACACCAACATGGAGGTACCGCCAGCCATAGCAGTGCCCCGTGCCGCCTCACCCTGCTCATTCACCCTCATACAGTACACTGCCCAGTATTTACTACCTCCTGTCTTTCAATGGATGTAGTGGGTGGTATGTGTAGGATGTAGGAGGTCTACTGTACATAGCATGTACTAGGTGTAGTGTATATAGTATGTACACTGCTGAAAAAAAATACAGGGACCCCTGAAATCCCCCCTCCTAGATGTGAATGAATGAAATCTTCTCATTGAATACTTTGTTCTGTACAAAGCTGAATGTGCTGACAACAAAATCACCCAAAAATCATCAAGGAAATCACATTTATTAACCAATGGAGGCCTGGATGTGGAGTCACCCCCAAAATAAAAGTGGAAAAACACACTACAGGCCGATCCGATGTAATGTCCTTAAAACAAGTAACAATGAGGCTGAGTATTGTGTGTGGCCTCCACGTGCCTGTATGACCTCCCTACAACGCCTGGGCATGCTCCTGATGAGGCTCAGTATTGTGTGTGGCCTCCACGTGCCTGTATGACCTCCCTACAACGCCTGGGCATGCTCCTGATGAGGCTGAGTATTGTGTGTGGCCTCCACGTGCCTGTATGACCTCCCTACAACGCCTGGGCATGCTCCTGATGAGGCTCAGTATTGTGTGTGGCCTCCACGTGCTTGTATGACCTCCCTACAACGCCTGGGCATGCTCCTGATGAGGCTCAGTATTGTGTGTGGTCTCCACGTGCCTGTATGACCTCCCTACAACGCCTGGGCATGCTCCTGATGAGGCTGAGTATTGTGTGTGGCCTCCACGTGCCTGTATGACCTCCCTACAACGCCTGGGCATGCTCCTGATGAGGCTGAGTATTGTGTGTGGCCTCCACGTGCCTGTATGACCTCCCTACAACGCCTGGGCATGCTCCTGATGAGGCTGAGTATTGTGTGTGGCCTCCACGTGCCTGTATGACCTCCCTACAACGCCTGGGCATGCTCCTGATGAGGCTGAGTATTGTGTGTGGCCTCCACGTGCCTGTATGACCTCCCTACAACGCCTGGGCATTCTCCTGATGAGGCTGAGTATTGTGTGTGGCCTCCACGTGCCTGTATGACCTCCCTACAACGCCTGGGCATGCTCCTGATGAGGCTGAGTATTGTGTGTGGCCTCCACGTGCCTGTATGACCTCCCTACAACGCCTGGGCATGCTCCTGATGAGGCTGAGTATTGTGTGTGGCCTCCACGTGCCTGTATGACCTCCCTACAACGCCTGGGCATGCTCCTGATGAGGCTGAGTATTGTGTGTGGCCTCCACGTGCCTGCATGACCTCCCTACAACGCCTGGGCATGCTCCTGATGAGGCTGAGTATTGTGTGTGGCCTCCACGTGCCTATATGACCTCCCTACAACGCCTGGGCATGCTCCTGATGAGGCTGAGTATTGTGTGTGGCCTCCACGTGCCTGTATGACCTCCCTACAATGCCTGGGCATGCTCCTGATGAGGCTGAGTATTGTGTGTGGCCTCCACGTGCCTGTATGACCTCCCTACAATGCCTGGGCATGCTCCTGATGAGGCTGAGTATTGTGTTTGGCCTCCACGTGCCTGTATGACCTCCCTACAACGCCTGGGCATGCTCCTGATGAGGCTGAGTATTGTGTGTGGCCTCCACGTGTCTGTATGACCTCCCTACAACGCCTGGGCATGCTCCTGATGAGGCTGAGTATTGTGTGTGGCCTCCACGTGCCTGTATGACCTCCCTACAACGCCTGAGCATGCTCCTGATGAGGCTGAGTATTATGTGTGGCCTCCACGTGCCTGTATGACCTCCCTACAACGCCTGGGCATGCTCCTGATGAGGCTGAGTATTGTGTGTGGCCTCCACGTGCCTGCATGACCTCCCTACAACGCCTGGGCATGCTCCTGATGAGGCTGAGTATTGTGTGTGGCCTCCACGTGCCTGTATGACCTCCCTACAACGCCTGGGCATGCTCCTGATGAGGCTGACTATTGTGTGTGGCCTCCACGTGCCTGTATGACCTCCCTACAACGCCTGGGCATGCTCCTGATGAGGCTGAGTATTGTGTGTGGCCTCCACGTGCCTGTATGACCTCCCTACAACGCCTGAGCATGCTCCTGATGAGGCTGAGTATTGTGTGTGGCCTCCACGTGCCTGTATGACCTCCCTACAACGCCTGGGCATGCTCCTGATGAGGCTCAGTATTGTGTGTGGCCTCCACGTGCCTGTATGACCTCCCTACAACGCCTGGGCATGCTCCTGATGAGGCTCAGTATTGTGTGTGGCCTCCACGTGCCTGTATGACCCCCCTACAACACCTGGGCATGCTCCTGATGAGGCTGAGTATTGTGTGTGGCCTCCACGTGCCTGTATGACCTCCCTACAATGCCTGGGCATGCTCCTGATGAGGCTGAGTATTGTGTATGGCCTCCACGTGCCTGTATGACCTCCCTACAACGCCTGGGCATGCTCCTGAGGAAGCTGAGTATTGTGTGTGGCCTCCACGTGCCTGTATGACCTCCCTACAACGCCTGGGCATGTTCCTGATGAGGCTGAGTATTGTGTATGGCCTCCACGTGCCTGTATGACCTCCCTACAATGCCGGGGCATGCTCCTGATGAGGCTAAGTATTGTGTGTGGCCTCCACGTGCCTGTATGACCTCCTTACAACGCCTGGGCATGCTCCTGATGAGGCTGAGTATTGTGTGTGGCCTCCACGTGCCTGTATGACCTCCCTGCAACGCCTGGGCATGCTCCTGATGAGGCCCAGTATTGTGTGTGGCATCCACGTGCCTGTATGACCTCCCTACAACGCCTGGGCATGCTCCTGATGAGGCTGAGTATTGTGTGTGGCCTCCACGTGCCTGTATGACCTCCCTACAATGCCTGGGCACGCTCCTGATGAGGCTGAGTATTGTGTGTGGCCTCCACGTGCCTGTATGACCTCCCTACAACGCCTGGGCATGCTCCTGATGAGGCTGAGTATTGTGTGTGGCCTCCACGTGCCTCTATGCCCTCCCTACAACGCCTGGGCATGCTCCTGATGAGGCTCAGAATTGTGTGTGGCCTCCACATGCCTGTATGACCTCCCTACAACGCCTGGGCATGCTCTTGATGAGGCTGAGTATTGTGTGTGGCCTCCACGTGCCTGTATGACCTCCTTACAACGCCTGGGCATGCTCCTGATGAGGCTGAGTATTGTGTGTGGCGTCTACGTGCCTGTATGACCTCCCTACAACGCCTGGGCATGCTCCTGATGAGGCTGAGTATTGTGTGTGGCCTCCACGTGCCTGTATGACCTCCCTACAACGCCTGGGCATGCTCCTGATGAGGCTGAGTATTGTGTTTGGCCTCCACGTGCCTGTATGACCTCCCTACAACGCCTGGGCATGCTCCTGATGAGGCTGAGTATTGTGTGTGGCCTCCACGTGCCTGTATGACCTCCCTACAACATCTGGGCATGCTCCTGATGAGGCTGAGTATTGTGTGTGGCCTCCACGTGCCTGTATGACCTCCCTACAACGCCTGGGCATGCTCCTGAAGAGGCTGAATATTGTGTGTGGCCTCCACGTGCCTGTATGACCTCCCTACAACGCCTGGGCATGCTCCTGATGAGGCTGAGTATTGTGTGTGGCCTCCACGTGCCTGTATGACCTCCCTACAACGCCTGGGCATGCTCCTGATGAGGCTGAGTATTGTGCGTGGCCTCCACGTGCCTGTATGACCTCCCTACAACGCCTGGGCATGCTCCTGATGAGGCTGAGTATTGTGTGTGGCCTCCACGTGCCTGTATGACCTCCTTACAACGCCTGGGCATGCTCCTGATGAGGCTGAGTATTGTGTGTGGCCTCCACGTGCCTGTATTACCTCCCTACAACGCCTGGGCATGCTCCTGATGAGGCTGAGTATTGTGTGTGGCCTCCACATGCCTGTATGACCTCCCTACAACGCCTGGGCATGCTCCTGATGAGGCTGAGTATTGTGTGTGGTCTCCACGTGCCTGTATGACCTCCCTACAACGCCTGGGCATGCTCCTCATGAGGCTGAGTATTGTGTGTGGTCTCCACGTGCCTGTATGACCTCCCTACAACGCCTGAGCATGCTCCTGATGAGGCTGAGTATTGTGTGTGGCCTCCACGTGCCTGTATGACCTCCCTACAACGCCTGGGCATGCTCCTGATGAGGCTCAGTATTGTGTGTGGCCTCCACGTGCCTGTATGACCTCCCTACAACGCCTGGGCATGCTCCTGATGAGGCTGAATATTGTGTGTGGCCTCCACGTGCCTGTATGACCTCCCTACAACGCCTGGGCATGCTCCTGATGAGGCTGAGTATTGTGTGTGGCCTCCACGTGCCTGTATGACCTCCCTACAACGCCTGGGCATGCTCCTGATGAGGCTGAGTATTGTGTGTGGCCTCCACGTGCCTGTATGACCTCCCTACAACGCCTGGGCATGCTCCTGATGAGGCTGCGGATGGTCTCCTGTGGGATCTCCTCACAGACCTGGACTAAAGCATCTGCCAACTCCTGAACAGTCTGTGGAGCAACGTGACGTTGGTGGATGGAGCGAGATATGATGTCCCAGATGTGCTCAATCGGATTCAGGTCTGGGGAACGGGCGGCCAGTCCATAGCTTCAATGCCTTCATCTTGCAGGAACTGCTGACACACTCCAGCCACATGAGGTCTGGCATTGTCCTGCATTAGGAGGAACCCAGGGCCAACCGCACCAGCATATGGTCTCACAAGGGGTCTGAGGATCTCATCTCGGTACCTAATGGCAGTCAGGCTACCTCTGGCGAGCACATGGGGGGCTGTGCGGCCCTCCAAAGAAATGCCACCCCACACCATTACTGACCCACTGCCAAACTGGTCATGCTGAAGTATGTTGCAGGCAGCAGATCGCTCTACACGGCGTCTCCAGACTCTGTCACGTCTGTTACATGTGCTCAGTGTGAACCTGCTTTCGTCTGTGAAGAGCACAGGGCGCCAGTGGCCACATTGCCAGTCCTGGTGTTCTGTGGCAAATGCCAAGCGAACTGCACGGTGTTGGGCTGTGAGCACAACCCCCATCTGTGGACTTTGGGCCCTCATACCACCCTCATGGAGTTGGTTTCTAACCGTTTGTGCAGACACATGCACATTTGTGGCCTGCTGGAGGTCATTTTGCAGAGCTCTGGCAGTGCTCCTCCTGTTCCTCCTTGCACAAAGCCGGAGGTAGCGGCCCTGCTGCTGGGTTGTTGTCCTCCTACGGCCCCCTCCACGTCTCCTGGTGTACTGGCCTGTCTCCTGGTAACACCTCCAGCCTCTGGACACTACGCTGACAGACACAGCAAACCTTCTTGCCACAGCTCGCATTGATGTGCCATCCTGGATGAGCTGCACTACCTAAGCAACTTCTGTGGGTTGTAGAGTACGTCTCATGCTACCACGAGTGTGAAAGCACAACCAACATTCAAAAGTGACCAAAACATCAGCCAGAAAGCATTGGTACTGAGATGTGGTCTGTGGTCCTCACCTGCAGAACCACTCCTTTATTGAGGGGGTCTTGATAATTGCCAATAATTTCCATCTATTGTCTATTCCATTTGCACAACAGCATGTGAGATTGATCGTCAATCAGTGTTGCTTCCTAAGTGGACAGTTTGATTTCACAGAAGTTTCATTTACTTGGAGTTATATTCTGTGGTTTAAGTGTTCCCTTTATTTTTTTGAGCAGTGTAGTTATGTGTGGTGTGTATAGTATGTAGTAGTGTGTGTAGTATGTAGTAGGTGTGGTGTGTATAGTATGTAGCAGTGTGTGTAGTATGTAGTATGTGTGGTGTGTATAGTATGTAGTAGTGTGTGTAGTATGTAGTATGTGTGGTGTGTATAGTATGTAGTAGTGTGTGTAGTATGTAGTATGTGTGGTGTGTATAGTATGTAGTAGTGTGTGTAGTATGTAGTATGTGTGGTGTGTATAGTATGTAGTAGTGTATGTAGTATGTGTGGTGTGTATAGTATATAGTAGTGTGTGTAGTATGTGTGGTGTGTATAGTATGTAGTAGTGTGTGTAGTATGTGTGGTGTGTATAGTATGTAGTAGTGTGTGTAGTATGTAGTATGTGTGGTGTGTATAGTATGTAGTAGTGTGTGTAGTATGTGTGGTGTGTATAGTATGTAGTAGTGTGTGTAGTATGTAGTATGTGTGGTGTGTATAGTATGTAGTAGTGTGTGTAGTATGTAGGAGGTCTAGTGGAAATATTATGTAGTAATGGGTGTAGTGTGTATAGTATGTAGTAGTGTGTGGTATGTAGTTATGTGTGGTGTGTATAGTATGTAGTAGTGTGTAGTAGCTGTAGCGTGTATAGTATGCAGTAGTGTGTGTAGTATGTAGTAGTGTGTGTAGTATGTAGTAATGTGTAGTATGTAATAGATTTAGTAAGTATAGTATGTAGTAGTGTGTGTAGCATGTAGTAGGTGTAGTGTGTATAGTAATGTGCGTAGTATGTAGTAGGTGTGGTGTGTATAGTATGTTGTAGTGTGTGTAGTATGTAGGAGGTCCTGTGTAAATAGTATGTAGTAGTGTGTGTAGCATGTAGTAGGTGTAGTGTGTATAGTAATGTGTGTAGTATGTAGTAGGTGTGGTGTGTATAGTATGTTGTAGTGTGTGTAGTATGTAGGAGGTCCTGTGTAAATAGTATGTAGTAGTGTGTGTAGCATGTAGTAATTTGTATAGTATGTAGTAGGTGTAGTGTGTATAGTAATGTGCGTAGTATGTAGTAGGTGTAGTGTGTATAGTATGTAGTAGTGTGTGTAGCATGTAGTAGGTGTAGTGTGTATAGTAATGTGCGTAGTATGTAGTAGGTGTAGTGTGTATAGTATGTTGTAGTGTGTGTAGTATGTAGGAGGTCCTGTGTAAATAGTATGTAGTAGTGTGTGTAGCATGTAGTAATTTGTATAGTATGTAGTAGGTGTAGTGTGTATAGTAATGTATGTAGTATGTAGTAGGTGTGGTGTGTGTGGTATGTAGTAATGTGTAGTATGTAATAGATTTAGTAAGTATAGTATGTTGTAGTGTGTGTAGTATGTAGTAGGTGTAGTGTGTATAGTAATGTGCGTAGTATGTAGTAGGTGTGGTGTGTATAGTATGTTGTAGTGCGTGTAGTATGTAGGAGGTCCTGTGTAAATAGTATGTAGTAGTGTGTGTAGCATGTAGTAATTTGTGCAGTATGTAGCAGGTGTAGTGTGTATAGTATGTAGTGTGGTAGATCGCTCAATCAGCTGCACACGCAGGTAGACACAGGTACGCTGCCTCTTTAAATTTCGTGTTGGTTTATTAAAGTGCAGCATAAACCAACATTAAGTCCATAAAAGAAAGCACAGCATGCTGGGCAAAAACAGCAAAACCAAAACAAAATGGCAACACAAAGCACAGTCCTTGTGGTAGCAGGGATCCGACTGCTCAGAGTTTAGTAACTCCACTTGGTTCAGGTCAGCTCAACACAAACATGTCTGGAGTTTGCCTCCCCAGACTCACTGAACACTGAATGCCTCAGCAGGCTGACTATTTAAACCCCAGACCACACCCTGCGGTGAAGATATGGTGAATAGCCTCCCGCCCGCACTATGGCAATTCACATAAAACTGGCCCATTTAAATACGGCTGATTAACACTCTCAGCACATACCATGCAGAACACTTCCAGTTTCACATCACTGAAGCTAACAGCCTTAGTGAAAAATACAGTGGTGGCCAAAAGTATTGGCACCCCTGCAATTCTGTCAGATAATACTCAGTTTCTTCCTGAAAATGATTGCAATCACAAATTCTTTGGTTTTATTATCTTCATTTAATTTGTCGTCAATGAAAAAAACACAAAAGAGAATGAAGCAAAAATCAAATCATTGATCATTTCACACAAAACTCCAAAAATGGGCCGGACAAAAGTATTGGCACCCTCAGCCTAATACTTGGTTGCACAACCTTTAGCCAAAATAACTGGGAACAACCGCTTCCGGTAACCATCAATGAGTTTCTTACAATGCTCTGCTGGAATTGTAGACCATTCTTCTTTGGCAAACTGCTCCAGGTCCTTGATATTTGAAGGTGCCTATTTTGAAGTTAACGGGTGAAGGGTTGGCAGAAAAGGGTACCGGATCCCAAACTGGCAGAGGCAAGATATCCTTAACCAGGAACCGGAGGTCGTGGTCAAGCTTTGGCACGACCCTCACCAAACCTACCAGGAAGGCACACCACGAATAGGGTCAGGAAAGCCAGAGAAGGTTTTACCACCAAGAGGCCCGAGGGAGCCGGACAAAGGTGGGTCCCTGGTGGGAACGGCCAGTAGGAAGGAAGAGAGGGGAGCTCAGGACCACGCTCTGGAGCTGCCTGGGAGTTGGCCGAGTCCCACACCTGGTGGACGCAGCACGACTCGGGTGGTCACTCAAGGCCGGAGTGACCGGGGCAACACCTGTGAGTAAAAACCCTGAATCTGCATCACATGTCTCTGAACTTTCTTGCTGCACCAACGCTACCACCATCATCTACACTTGCTGCCCTGAGGCCGTACCCCTCCCGTTGGGGGTTATACCATCTACGCTGCACAACCAAATCACTGGCCTCAGCGGACTGTCCTGCAGCAGCAGCCCTAAAGCTGCATTCAACGGGTGGCGTAGTCGTACAACACCCTACTATTCAAGACACTGCCGCTCAGCTTGACTCCCTGGGCACGGACCGGGTCACCGCCACGAGACTACTACCCCCATCTGATCCGGATACGGGTAAGCTCCCCCGTGCGCGCGATGCCGCGCGATGCAGCAGGCCCAGGGGCGCGTCATAAACAGTTACAAAAAATAAAAGAGATTAACGAAAGAACTTACTATGTTGCTCACAGAGATGAGTCAATTTGGCCGAAGGAGAGCGCTTGGCTTGGGGACATTCAGGGAACAGGATCATGCATACATGAAGTGCATCTCTCTACAGGAACACAGATCATAATTTTCCTTGATCTTTTATGAGCAACTGAGTTACACCCACACAGGCCTCCGTGATGATCTCACATGGTCCGGGTTATGGGCTGCCCTCAGCCCTTCAGGATTTTATCAAAATCCCACTTATGCAATAACTTCACTCCTGACGGTCGCAAAAGTTCTAGTTTGTCGCAATATTTTTCATTGGGATTTTACCTTTACCTAGAGACTAGTGTTGAGCATTCCGATACTGAAATATCGGGTATCGGCCGATATTCGCGGTATCGGAATTCCGATACTTAATTCCGATACTATTGCAATATCGTATACCGGAATCGGAAGTTCCCATAATGCAATGAGACATTTTCATTTTATTCAGCCAATGAGGATCCTAAGAAGTGTGGGCACATCCTGTTAGGCATGTAGGCATCTTAACTAATGGCATGGCTGTGATTGGCTGCTGAAATGATGTCATGATGCACTATAAAAGCCACCGCCGCCATTTTGAGCTCACTCTGCTGTGAATTCAGTTAGGGATAGGACGCTGTTGTTCTGAGGGACAGTTTTAGCTACCTATTTGCTCTATACTGCTTTACCCAAGCTACTTTCTAAATCACTGTGCCTTGCAGTGCTAGTGCACAGTTCCCTGTGCTGTTCACCGCTATCTGCAAGGTCTGTGTGTGTGAGTGCAGCTCACCCTGTAGTGTGTGCTTCAGCCAAGTCTGGTTGTAGTGCACTCAGTGTGTGTCACTGCCTCATACATTGTCCTTTTTTGCCAATTCATAATTTTTCCTGATATCTCCTATTAGTGTGGTGGTTCCATCTGTATTCAGCTAAATTGGTTCCAAACACACTATATAGGAGTAGATAGAGAAATTTTTTTCCGTCTTGCAGCACTAGTGCACAGTGCTCTGCATCTGTACTGTTCACCGCTGTCTGCAAGGTCTGGTGTGTGAGTGCAGCTCACCCTGTAGTGTGTGCTTCAACCCCGTCTGGTTGTAGTGCACTCAGTGTGTGTCACTGCCTCATACATTGTCCTTTATTGCCAATTCATAATTTTTCCTGATATCTCCTATTAGTGTGGTGGTTCCATCTGTATTCAGCTAAATTGGTTCCAAACACACTATATAGGAGTAGATAGAGAATTTTTTTTCCGTCTTGCAGCACTAGTGCACAGTGCTCTGCATCTGTACTGTTCACCGCTGTCTGCAAGGTCTGGTGTGTGAGTGCAGCTCACCCTGTAGTGTGTGCTTCAACCCCGTCTGGTTGTAGTGCACTCAGTGTGTGTCACTGCCTCATACATTGTCCTTTATTGCCAATTCATAATTTTTCCTGATATCTCCTATTAGTGTGGTGGTTCCATCCATATTCAGCTAAATTGATTCCAAACACACTATATAGGAGTAGATAGAGGAGCCTTTCTGCAGCATTGGGCCCTGCAGCCCCAGCCAGATTAGTATTAGCCTATTTTTTGCAGCCTCATCTATTGCATTGTAGGTTACCTTCCTACATTGTAATAGCTACAAAAAGTTTGTGATACTATCGTTATTACATCTTTAGGCACATCCAGTGTCTTTTTGTGACAAAAAAAACCTAAATAAAGTTCACCAAACACTCCACTTTACAGTTGTGTAGGCCACATTAGCTCATATTAAAGTCTAGTCCACACTTTATAAAATTAGTGTTTCTTATACCTGTTAGCAGCTGTTCAGGAATAAGCACACTAAGCCCTTAGTACTTTTCTGCCTATCTTTATCAGTCTACCAAGATGAAGAAGGCAGGGAGTAAGGCATGTGGTCGTGGTCGTGGGCGTGGGCGTGGAGTTTCTGCAGGGAGAGGACGTGAGGATTCTGTGCCTGCAGGGAGAGGACGTGGGGATTCTGTGCCTGCTGCGGGCACCAGTGACTCAGCATCCCCCAGTTTTACCAGGGAACAGTCCTTTATGCGCAGCTTTGTAGGAGCTAGCCGTACCCCACTGCTGCGCGAGGACCAAATTGAAGCCGTTGTCGGATGGATGGCAGCTAACGCATCGACTTCAATTAGTTCCAGATCCTCTCAGGTCCTGAGCACTGAAGAGCACCCATCTGTCTCTTCACCACCTGCCAAATTGCCCAGGCAGTCAGAGAGCCCTGGACAGGAGCCATCTCTACTTCTGTTCTCTGAATCTCTTGGCTTGGAAAGAGGGGGCCAGCCAAGCAGAATTCGAGAATTTGAAGAAGAGGTAGTATGCAGTGATGCGCAACCGTTTTGTCTCTCTGAATCTGAAGAGGCGGGTGGGCCAGTGCCTATGGTCAGCAGCACACCTCAGTACGCATCTGATGATGAGACTCAGGTGCCACTTTCTGGTGCGTACTGTGCTGTCGAGACTACCCAGGAGAAGCAGTTGTTTGAAGAGGGTGGTGTAGATGATGAGGTCCTTGACCCATCATGGCGTGAGGGACAGGAAGGTGGTGGGAGCAGCTCTGAGGAAGAGATTCCCCGAACGGCCCAAAAAGGAGGGAGAGGGAGGGGGCAGACTTGGTTGCCTGTAGCCTCCACTTCGGCACCCATTAGGAGCATGGCTCTTCCAAAATCCAAAGCGGGCGCTCCCAAGACTTGCAGTGCCTGGTCCTTTTTTGACACAGTTGCAGATGACATTTGCTTTGTCAAATGCAAGCTGTGTAATCAGAAGGTGAAAAGAGGGAAAAGTGTCAGCAACCTCAATACCACAAATATGTGGAAACATGTGCGGACCAAGCACGTGGTGGAGTTACACAAACACACTGAAGACCTAGGCCAACCTACAGCGCCACCTACCACCTCTTCAGCTCGTGTTGTAGCCTCTTCCTCCAGCTCACACACAGCTGGTTCGGCTTCCTCACAGGATCGCCATGGAAGAATCTCTGGCACTGTTGTACAGAGACACAGTGTAATTCCACCCACAGCACCACTTTCCCAGTCATCCTCACACTCCCAGGCCAGTCTACAGCCATCGTTAGCACAGGCATGGGAGAAAAGGCGCCCATACTCGGCAAACCACCCCCGAGCACAGGCTCTGAATGCTGGCATTGCTAAACTACTGGCCCTTGAAATGCTATCATTCAGGCTGGTGGAGACTGACACATTCCGTAACTTTATGGCATTGGCAGTCCCACAATACAACGTGCCCAGCCGCTTTTATTTCAGCAGGCAAGCCGTCCCTGCCCTGCAACATCATGTGGAGGGAAAAATTAAACATGCGCTACAAAACGCCGTCAGTAGCAAGGTCCACCTGACCACTGATGCGTGGACCAGTAAGCATGGACAGGGACGATACCTTTCCCTCACTGCCCATTGGGTAAATGTTGTGGAGCCGGGTACAGATCTTGAGAGTGGCGCTGTACGTGTTCTGCCAACTCCAAGGATTGCAGGAATCCAGTCTGTACACATTGACTCCTCCTCATACTCCAGTTCCTCTGAATCAGCGCTGCAGGAGCCGTCACGGTCTACCTCCACATCGACCCGTGAACGGTTACCTGTTATGATGACCGATATGAGCACAGCCGTGGCCAAACGTCAACAGGCCGTATTAAAATTAATTTCTTTGGGGAATCGAAGCCACACAGCGCAGGAGCTCTGGAATGCCATCAAGCAGCAGAGTGACGTGTGGTTTGTGCCAGCGAATCTCCAGCCAGGCATGGTAGTGTGTGACAATGGCCGAAATCTGGTGGCAGCTCTGGGCCTAGGCAACCTCACTCACATCCCATGTCTGGCACATGTGCTCAACTTGGTCGTGCAGAGTTTTTTGAGGGACTATCCGGATCTTGATGCACTGCTTCACAAGGTCCGCATAGAGTGCGCTCACTTGCGGCGTTCCAGCAATGCAAGATCACGCATTGCAGCTCTGCAGCGCCGATTATGTCTTCCGGAACATCGCATCATATGTGACCTACCCACCAGGTGGAATTCAACGTTACATATGTTGGAGAGGTTGTGTGAGCAGCAGGCAGCAGTAATGGAGTACCAGCTGCAGCAGGCGCAAACAAGTCGCAGTGCGCGCCGTTCACACTTCACCACCACTGAGTGGGCCTCTATGAAGGACATTTGCCACGTTTTGCGTGCCTTCGATTATTCCACGCGGATGGCGAGTGCAGATGATGCACTAGTCAGCATGACTATCCCCCTTATCTGCCTGCTTGAAAAAACACTGCAAGCACTAAGGGACGAGGTTTTGGAAGAGGTGGAGGATGAGGAGTCACAAATGCCATCTGCTTCTCTACAGTCTGCGCAACGTGGTTCCTCACAAAGGCCTAGGCAGGGGACACTTTGTGAGGAGGATGAGGAGGAGTCAATGGATGAGGAAGACATCTGTCCAGAGGAGGGAGGTACACAATGCTCTAGTAGTCAGTATCTAGAGCGAGGGTGGGGTGATGCAGAGCAGGCAGAGATCACGCCTCAAGCAGGGGACAGCGTTTCTTGGCCAGTTGGCAGTCTGCAGCACATGGTTGATTTCATGCTGCAGTGCTTCAGAAACGACCGCCGCATCGCCCACATTCTCAACACGGCTGATTATTGGGTGTCCACCCTCCTAGATCCTCGCTACCGGGACAACTTACAAAGCCTCATAACACCATTGAACCGGGAGCGTAAAATGCGGGAGTACCAAGACGCACTGGTGCATTCCATCATGTTCTCCATTCCAACCGAGAGCAGTGCTGCTAGTGCTTTACAAAGCAGCTCAGTGCGTCGAGGCAGTGGAGGAAGCTCTGCACAAAGAGGGAGCAGAAGCAGCGCCTCAGCACAAGGCAAGACCAGTATGGCCGAAATGTGGCAAAGTTTTGTGTCCCCGCCGCCACAAATGTCTACACCATCACAGACAGCTCCAGTCAGCAGGAGGCAACGTTTCCGTCAGATGGTGACAGACTACATGTCTTGCCCTCTTAGTGTACTCCCAGACGGCTCTTCTCCCTTCAAGTTTTGGGTCTGTAAGCTGGATACATGGCCAGAGCTTAGTCAGTATGCACTGGAGGTGCTAGCTTGCCCTGCTGCTAGTGTATTATCGGAACGCGTCTTTAGTGCCGCAGGTGGTGTACTAACAGACCGTCGCATGCGACTATCCTCCGATAACGTTGACCGGCTTACTTTTCTCAAAATGAACAAGGCCTGGATCTCTCATGAATTTGCCAGTCCTCTTCCAGAATAAATAATTGGTTGGCAACAGTATCCAGGTCTCCTGTTCTGTTCATGTTTCTACCACCTGAACTGTAATCCCTGAGCTCCAACACCGCCAGTTGGCGCTCGGAAGTGCCGTCTGCACAGTCAACACTTGCTGCCGTGTTATTGGGGTTCAGTAACGTCAGCTGTTCTCCTGCTGTGCGGACGGCAATTTCTCCTGATTTGTCCACATCCACTGTACTACACATTTTAAAGTTGCTCCAATTACTCCTCTGGCTCCTCTGTTTTCATTCTTATCCCTGGGCTCCAGCACCGCCAGTTGGCGCTCGGAAGTGCTGTCTGCACAGTCAACACTTGCTACCATGTTATTGGGGTTCAGTAACGTCAGCTGTTCCCCTGCTGTGCGGACGGCAATTTCTCCTGCTCTGTCCACATTCTCACTACTACAGATTTTAAAGTTGCTCCAATTACACCTCTGGCTCCTCTGTTTTCAGTATTATCCCTGAGCTCCAACACCGCCAGTTGGCGCACGGAAGTGCCGTCTGCACAGTCAACACTTGCTGCCGTGTTATTGGGGTTCAGTAACGTCAGCTGTTCTCCTGCTGTGCGGACGGCAATTTCTCCTGCTTTGTCCAAATCCACTGTACTACACATTTTAAAGTTGCTCGAATTACACCTCTGGCTCCTCTGTTTTCATTCTTATCCCTGGGCTCCAGCACCGCCAGTTGGCGCTCGGAAGTGCCGTCTGCACAGTCAACACTTGCTGCCGTGTTATTGGGGTTCAGTAACGTCAGCTGTTCTCCTGCTGTGCGGACGGCAATTTCTCCTGCTTTGTCCACATCCACTGTACTACACATTTTAAAGTTGCTCGAATTACACCTCTGGCTCCTCTGTTTTCATTCTTATCCCTGGGCTCCAGCACCGCCAGTTGGCGCTCGGAAGTGCTGTCTGCACAGTCAACACTTGCTGCCGTGTTATTGGGGTTCAGTAACGTCAGCTGTTCCCCTGCTGTGCGGACGGCAATTTCTCCTGCTCTGTCCACATTCTCACTACTACAGATTTTAAAGTTGCTCCAATTACACCTCTGGCTCCTCTGTTTTCATTCTTATCCCTGGGCTCCAGCACCGCCAGTTGGCGCTCGGAAGTGCTGTCTGCACAGTCAACACTTGCTGCCGTGTTATTGGGGTTCAGTAACGTCAGCTGTTCTCCTGCTGTGCGGACGGCAATTTCTCCTGCTTTGTCCAAATCCACTGTACTACACATTTTAAAGTTGCTCGAATTACACCTCTGGCTCCTCTGTTTTCATTCTTATCCCTGGGCTCCAGCACCGCCAGTTGGCGCTCGGAAGTGCCGTCTGCACAGTCAACACTTGCTGCCGTGTTATTGGGGTTCAGTAACGTCAGCTGTTCTCCTGCTGTGCGGACGGCAATTTCTCCTGCTTTGTCCACATCCACTGTATTACACATTTTAAAGTTGCTCGAATTACACCTCTGGCTCCTCTGTTTTCATTCTTATCCCTGGGCTCCAGCACCGCCAGTTGGCGCTCGGAAGTGCTGTCTGCACAGTCAACACTTGCTGCCGTGTTATTGGGGTTCAGTAACGTCAGCTGTTCTCCTGCTGTGCGGACGGCAATTTCTCCTGCTTTGTCCACATCCACTGTACTACACATTTTAAAGTTGCTCGAATTACACCTCTGGCTCCTCTGTTTTCATTCTTATCCCTGGGCTCCAGCACCGCCAGTTGGCGCTCGGAAGTGCCGTCTGCACAGTCAACACTTGCTACCATGTTATTGGGGTTCAGTAACGTCAGCTGTTCCCCTGCTGTGCGGACGGCAATTTCTCCTGCTCTGTCCACATTCTCACTACTACAGATTTTAAAGTTGCTCGAATTACACCTCTGGCTCCTCTGTTTTCATTCTTATCCCTGGGCTCCAGCACCGCCAGTTGGCGCTCGGAAGTGCTGTCTGCACAGTCAACACTTGCTACCATGTTATTGGGGTTCAGTAACGTCAGCTGTTCCCCTGCTGTGCGGACGGCAATTTCTCCTGCTCTGTCCACATTCTCACTACTACAGATTTTAAAGTTGCTCCAATTACACCTCTGGCTCCTCTGTTTTCATTCTTATCCCTGGGCTCCAGCACCGCCAGTTGGCGCTCGGAAGTGCCGTCTGCACAGTCAACACTTGCTGCCGTGTTATTGGGGTTCAGTAACGTCAGCTGTTCTCCTGCTGTGCGGACGGCAATTTCTCCTGATTTGTCCACATCCACTGTACTACACATTTTAAAGTTGCTCCAATTACTCCTCTGGCTCCTCTGTTTTCATTCTTATCCCTGGGCTCCAGCACCGCCAGTTGGCGCTCGGAAGTGCTGTCTGCACAGTCAACACTTGCTACCATGTTATTGGGGTTCAGTAACGTCAGCTGTTCCCCTGCTGTGCGGACGGCAATTTCTCCTGCTCTGTCCACATTCTCACTACTACAGATTTTAAAGTTGCTCCAATTACACCTCTGGCTCCTCTGTTTTCAGTATTATCCCTGAGCTCCAACACCGCCAGTTGGCGCACGGAAGTGCCGTCTGCACAGTCAACACTTGCTGCCGTGTTATTGGGGTTCAGTAACGTCAGCTGTTCTCCTGCTGTGCGGACGGCAATTTCTCCTGCTTTGTCCAAATCCACTGTACTACACATTTTAAAGTTGCTCGAATTACACCTCTGGCTCCTCTGTTTTCATTCTTATCCCTGGGCTCCAGCACCGCCAGTTGGCGCTCGGAAGTGCCGTCTGCACAGTCAACACTTGCTGCCGTGTTATTGGGGTTCAGTAACGTCAGCTGTTCTCCTGCTGTGCGGACGGCAATTTCTCCTGCTTTGTCCACATCCACTGTACTACACATTTTAAAGTTGCTCGAATTACACCTCTGGCTCCTCTGTTTTCATTCTTATCCCTGGGCTCCAGCACCGCCAGTTGGCGCTCGGAAGTGCCGTCTGCACAGTCAACACTTGCTACCATGTTATTGGGGTTCAGTAACGTCAGCTGTTCCCCTGCTGTGCGGACGGCAATTTCTCCTGCTCTGTCCACATTCTCACTACTACAGATTTTAAAGTTGCTCGAATTACACCTCTGGCTCCTCTGTTTTCATTCTTATCCCTGGGCTCCAGCACCGCCAGTTGGCGCTCGGAAGTGCTGTCTGCACAGTCAACACTTGCTACCATGTTATTGGGGTTCAGTAACGTCAGCTGTTCCCCTGCTGTGCGGACGGCAATTTCTCCTGCTCTGTCCACATTCTCACTACTACAGATTTTAAAGTTGCTCCAATTACACCTCTGGCTCCTCTGTTTTCATTCTTATCCCTGGGCTCCAGCACCGCCAGTTGGCGCTCGGAAGTGCCGTCTGCACAGTCAACACTTGCTGCGGTGTTATTGGGGTTCGGTAACGTCAGCTGTTCCCCTGCTGTGTTCACGGCAATTTCTCCTGCTCTGTCCATATTCACTGTGCTACTTATTTAAAACTTGCTCCAATTACACCTCTGGCTCCTCCGTTTTTAGTATTTACCCTGGGCTCCAATACCGCTAGTTGCTGCTCAGAAGTGCCGTCTGCACAGTCAACGCTTGCTCCAGTGTTATTGGGATTCAGTAACGTCAGCTGATCCCCAGCTGTGTGTCCGGCAAATTCTCCTGCTTTGTCCACATCCACTGTAGTACGGATTTAAAACCTCCTCCAAATACACCTCTGGCTCTTCTGTTTTTAGTATTTACCCTGGGCTCCAGCACCGCCAGCTGGTTCTCGGCAGTTCCATTGGCTCTTGTACCTTCTGCTACCCATCCGGGTTCCAGTACCGTCAGCTGGTTCTCGGCAGTGTCTTTGGCACGGGTACTCCCTCCTGCCCAGCCTGGTTCCAGCACGCCAGCTGTTTCCGGGTAGTGTCAACGTCACTTTGCCTCCAATGCGTTGTCCTGTCGTGTTGCGGTCGGGTTAGCCGACTCTATGGTGCCTGCAGTTTAGGTGACTCCTATGTGGGCTGCGGGATCTGGCAATGAAGGCTGGTTCCATAGTGCCAATAGGACAAGCACCCTCTGTAGGACTGTGGGTTTTGGTAACTGCGGCCGGCTCGCGGCCTTGAACTTTTTTTTTACATGGGTACCTTCTGCTACCCATCCGGGTTCCAGTACCGTCAGCTGGTTCTCGGCAGTGCCTTTGGATTAGGTGCCTCCTTCTCGGTATCCAAGTTCCACCAACGTCTGCTGGTCCTTGGTAGTGCTTTCTGGCACAGGTACCTCCTGCTTAGTAACCGAGTTCCAGTAACATCAGCTGGTCCTCGGTAGTTCCATTGGCTCTTGTACCTTCTGCTACCCATCCGGGTTCCAGTACCGTCAGCTGGTCCTCGGTAGTTCCATTTGCTCTTGTATCTTCTGCTACCCATCCGGGTTCCAGTACCGTCAGCTGGTTCTCGGCAGTGTCTTTGGCACGGGTACTCCCTCCTGCCCAGCCTGGTTCCAGCACGCCAGCTGTTTCCGGGTAGTGTCAACGTCACTTTGCCTCCAATGCGTTGTCCTGTCGTGTTGCGGTCGGGTTAGCCGACTCTATGGTGCCTGCAGTTTAGGTGACTCCTATGTGGGCTGCGGGATCTGGCAATGAAGGCTGGTTCCATAGTGCCAATAGGACAAGCACCCTCTGTAGGACTGTGGGTTTTGGTAACTGCGGCCGGCTCGCGGCCTTGAACTTTTTTTTTACATGGGTACCTTCTGCTACCCATCCGGGTTCCAGTACCGTCAGCTGGTTCTCGGCAGTGCCTTTGGATTAGGTGCCT
Organism: Phyllobates terribilis; assembly: GCF_046119375.1. NCBI lineage: Eukaryota > Metazoa > Chordata > Amphibia > Anura > Dendrobatidae > Phyllobates > Phyllobates terribilis. The sequence goes on along the minus strand of NW_027362766.1, from coordinate 9,842,624 downwards.
CCTTCTCGGTATCCAAGTTCCACCAACGTCTGCTGGTCCTTGGTAGTGCTTTCTGGCACAGGTACCTCCTGCTTAGTAACCGAGTTCCAGTAACATCAGCTGGTCCTCGGTAGTTCCATTGGCTCTTGTACCTTCTGCTACCCATCCGGGTTCCAGTACCGTCAGCTGGTCCTCGGTAGTTCCATTTGCTCTTGTATCTTCTGCTACCCATCCGGGTTCCAGTACCGTCAGCTGGTTCTCGGCAGTGCCTTTGGATTAGGTGCCTCCTTCTCGGTATCCAAGTTCCACCAACGTCTGCTGGTCCTTGGTAGTGCTTTCTGGCACAGGTACCTCCTGCTTAGTAACCGAGTTCCAGTAACATCAGCTGGTCCTCGGTAGTTCCATTGGCTCTTGTACCTTCTGCTACCCATCCGGGTTCCAGTACCGTCAGCTGGTCCTCGGTAGTTCCATTTGCTCTTGTATCTTCTGCTACCCATCCGGGTTCCAGTACCGTCAGCTGGTTCTCGGCAGTGTCTTTGGCACGGGTACTCCCTCCTGCCCAGCCTGGTTCCAGCACGCCAGCTGTTTCCGGGTAGTGTCAACGTCACTTTGCCTCCAATGCGTTGTCCTGTCGTGTTGCGGTCGGGTTAGCCGACTCTATGGTGCCTGCAGTTTAGGTGACTCCTATGTGGGCTGCGGGATCTGGCAATGAAGGCTGGTTCCATAGTGCCAATAGGACAAGCACCCTCTGTAGGACTGTGGGTTTTGGTAACTGCGGCCGGCTCGCGGCCTTGAACTTTTTTTTTACATGGGTACCTTCTGCTACCCATCCGGGTTCCAGTACCGTCAGCTGGTTCTCGGCAGTGCCTTTGGATTAGGTGCCTCCTTCTCGGTATCCAAGTTCCACCAACGTCTGCTGGTCCTTGGTAGTGCTTTCTGGCACAGGTACCTCCTGCTTAGTAACCGAGTTCCAGTAACATCAGCTGGTCCTCGGTAGTTCCATTGGCTCTTGTACCTTCTGCTACCCATCCGGGTTCCAGTACCGTCAGCTGGTCCTCGGTAGTTCCATTTGCTCTTGTATCTTCTGCTACCCATCCGGGTTCCAGTACCGTCAGCTGGTTCTCGGCAGTGTCTTTGGCACGGGTACTCCCTCCTGCCCAGCCTGGTTCCAGCACGCCAGCTGTTTCCGGGTAGTGTCAACGTCACTTTGCCTCCAATGCGTTGTCCTGTCGTGTTGCGGTCGGGTTAGCCGACTCTATGGTGCCTGCAGTTTAGGTGACTCCTATGTGGGCTGCGGGATCTGGCAATGAAGGCTGGTTCCATAGTGCCAATAGGACAAGCACCCTCTGTAGGACTGTGGGTTTTGGTAACTGCGGCCGGCTCGCGGCCTTGAACTTTTTTTTTACATGGGTACCTTCTGCTACCCATCCGGGTTCCAGTACCGTCAGCTGGTTCTCGGCAGTGCCTTTGGATTAGGTGCCTCCTTCTCGGTATCCAAGTTCCACCAACGTCTGCTGGTCCTTGGTAGTGCTTTCTGGCACAGGTACCTCCTGCTTAGTAACCGAGTTCCAGTAACATCAGCTGGTCCTCGGTAGTTCCATTGGCTCTTGTACCTTCTGCTACCCATCCGGGTTCCAGTAACATCAGCTGGTCCTCGGTAGTTCCATTGGCTCTTGTACCTTCTGCTACCCATCCGGGTTCCAGTACCGTCAGCTGGTTCTCGGCAGTGCCTTTGGATTAGGTGCCTCCTTCTCGGTATCCAAGTTCCACCAACGTCTGCTGGTCCTTGGTAGTGCTTTCTGGCACAGGTACCTCCTGCTTAGTAACCGAGTTCCAGTAACATCAGCTGGTCCTCGGTAGTTCCATTGGCTCTTGTACCTTCTGCTATCCATCCGGGTTCCAGTACCGTCAGCTGGTCCTCGGTAGTTCCTCAGCTTTCTTGTACCTTCTGCTACATTTCCAAGTTCAAGCTTTTTGAAATGGTTCTTGGTAATCACTCTGGATCTCCCTGACGAGGACCCTGAAGACGAGGACCCTGAAGACCAACCCTAAGAAGACGAGGACCCCGAAGACAATGACCCTGAAGACGAGGACCCTGAAGACCACCCCGAAGAAGACGAGGACCCTGAAGACCACCCCGAAGAAGACGAGGACCCTGAAGACCACCCCGAAGAAGACGAGGACCCCGAAGACGAGGACCCAGAAGACCAACCCGAAGAAGACGAGGACCCCGAAGACGAGGACCCCCGAAGACGACGACCCTGAAGACCACCCCGAAGAAGACCAAGAAGATGACCCTGAAGAAGTTGACCAAGAAGACAAAGAAGAGAAGACAAGCACCAAGATACAGAAAAACAAGAGACAGAAAACCAAGAAGCAGAAATACAAGAAGCTGCAGAACAAAAAGCAGAAGAACATTAAGCATAAGACTAAAAATCAGAGCAAAAGATAATATCTAAATTATAAGCAGAAGATGACTAAGCAGTGTATGGGGGTGAGTCCGTTCCTCCTCGTGGTGCCCCTGGAAAAGACCTGCTGCTGCAGGCCAAACTGAACGCGGACAAATCCTGTTGTAAATCTTTTGTGACGGGCAGAACGAAAGGTGTAATGTCCAACCTTTTATAGATAACAACTACAGGAATGCCTGTCACAAATAAGAATATGATGAAGAAGAAGAATATGAAGAAGATGAAGAAGTAGAATATGAAGAATGTAAAAAAAAGAATAATACGAAGAAGGTGAAGAAGAAGAAGGTGAAGAAGAAGTGGATGAAAAAGATGCTGAGGATGATGAAGGAGAAAGTGTGGGAGAAGTAAAAAAGAAGGTGAAGAGCATGGAAGTAGTGAAACATAAATATCTGACAAAATATAAAAATACTTAACATAGTTAATATTTCCGTAACTCAGAACATAATAAAAAAATATTAATTCCTGCTATTCCATTTGACTGGGCTAAACCTCTATGCCTTTATTGTCTCCCCCACCTCCCCCAATACATTCTACATTATTCTTAGTTGTTTTCCTTCATGTAGAAATAACCTACAAGGAAAGAAAGGGTTTATTTTAATTCCGATATTTATGTCCCATTGACTTGCATTGGTTTCCGGTATCGGAATCGGCGATATCCGATACTTTTTCGGTATCGGTCCGATCCAATCCGATCCGATATTTCCCGATATCGGAAGGTATCGCTCAACACTACTAGAGACCAAACATGACATGACTGTTGTCAGTTATCTCTCCACTATTGATTTGTGGCTTATAGGCAGGAGTTACAATTATGAGAAAATATGCATCTTCTTCCCTGGTTCGCCCAGGTGCTGAAAATGTATCTCTCATCAATATCAGATTTATACAAACTTCGATATTCAATATTTGTGAAATGTGTATCCTGGGTGACAATAGCTATCTTTAAAAAGTGTTAGCTATTCTTTTTTATCCTCTCAAAACTTAAAGAGGCTTTTCCTGTGTATTCTGTAAATATCAGTCTTTCACACAAAAGGCATTTCTTGGGGACAAAGGCTTCTTCCACTTCACTGTCTATGTGTAAACATGTACCCTACAGTGCCATGTGACGTACAGTTGCTGTGAGCCAGATCCTGCGCCTCCGCACTTTGCTTTTTACAGAAGGCGCACTTGGACTATGCAGTTATAATACTGCAGGGATCTTGTGCGCAGTGACCGAGAAGTCACAGTGACTTGCCGGCTCCTGAGCACAAGATCCCAGCAGTACTATGACTGCATAGTACATAGTACAAGTGCACCTAGTATGTAGTGTGTGTATTATGGAGTAGTATGTAGTGTGTGTATTATGGAGTAGTATGTAGTGTGTTTATTATGGAGTAGTATGTAGTGTGTATATTATGGAGTAGTATGTAGTGTGTGTATTATGGAGTAGTATGTAGTGTGTGTATTATGGAGTAGTATGTAGTATGTGTATTATAGAGTAGTATGTAATGTGTATATTATGGAGTAGTATGTAGTGTGTGTATTATAGAGTAGTATGTAGTGTGTGTATTATGGAGTAGTATGTAGTGTGTGTATTATGGAGTAGTATGTAGTGTGTATATTATGGAGTAGTATGTAGTGTGTGTATTATGGAGTAGTATGTAGTGTGTGTATTATGGAGTAGTATGTAGTATGTGTATTATAGAGTAGTATGTAATGTGTATATTATGGAGTAGTATGTAGTATGTGTATTATAGAGTAGTATGTAGTGTGTGTATTATGGAGTAGTATATAGTGTGTGTATTATGGAGTAGTATGTAGTGTGTGTATTATAGAGTAGTATGTAATGTGTATATTATGGAGTATTATGTAGTGTGTGTATTATAGAGTAGTATGTAATGTGTATATTATGGAGTAGTATATAGTGTGTGTATTATGGAGTAGTATGTAGTGTGTGTATTATGGAGTAGTATATAGTGTGTGTATTATGGAGTAGTATGTAATGTGTGTATTATGGAGTAGTATGTAGTGTGTGTATTATGGAGTAGTATGTAGTGTGTGTATTATGGAGTAGTATGTAGTGTGTGTATTATGGAGTAGTATATAGTGTGTGTATTATGGAGTAGTATGTAATGTGTGTATTATGGAGTAGTATATAGTGTGTGTATTATGGAGTAGTATGTAATGTGTGTATTATGGAGTAGTATGTAATGTGTATATTATGGAGTAGTATGTAATGTGTGTATTATGGAGTAGTATGTAATGTGTATATTATGGAGTAGTATGTAGTGTGTGTATTATGGAGTAGTATGTAATGTGTGTATTATGGAGTAGTATGTAGTGTGTGTATTATGGAGTAGTATGTAATGTGTGTATTATGGAGTAGTATGTAATGTGTGTATTATGGAGTAGTATGTAGTGTGTGTATTATGGAGTAGTATGTAGTGTGTGTATTATGGAGTAGTATATAGTGTGTGTATTATGGAGTAGTATGTAATGTGTGTATTATGGAGTAGTATATAGTGTGTGTATTAAGGAGTAGTATGTAATGTGTGTATTATGGAGTAGTATGTAATGTGTATATTATGGAGTAGTATGTAGTGTGTATATTATGGAGTAGTATATAGTGTGTGTATTATGGAGTAGTATGTAGTGGGTGTATTATGGAGTAGTATATAGTGTGTGTATTATGGAGTAGTATGTAGTGTGTATATTATGGAATAGTATGTAATGTGTGTATTATGGAGTAGTATGTAGTGTGTGTATTATGGAGTAGTATGTAGTGTGTGTATTATAGAGTAGCATGTAGTGTGTATATTAGGGAGTAGTATGTAGTGTGTGTATTATGGAGTAGTATGTAGTGTGTGTATTATGGAGTAGTATGTAGTGTGTGTATTATAGAGTAGTATGTAGTGTGTGTATTATAGAGTAGTATGTAGTGTGTGTATTATGGAGTAGTATGTAGTGTGTGTATTATGGAGTAGTATGTAGTGTGTGTATTATAGAGTAGTATGTAATGTGTATATTATGGAGTAGTATGTAGTGTGTGTATTATGGAGTACTATGTAGTGTGTGTATTATGGAGTAGTATGTAGTGTGTGTATTATAGAGTAGTATATAGTGTGTATATTATGGAGTAGTATGTAGTGTGTGTATTATGGAGTAGTATGTAGTATGTATATTATGGAGTAGTATGTAGTGTGTATATTATGGAGTAGTATGTAGTGTGTGTATTATGGAGTAGTATGTAGTGTGTATTATGGAGTAGTATGTACTGTGTGTATTATAGAGTAGCATGTAGTCTGTATATTAGGGAGTAGTATGTAGTGTGTGTATTATGGAGTAGTATGTAGTGTGTATATTATGGAGTAGTATGTAGTGTGTGTATTATGGAGTAGTATGTAGTGTGTGTATTATGGAGTAGTATGTAGTGTGTATATTATGGAGTAGTATGTAGTGTGTGTATTATGGAGTAGTATGTAATGTGTGTATTATGGAATAGTATATAGTGTGTGTATTATGGAGTAGTATGTAGTGTGTGTATTATAGAGTAGTATGTAGTGTGTATTATGGAGTAGTATATAGTGTGTGTATTATGGAGTAGTATGTAGTGTGTGTATTATGGAGTAGTATGTAGTGTGTGTATTATAGAGTAGTATGTAGTGTGTGTATTATGGAGTAGTATGTAATGTGTGGATTATGGAGTAGTATATAGTGTGTGTATTATGGAGTAGTATGTAGTGTGTGTATTATGGAGTAGTATGTAGTGTGTGTATTATGGAGTAGTATGTAGTGTGTATATTATGGAGTAGTATGTAGTGTGTATATTATGGAGTAGTATATAGTGTGTGTATTATGGAGTAGTATGTAGTGGGTGTATTATGGAGTAGTATATAGTGTGTGTATTATGGAGTAGTATGTAGTGTGTATATTATGGAATAGTATGTAATGTGTGTATTATGGAGTAGTATGTAGTGTGTGTATTATGGAGTAGTATGTAGTGTGTGTATTATAGAGTAGCATGTAGTGTGTATATTAGGGAGTAGTATGTAGTGTGTGTATTATGGAGTAGTATGTAGTGTGTGTATTATGGAGTAGTATGTAGTGTGTGTATTATAGAGTAGTATGTAGTGTGTGTATTATGGAGTAGTATGTAGTGTGTGTATTATGGAGTAGTATGTAGTGTGTGTATTATAGAGTAGTATGTAATGTGTATATTATGGAGTAGTATGTAGTGTGTGTATTATGGAGTACTATGTAGTGTGTGTATTATGGAGTAGTATGTAGTGTGTGTATTATAGAGTAGTATATAGTGTGTATATTATGGAGTAGTATGTAGTGTGTGTATTATGGAGTAGTATGTAGTATGTATATTATGGAGTAGTATGTAGTGTGTATATTATGGAGTAGTATGTAGTGTGTGTATTATGGAGTAGTATGTAGTGTGTATTATGGAGTAGTATGTAGTGTGTGTATTATAGAGTAGCATGTAGTCTGTATATTAGGGAGTAGTATGTAGTGTGTGTATTATGGAGTAGTATGTAGTGTGTATATTATGGAGTAGTATGTAGTGTATGTATTATGGAGTAGTATGTAGTGTGTGTATTATGGAGTAGTATGTAGTGTGTATATTATGGAGTAGTATGTAGTGTGTGTATTATGGAGTAGTATGTAATGTGTGTATTATGGAATAGTATATAGTGTGTGTATTATGGAGTAGTATGTAGTGTGTGTATTATAGAGTAGTATGTAGTGTGTGTATTATAGAGTAGTATGTAGTGTGTGTATTATATAGTAGTATATAGTGTGTGTATTATGGAGTAGTATGTAGTGTGTGTATTATAGAGTAGTATATAGTGTGTGTATTATGGAGTAGTATGTAGTGTGTGTATTATGGAGTAGTATGTAGTGTGTGTATTATGGAGTAGTATGTAGTGTGTATATTATGGAGTAGTATGTAGTGTGTGTATTATGGAGTAGTATGTAGTGTGTGTATTATAGAGTAGTATGTAGTGTGTGTATTATGGAGTAGTATGTAGTGTGTGTATTATGGAGTAGTATGTAGTGTGTATATTATGGAGTAGTATGTAGTGTGTGTATTATGGAGTAGTATGTAGTGTGTGTATTATAGAGTAGTATGTAATGTGTATATTATGGAGTAGTATGTAGTGTGTGTATTATAGAGTAGTATGTAGTGTGTGTATTATGGAGTAGTATATAGTGTGTATATTATGGAGTAGTATGTAGTGTGTGTATTATAGAGTAGTATGTAATGTGTATATTATGGAGTAGTATATAGTGTGTGTATTATGGAGTAGTATGTAGTGTGTGTATTATGGAGTAATATATAGTGTGTGTATTATGGAGTAGTATGTAAAGTGTGTATTATGGAGTAGTATATAGTGTGTGTATTATGGAGTAGTATGTAATGTGTGTATTATGGAGTAGTATGTAGTGTGTGTATTATGGAGTAGAATGTAATGTGTGTATTATGGAGTAGTATGTAGTGTGTGTATTATGGAGTAGTATGTAGTGTGTGTATTATGGAGTAGTATGAAGTGTGTATTATGGAGTAGTATGTAGTGTGTGTATTATGGAGTAGTAAGTAGTGTGTGTATTATGGAGTAGTATGTAATGTGTGTATTATGGAGTAGTATGTTGTGTGTGTATTATGGAGTAGTATATAGTGTGTATTATGGAGTAGTATGTAGTGTGTGTATTATGGAGTAGTATGTAGTGTGTATATTATGGAGTAGTATGTAGTGTGTATATTATGGAGTAGTATGTAGTGTATGTATTATGGAGTAGTATGTAGTGTGTATATTATGGAGTAGTATGTAATGTGTGTAATATGGAGTAGTATGTAATGTGTGTATTATGGAGTAGTATATAGTGTGTGTATTATGGAGTAGTATGTAGTGTGTATATTATGGAGTAGTATATAGTGTGTGTATTATGGAGTAGTATGTAGTGTGTGTATTATGGAGTAGTATGTAGTGTGTGTATTATGGAGTAGTATGTAGTGTGTGTATTATAGAGTAGTATGTAATGTGTATATTATGGAGTAGTATGTAGTGTGTGTATTATCGAGTAGTATGTAGTGTGTGTATTATGGAGTAGTATGTAGTGTGTGTATTATAGAGTAGTATATAGTGTGTATATTATGGAGTAGTATGTAGTGTGTGTATTATGGAGTAGTATGTAGTGTGTGTATTATGGAGTAGCATGTAGTGTGTGTATTATAGAGTAGCATGTAGTGTGTATATTAGGGAGTAGTATGTAGTGTGTGTATTAGGGAGTAGTATGTAGTGTATGTATTATTGAGTAGTATGTAGTGTGTATATTATGGAATAGTATGTAGTGGGTGTATTATGGAGTAGTATGTAGTGTGTGTATTATGTAGTAGTATGTAGTGTGTGTGTTATGGAGTAGTATGTAATGTGTGTATTATGGATAGTATATAGTGTGTGTATTATGGAGTAGTATGTAGTGTGTGTATTATGGAGTAGTATGTAATGTGTGTATTATGGAGTAGTATATAGTGTGTGTATTATGGAGTAGTATGTAGTGTGTGTATTATGGAGTAGTATGTAGTGTGTGTATTATAGAGTAGTATGTAGTGTGTGTATTATGGAGTAGTATGTAGTGTGTGTATTATGGAGTAGTATGTAGTGTGTGTATTATAGAGTAGTATGTAATGTGTATATTATGGAGTAGTATGTAGTGTGTGTATTATAGAGTATTATATAGTGTGTGTATTATGGAGTAGTATGTAGTGTGTGTATTATAGAGTAGTATATAGTGTGTGTATTATGGAGTAGTATGTAGTGTGTGTATTATGGAGTAGTATGTAATGTGTGTATTATGGAGTAGTATATAGTGTGTGGATTATGGAGTAGTATATAGTGTGTGTATTATGGAGCAGTATGTAGTGTGTGTATTATGGAGTAGTATGTAGTGTGTGTATTATGGAGTAGTATGTAGTGTGTATATTATGGAGTAGTATGTAGTGTGTGTATTATGGAGTAGTATGTAGTGTGTGTATTATAGAGTAGTATGTAATGTGTGTATTATAGAGTAGTATGTAATGTGTATATTATGGAGTAGTATGTAGTGTGTGTATTATAGAGTAGTATGTAGTGTGTGTATTATGGAGTAGTATATAGTGTGTATATTATGGAGTAGTATGTAGTGTGTGTATTATAGAGTAGTATGTAATGTGTATATTATGGAGTAGTATATAGTGTGTGTATTATGGAGTAGTATGTAGTGTGTGTATTATGGAGTAATATATAGTGTGTGTATTATGGAGTAGTATGTAAAGTGTGTATTATGGAGTAGTATGTAATGTGTGTATTATGGAGTAGTATGTAGTGTGTGTATTATGGAGTAGTATGTAATGTGTGTATTATGGAGTAGTATGTAGTGTGTGTATTATGGAGTAGTATGTAGTGTGTGTATTATGGTATATGGAGTAGTATGTAGTGTGTGTATTTGGAGTAGTATGTAATGTGTGTATTATGGAGTAGTATGTTGTGTGTGTATTATGGAGTATATGTAGTGTGTATTATGGAGTAGTATGTAGTGTGTGTATTATGGAGTAGTATGTAGTGTGTGTATTATGGAGTAGTATGTATGTGTGTGTTATGGAGTAGTATGTAGTGGAGTAGTATGTAGTGTGTGTATTATGGAGTAGTATGTAGTGTGTGTATTATGGAGTAGTATGTAGTGTATATTATGGAGTAGTATTAGTGTGTGTATTATGAGTAGTATGTAGTGTGTGTATTATGGAGTAGTAGTGTGTATTATAGAGTAGTATGTAGTGTGTGTATTATGGAGTAGGTATATAGTGTGTGTATTATAGAGTAGTATGTAAATGTGTATATTATGGAGTAGTATATGTGTGTATATAGAGTAGTATATAAGTGTGGGTATTATGGAGTAGTATGTAGGGTGGGTTGGTGTTATGTAGTGTGTGTATATAGAGTTGCATGTAGTGTG